>NC_090021.1:31566004-31868720 GCF_037176765.1 Anolis sagrei | reverse complement strand
TTTTAAAGAAGGCCATTCCACCAACTCATGATGCTATACATCAGTATCACAAAAGGGCAAATTACCAGGGTCATATAAATAAGCATTTTCTGTTTTAATTGGAGATTGTTTCCCACTCGTAGGACTTATTGCATGGAAATGGAAACTGGACCTTTGCTCACGGTCCCTATTGCACAAAGTCATGCAATACCCATCTCCTTGCTATGAAGCTATTCCAAGCTGTAGATGAGTGAAACCCATCAATAGCCCCTGCTCGTGACATAGTTCTGGGATGTATGAGGCTATAAGGTCAAGCTGCTTCTGTGTTATATGCTTCCCTCTCCTCTTGCTGTTTTTTAAAAACACAACACTTAACAGTTGTGTCTTTTAACAACAACAACAACAAAGGCAGGAAGGCAGCATAGTGGAAGGGCAGAAGTATGCTATCCATTTGGAAGTGTGAACTCACACTGCCAAGGAGTCACAGTCATGTGACCACATTGGCGGTGCAATGCAGATAATGTTATGGCTGGTAAGTAGCCACTATTTTGTTTATTTATTTATTTACAACATTTCTACCCAGTCCTTCTCAACCCCTGAGGGGGGACTCAGAGCGGCTAACACTGGCAGCAATTTGATGCCGCAAATCACAATATAACAGCAATATAAAACCATAAATATATAATAGATTAAAAACAATAGCACTAGTTAAACAATCATATAGCTGTTTCCATTATTATAACAATTATACTGTCCAGTTCAGTGTCTAAAGTGCTGTTATATCTGTTAGCCAAAGGCCTGGTTCCAAAACCACGATTTCAGTTTTTTTCCTAAAGGAAAGGAGGGAGGACGCCGATCTATTCTCACTGGGGAGCGATTTCCTCAAGCAGGGGGTCACCACCAAGAAGGCCCTGTCCCTCATCCCCACCAGATGTGTTTGCAAGGCTGGTGGGACTGATAGCAGGACCTCCCCGGTGGATCTTAAACTATGAGGTGGAATGTAGAGGGAACTACGTTTGGACAAATAAGCTGGGCCGGAGCCGTATAGGGCTTTGTAGGCCAAGACCAGCTTGAATTGTGCTTGGAATTGGATCAGCAGCCAGTGGAGTTAACATAATAGGAGGGTGGTGTGCTCCCTGTATGGTGCTCCGGTGAGCAATCTGGCTCCCTGGACTAGCTGAAGTTTCCACACAGTCTTCAAAGGCAGCCTATCCCAGGTCATAGGAACACCAAGGAAACCAGCATGTTCATAAACACGTATAATGTAGAAATAGATTCAGGGAAGTAATCTGTATTTTTAAGAGCTTCTTCATTTTCTGAACATGTTTTCTGTTACAGCAATGTCCCTTTGGCTGCACATTGTAAAACAAGATGACAAGATTGATGCAGGTCACCATATTTCTAGTATAGAAACATTGCCTGTCATTACAGCTTTTATCCTTGAAGAAAACCTATTAAGGTTCCAGTTTTAAAATTACTATCCTCAGAATCAGTGAGAAAGCAGATGTCAGAAAAATCTGTTGTCTACTGGGTTACATGTCACATGAGGTCAACAAAGTTTCTCCACTGAGTTTGCTAAACCTTTGGCATGGCCAGTGTTAATGTGTCAGTATATCTGTGGCTGTATAAAGCTTGACAGCAATCCCCATTGGCACATTCGGTCAAGACAACCAGGGCAGCTGGTATGACCTGTGACTGTATCATGTACATTTCTATACTTTTCTGTATATATCAAGAGTGTACACAGGGTGGGGGTCAATACTTGTCTCCATGCCTTCTCCTATAAGTTACACAAGTGCATTTAGGTGGAACGGAATTGGCAACATGACACCTATAGTCACAATTTTTGGCTGATTTACAGCCAAAATATAGACTTTCAAAGAGGGACAGGGGGCAATTAGGATAGTTGCAGGTGGTCTTGACTGGCTTGGCATGGCATAAAATGATTCTGAAATTATGGGTGGATTTTTGGAGATAGATGTCAGAGGTTTGGAGGAGAGCCTGTACATAGCCTGTGAGTCACATTTCCCCCACTCTTGAACACAGTATGTTTTACAACAAATTCAGACACAAATGTTCATCACTGCTCATCATATGTATATTATTAAAAGTGGCTCAAAATTGTTTCCTAACAGCCATTTAAATATATCAATGCGTAATATTTAAATATATAATCAAAACCATATTAATATAAAATAAGTTTCAAGTGTTAACTAATCTTATTTCCAGGAAGAACAAAATAAAACATGTTGTGGACAGGATAAATTGCCAATTAGATTAGCTGCTTACATACCACCAAAAGAGAGAATAAAAGAGCAAAGATTTGTGTAAAAATGGTTAATTTTCATGTGTTTGATGGAACTTTAGATATAATAACTTTGCATGTCTCATCACAGTGGGGCGATTGCACCCTGGGTCAACTTACATGCAGTTTAAATGCAAGTTAGTCCTGATTCTATCATGTGACATATGATATCCATTTCTTCCTAAAGCAGTTTCAGACCTCTACAGTGCCTGAGCATTATAATAACGTGGGATAATAATTTTATTTTACTCTGATCTCTCCTGGAATACTGTGTCCAGTTCTGGGCACCACAATTCAAGAAGGATATTTATAAGTTGTAACATATCCAGAGAAGGGTGACAAAAATGGTAAAAGGCTTGGCAGCCAAGCCCTATGAGGAGCGGCTTAGGTAGTTTGATATGTTTCACTTGGAGAAGAGAAGGTTGAGAAGGAGCATTGATAGCCATGTTTATAAATCTGAAAGAATGTCACTTTGAGGAAGGAGCAAGCTTGTTTTCTGCTGCTCCTGAAACTAGGACACAGAGCAACGGATACAAACTTTGAGGAAAAATCTAGACAGTAAAAGCTGCTGGACAGTGGAATATGCTACCTTGGAGTGTGGTTTTGTCTTTTTCTTTGGAGGTTTTCAAACAGAGACTAGAGGCCCTTGACTGTGTATTTCTCACGGCAGTGGGTTGGACTGGACAGACCTTTATAGAATCTGTGATTCTATAAAGGTAATACAGTTTTAATATATGCATTTAAATATAACTTGACTTTTCTTTACCCTCTTTAAACGTATTCTGCCACATGGGCTGGAATCAGGCTTGATCCTTCAAGAGGAAGCATGTTAGGGATGGCCACTCTTTTTCTTTCCATCTGTTTTCCAGGGCAAGCATTCTCCTGCTGCATTCTCTCAGTACCAGCAGAGTGCTGACAGCAGATTGCTAGCAGCCTGGCAGTAATAGTGCTAGTTGTATAGAAAGCGGTGTTGGACTTCTTTCTCCTGCAGTGGTGGGGCTCTGGAAACAGAAGTGTGTGTCTCCGTGTCGGAGTGTACGTGTGTCCTCATGCTGCTGCTCTTTTTCCTTTCCTCCTTCCCTGGCAGCAGTCCTGCTCCTGAGATCCAGGGCAGAGAGGATGCTGCGGCAATGTCTGTAGCTGCAATTGCAGCAGCTGCTGCTTCTGCATATAGCTCAGGCAAGGGAATTCATTAGAGATATTTCCAAGGGGGTGGTCACCAACCCATTGTTTTTCTCTGGGTTGGAGTGATCTGACAGCAGAAGAGGCACTTATAGGCATCTTGTACTAATCTACCCTTGCTCATAACTATCAAGTCACCCTAAGACACCTAAGAAGAATGTTTCTGTCCAGTTCTGCTTGATCTCTCATCTAACCATGCACATATATTATGCTTGGTACTAAAATATTATGTAGTTGATTCATGTGAGAACTGCATTATGTGTGGCCAAGTATAATCCAGACCTGTGTAACCCTGGCTATAGTTTGGATTCAAAGGCGCATCCCTTGGAACCCATTGAACCTTAGTTGTAGACCTATATGCAAATAAAGCCAGAACAATCCCTAGAAGTCAAGATGACTAAAGAAGTCAAGATGACTGTGGTACTTTGGCCAGGATTCTTCAGAAAAGACAATAATGTGAGGTAGAAGACAGTAGGAAAAGAAAAAAAAAGTCAATTCCGGATGGATAGACCTATCAAGGAAGCCATGGCTCTGAGTCTGCAAGACCTGAATAGAGCTGTTGAGGATAGGATGACTTGGAAGTGTCTCATTCATAGGGTGTTTATAAGTCAAAATTGAAAACAGTATCAATATGTTGTCAAAGGCTTTCATGACCAGAACCATTGGGTTGCTGTGAGTTTTCCGGGCTTTATGTTCCAGAAGCATTCTCTCCTGACGTTTCGCCCACATCTATGGCAGGCATCCTCAGAGGTTGTGAGGTGTACTGGAAACTAAGCAAGTGAGGGGAATGCCATACATGAAACAATGAGGGCCAGCTAATGCCTCCCAACAAAGGATTCCCCCAGGCAGGAATCAGCCAGGCCTTGAAGCTCCAAGGCTTTGCAATGCCAATCAAGGTGATTAATTGCAACATTCACACTTGCCTCCTATAGACAAGAGTTCTTTTCTCCCACCCTGGACCTTCCACAGATAAATAAACCTCCCTTGCTTAGTTTCCAATATACCTCACAACCTCTGAGTGTGCCTGCCATAGATGTGGGTGAATGTCGGGAGAGAATGCTTCTGGGACATGGCCATACAGCCTGGAAAATTCACAGCAACCTATAATTATAGAATCATAAAATCATTGAGTTGGAAGAGACCTCATAGGCCATCCAGTCCAACCCCCTGCCAAGAAGCAGGAAAATTGCATTCAAAGCACCCCTGACAGATGGCCATCCAGCCTCTGCTCAAAAACCTCCAAAGAAGGAGCCTCCACCACACTCCAGGGCAAAGAGTTCCACTGCTGAACAGCTCTCACAGTCAAGAAATTCTTCCTAATGTTCGGGTGGAATCTCCTTCCCTGTAGTTTGAAGCCATTGCTCTATTGTGTCCTAGTTTCCAGGACAGCAGAAAACAAACTTGCTCCCTCCTCCCTAAAAACAATATCACTTGCCTGTGTTTTTTTAAAAACTCTGTTGTATTCAAACAGGTTCTTTTTGTTTTTGTTTTTTTTAAAAAGGACATGTGCTCCAAGAGGAGCAAAACCATATGAAAAAGAATCCTGGATTGCTCTGGAAAAGGCTCCGGTGTAGACTGGGTCCATATAACTTGTTCAGACTGCTGTCCATGGTGCTGAGTTGGGATGGGATAGTTTCACAAGGCTGCTGCTCTCCTTTCTTGCT
Source organism: Anolis sagrei (assembly GCF_037176765.1). Lineage (NCBI taxonomy): Eukaryota > Metazoa > Chordata > Lepidosauria > Squamata > Anolidae > Anolis > Anolis sagrei. The sequence goes on along the minus strand of NC_090021.1, from coordinate 31,863,590 downwards.
ATGCTTCTTCCTCTTTAAAACAAACGTGGATTGGACAGCCCTCCCAAGAAGGAATTGTCCTAGTGAATTTTCCCAAAGTAGGAGAGATGGCCACCTCAGTGCCAGTGGAGGAGTCTCTCAGCCTTAGCCAATATGAGGCTCCTCTTCAGTACGTTGGGGAAAGGACCATGGCAGGAAGAGAAAGGTTAATGTCTTTCTGCCCTTTCCGTATTGCTTCATGCTCTGCTCCATGTTTAGAACATGCATGTTAATCATATTCATGAAATTAATATTGTATCAAATTCAGACTTCAGTTGTTGAAATGAAGAAGCACCTTCAAGAATCGAGGGCTCCATAACTGTACATACATGGATGTGTTTGCATGCACATACGTACAGGTGGGTGGGGTGATGGAGTTGTTATGTAATCACTTAATGTGCTGTACAGCCTTGTTATCTAACTGATACATTGTCTCACGCAGATACCAATTTTGTCCTGGGTAATGCCCAGATAGTGGATTGGCCCATTGTGTATAGCAATGATGGATTTTGCAAGCTCTCAGGATACCACAGAGCAGAAGTTATGCAAAAAAGCAGCACCTGCAGGTATTTCACTGCTGATTTACTTTCTGTTAAACAGCTTGTCATGTTGCTTTTCTTTGTCTGAATAAAATAAAAACAACAGAAACAGCATGTTCATCCCCCCCCCCCCCCCTTTTAACTCCATCCTCTCCAGCTTGAAACAGCAGCAATGGCAATGCGTCACTTGGAGGCTAGCAACACAAAGAGCATTAGAATTGTGCAGTTTCACTATATCTGATACCTACAAACCACACAATAATACTGGTGGTGGTGATGACAATAGTGGCAATGATGAAAAACTTCATACCGTTTGACCCCCTTATCCACGGATTCAGTATCCACATAACCATGCTCCAAAAATACCATTCTAGAAGAGTTCGTGGATCACTCTAGGTCCTCTAATGCAATCCTGTGGCATTTTTCCAGCCAAGTATAATCAAAATATAGGTTTTGCTATTATTTGTGGTTTTAGGTATCCATTCAGGTGAGGTGGGGGTTCTTGGAATATAAACAGTTCAGGCTCAGGCTATTTGAAAAACCACATCTATGTATATAAACTACCACGAGCGCGGCAGTCCATGGAAGTGGCCCTGCTCTCAGTCCCACTTCTGTCTCAAGTGTGGCTGGTGGGAATGAGAGAGGGGGCCTTTCCCATGGCCGCTCCCCACCTCTGGAACTCCCCTGCTAAAGAACTAAAAATGGCCCCCTCTCTCCTCTCCTTTAAAAAACTTCTAAAAACCTATTTATGCACTTTAACTTATGGAGAGGAGGAGGACTAGTACATCTTAATATATACTCTCATTTAGATACTGGAAATCTACCTCAGCCCTGTTGATTGCAGTAAACAACTCCATATTTTTAATGCATTTTAGCTGCTTAGTATTTAGTTCGTTGGTAAATATGTGTGATGTGATAAATTATGTTTATTTAAGTTCTTAATTTTTGGTTATTTTTGACTAGTTATTCTAAGTTTATATTGATGTTGTTTTATTTACTGTGTCGACTGATTTGTTGTTTGTCTGCTTTATTATGGCATTGAATGTTTGCCAGTTTTGTTGGAAACCACCCTGAGCCCCCTCAGAGAGATAGGGTGGGTTACAAATAAATAATAATAATAATAATAATAATAATTATTATTATTATTATGACAGAAAAACACAGTATGATATAGCAATGAGATATATATGCTGAATTTTGTATCACAAAATCACAACTTGAACATTTCCCAAGTGTATTATTATTATTATTATTATTATTATTATTATTATTTTCCACTGCAGATATGGAGATCCTACTGAATATGGATTTCCCCAACTTAGGAATTAAAACAAATGCATTATTGCTAAAACTACATGAAAGGGGCACCGTGACATCATAGTTGAAGCAGAGCTATGGGTGTGTGGGTGTGTAAGGAGAGGTTTTCCGCTTTTATGCTAACAGCATCTAATGGCGTTCAGGGATTGTGACTCATACTTGGTTGCTTAGTGAACTTCAAAGCTGAGTTGCAACCAGTTTTGCCCTGCATAAATCCAATATAATGTTCAACTACATGTGCTATTTATCTTAAAGTAATATGTCATGATCCACGATTTTGATGCTCTACTCTAAGGAGTGGTACAGTTATGTGTGTGTACATTTGTGTGTGAGAGATTGTTGTTTCTTTTTACAAGAGAAAAAGTGGGATAGATGGATGACAGACGTGCTTCTGTAACTGTGAGCTTAAGATATAGATCCCCTTTGAGGCTCCTGTGTATTGGGAAACTCTGTGGCACAAAGTTTTGGTTAGCAGAAAAAGCCACAGAGGGGGTGAGAGAAGAATAATCAATAACAATTACTATGGCCATTGACACAATCTTGTATATAAGCCTTGGGCTTCCTTAAGCCTCTTGTATCTGTCTTGTCAAACCTGTGACCTGTTTAGAAATTGTTGTGGTTTTACAAGATTTTCAGCCTTCTCTGCCAGACCTTTGGTGCCCCACCAAGATACAAATCCCAGGATTCCATAGCATTGAGTTCAAAGCATTGTGAAAAATGCATTAATTTTGCAGTGTAGATGCACCTATGAATTATTTGACTCTGGACACAATTGAAAAAATATGATCTGTAAAGCCCTATATGGTTTAGCTCCATCCTGTCTGAAAGACTGTATCTTCCCATGTAAGTCTTCTTGTGTTTTAAGATCTTGAAGGAAGGCTTTCTCTCATGAAAACATTTGGTCCAAGATGATGGAATTATCTCCCACTAGAAACTAGCTTTGGTTTCCTCTCTGCACTCTTTCTATTGGCAAGAAAAGACCTTTCTGGGTTGCTGTGAGTTTTCCAGGCTGTATGGCCATGTTCCAGAAGCATTCTCTCCTGACATTTCACTCACGTCTATAGCAGGCATCCTCAGAGATGTGAAGTCTGTTGGAAACTTGGCAAGTGAGGTTTATATATCTGTGTAATGTCCAGGGTGGGAGAAAGAACTCTTGTCTGTTGGAGGCAAGTGTGAATGTTGCAATTGGCCACTTTGATTAGCATTTAATTGCCTTACAACTTCAAAGTCTGGCTGATTCCTGCCTGGGAGAATCCATTGTTGGGTGGTGTTAGCCGACCCTGATTGATTCTTGTCTGGATTTCCCCTGTGTTTTGCGTATTGCTCATTATTTACTGCCCTGATTTTAGAGTTTTGTTTAATACTGGTAGCCAGATTTTGTTCATTTTCATTTCCAACAAAGGATCACCCCAGGAAGCAATCAGCCAGGCTTGGAAGCTGCAAGGCCACTAAATGCTAATCAAGGTGGCCAATTGCAACATTCACACTTGCTTCAAGCAGACAAGAGATCTTTTTCCCATCCTGGACAATCCACAGATATATAAACCCCACTGGCCCAGTTTCCAACATACCTTACAATCTCTAAGGATGCCTGACATAGATGTGGGTGAAACGTCAGGAGAGAAGGCTTCTGGAACATGGCCAGACCGCCCGGAAAACACACAGCAGCCTAGTTAATCAAGCCATGAAAGCCTTCGACAACACAAAGACTTTTCTGTTTACCAAAGCACTTGAGTGTTAACTATCTGTTGCAGAAGGTCTTTCAGTTGGGGCGACTTGTATTTGTATTTTTACTATCATCACCATCATCATTATAGTTCATCAGCTTTAAAAATGTTTACATTTATATTCTTAATGATATTGTTTTTAAATTATTTTTACAAGCTTGTATTAACCATTATTTTAACTGTATTTTGTTGTAACTCAGATTGTGAACTGACTTGGATTCCCATATTGAGAGGAAAATGAAATGTATAGAGATAGGTAGATATAGTCACACTAATATGTCTTGTATGTGGCTCTTCAGATCCATATTTTTTAAAAAAAATATATATTTCAATTTTCTTGCAGTTTTATGTATGGAGAGTTGACGGATAAAGAAACAGTAGATAAAGTACGGCAAACATTTGAGAACTACGAGATGAATTCCTTTGAAATCCTAATGTACAAGAAGAACAGTAAGTGGAATTTTTTACTCTGTTTTCAATAAAGCAGTCCAGAAATAGAAAAGCAAGGAAGCAAGCAAACTAAGAGATGTATTTTAATCTGATTAACATGGCAGAGCATCATTACTGCTATGGAAATGGCACTGAGTGTACGGTATGGTCCCCTGTATCTGAAGGATGGTTTCATTTCTCCATGTCTGACAAAATATGTCAGCTCTAGGCATCTTCTCAGTCCTCAAGCAAGATTCTGTGGTATGTTTCTGACAGAAACTGTTTATTCAATAGGATTTGTTATTAATTACGATTTTGTTACCCTAGTGGAAAATATCCCATGTAGATATGGGTCATCTTCCTTCTATCCACATTAATAGGTTTCCAGATGGAGAGAATTACAGGAATTATAACTACACCTTGGCATTCAGTAATAGGATTGCTAGCAATGATACACTAATTTGATAACCAGAGCAGTGGCTGTAGGAAATTGCTTTCTTACAGAATTTTAATATCAGAGGTCTTGTAGGAATCTCTTTGGTGACGCTTTCTTATATTTCTGCACGAGGCCTGTACATGTGATTCCCCCAAACTCAATTTAGAGCCTTATCCTTGTATTTTAGTCAGTGAGTGTTTTTGGAAATCTAGCCATGCAAATAAAATGAGAGACTTTTCATGTACAACCAATACATTTTTAAGAACAGGATATGTGATTGATGTACAGTATTCCCTCACTTATTGCGGGTGTTCCATTCCAGGACCACCCATGATAAGTGAAAATCCGTGAAGTAGGGATGCTCCGCCCATGAGTGGGTGGAGTGTCCCTACTTCGCAGTGTCCTCCTCCTTGCCACCTCAGCTGCTTCCTGCCTCGGAGGTCCCTTCCTTGCCAGGCTGGGTGCCCACGCCTGGTGCCCAGCCTGGTGCGGAAGGAACGGGGAGCAGCTCTACAAACAGCGAGTCTGCAATAAGCGAACTGCGAAGTAGCGAGGGAACATTGTACATAAAATGCCATTGTATAGCTTTGGAAATGAGAGAAGAAAGAAGCATCAGGGAAAATGGAAAGGAAAGAAGAACAGGGATTAAAAATATTGGTAGCAAATCTAGGGTCATATCTCACGGCAATTTGCATGCAGTAAGTATATTTATTTATTTACAGTATTTGTATTTCGCCCTTCTCACCCTGAAGACAACTCAGAGCGGATCACATATAGAGAAAATATTCAGTGCTGTTATACACTGACAAGACATACAACTGTACATAGATAGAGGTATTTATAGGCTTTCACATCTTCAGCATTTGGAGCATCTTCAGCTTGGTTCCGGCCATGGGTTGTGTGTGTGTGCAGTTGCTCCAGCTTCCCTGCCAAAGAGCTCTTGTTCGTAAACTTCCTCCTTTGATGGAATTGCCAGCATTTTCTGGCATTTCCTTATGGGTGCCTTAAATACTTCTCCTATCTGTCTACTCACATTAGTTTTCAAACTGCTAGGTAGGCAGAAGCTGGGCTAAAGGCCAGGAGCTCAATCAGACCTGGGTTTTGAACTGTCAACCTTTTGATTGGCAAGATTTACTGCAGCTGGTGGTTAACCTGATGTGCTAAAGCCCAGACAGGAAGACAAGAATGCTGTGACCAAGTGACCACCATGCCCGTTCATATTCCTGTCTTTTAAAAATGTTTTGAACTACGAGTTTAATTCAGGACTGGTGACACCGTCACTCCCACTGTTGTTGGTTTACAGTACCTACAAGTCCTAAATAGTTGATGATTTATCTACTTTTTTTTACTTACCATATCATGAGAAGATGCTGAAAAAGACAATAATGCTTAAAACTTAGAAAGGAAGAGGAAGATCACTTCCAAATATATAGACTCAATCAAGGAAGCCATGGCCCTGAGTCTGCAAGACCTGAACAAGGTTATTGTTGATAAGGTGACTTGGAGATCAGGGAGTTACCATACGCTGAAGTCAACTTGATAACAGTTAGAAACAATAATGTATAAAACATTTGTAGTCTCATAGCTATTCAGCCTCGGTTTATCTCAGTGGTTACCAACCTTTTTTTGACCAGGGACCACTCTCCAACATTAGTATCAATCAGTTTTTGGTCAACTATAGATTTGGTTTGGTTATTTGGGGTGCTGATTCAGAAAATTGCATTGGCTAGACCACATCAGCATTAGTTTCTGATACAGAACATATGCCATCCAGTAGTCACCATGTGCTCACCCACAGAAAACCATATTTAGGAAGTCTTGGTACTGTAAGAGGGTTTCGTGAGACCAGTCACTCTTGTTGCAATGGTGTAGTAATGGTGAGGCTGTGGACCATATTTTAGTTCTTGAAGGCCACTGGTGGTCCTTGGACCACAGGTTGGGAACCACTGGTCTATTTAAACATTGCACAGAAGCCCGCTCTCAGCAGGGGATCTTCTTCTTTATTAATCCTATATTCTTTGGTATGGTCACCAGCGCTGATATTTATAATATTGAAGCCTACTAGAGATGGATGGAAATTCATCAGTTACACAACGGAGATTGAATTTGGAGTTTCCAACCTTCTGAGAAAATTAGCTGGGGGAAAAACAGCACCTCAAAAATGCCCACAATTTATAACTTCTTTTTTCTTTCTGGAACTACACAGAACTACAGAAGAATTTGAAAAACTGTGCAGCTTTGCAGTTAAAACCTACCCTCAAAGCTTTCTCCCCCTTTTTACTGTGTTCAGAAAGCTGCACTGCTTCTTAAGGTAAAAAGTATGAGAAGAAGCCATTGTTCCTATCTCAGTCATCACACAAAGCAGGGCACTAAACACATCTTGTAGGAGGAGAAGCCCAGTGGGGCAGAAGCACTCCAAATAAATAAATAAATAAATAAATAAATAAATAAATAAACAAACAAACAAGTGTGCTGCATGTAACAGTGAGCTGCTTTGCTTACAGTAACATTTGAACATCCCTAACAACTTTTCATGATGGCCTCTTTTGGGAGAAGATCATTTCGTGGACTATCTCAGTTCTCTAGAACACAAATTATAATCTTGGGAGCTACTAAAGAGCAACAAAGAATGCTCTAATTAAGATTTGGCTTTCTTGAAAAGATTGCTACATAGCCATGATGTGATTTGGCCAAGGAAGGGAATCAAATTCATTTCACATTCATTTTGGCATTGACTACCGTTCTTGTTTTTTGGCAGTATAGTGATGTTGTTAGATGGCCTATTAGGTTCCTTGTTGGTTTTCAAAGACTCAAAGTGCTCTTACAAGAACCGAGGGACACCTCTTGTACTGCATCCTTGGCTTTTTTTTGGATCATCTTTTATTTATCTTCAGCTTGTTCCATTCCTGCCTATTATAGTACAGCCTGAGGTGCTCCTGCGCCTGAGACAGGATTCTGCTTGGAGCAGTCCTGCAGCACAAAGTGGTCAATAGCCCTCTTTAGGAAGGAGCAGAACCATCAGCAGAAACATACAGAATTCTTTTGACTCCTTTTCTTACGTACAGTAAGGTACATGCCACTTGGAATTTCACACCATACTTATCATTTTCTTAACAATTTGCCTTACTAGTCTATATAATCTTGTTTTGTCTGTTATACATTTTTGTGGCATTCTGGGGCATGGACAATTACAGTACTTGCCTGAATTTTATACTAATATTCCAGATCCATTTTTGATGTATTGGGAGCAGCTATGAAGCAGGGAACAATCCTTCTGTTGGCCTGTGATGTTCTGAACTCAATAGATAATCACCAGGTTTTGTTTGTGTTTGACTTTCTAGATGTTGTGGAATTGCAGTTCCTGTCTGCTTTCACTACATTAGTCAACGGTGAAAGAGTAGGATCTAGTCCAACAGCATGTGGGGGTCCACCTATTGCACATCGCCAGTTTGAACTGACTGTACAATATCCTCCAAGAATTTATTTTAACTGCCTCTCCTCCCATGGGAAACTTGTAAGCAAATATAGAAATTACCCACTACGTCCCTTCCTTCTGCTCATTTGGCCACTTTTTAAAAGCATAACAAAGAACTAATAAACCATGAATCTTCTCAAAATAGCTCCTGGGCTGAAGGCTTTTGTTCTTTAATTGCTTCTCAGATTTCTTCTTCAGTAAGAATAACCTCACTTCCCTGGGGACTGAACAAAATGTATTTTTCCAACCTCTTGACCTGTTTGCCATCTATTCTACAGATGGGTTTTGCAGCAACCAGCTACTGTTAAGGCATTGGAATTGGTGTTCCTGGGTTGTTCAATAGACATGCTTTATTCCAAAAGCTCATCCCATGAAGCTGCATAACTAGTTATGTTTTCCACTCTCTATGTTCTCTGTTTCTCAATGAAGTCAACTATAGGAGACATTATTTGGCCAATGTATATATAAATTTCATAGAATCATAGAATTGGAAGAGACCTCATGGGCCATGCAGTCCAACCCCTGCCAAGAAGCAGAAAAATCGTATTCAAAGCACCCCCAACAGATAGCCATTCACTCTCTGTTAAAAAGCCTCCAAAGAAGGAGCCTCTACCACCATCTGGGGCAGGGAGCTCCACTTCTGAATGGCTCTCACAGTTCTGCTGGAATCACCTTTCCTGTAATTTGAAACCATTGTTCTGCGACGAGTCTCCAAGGTAGCAGAAAACAAGCTTGCTCCCTCCTCCCTATGACTTCCTCTCACATATTTATACATGGCCCTCATCATGTCTCAGCCTTCTCTTCTGAAGTCTAAACATACCCATCTCTTTAAGCCATTCTGCATAGGGCTTGTTCTTCAGACGCTTGATCATTTTGATTGCCCTCCTCTGGACACATTCCGGCTTGTCAACATCTCTCTTCAATTTCGGTGCCCAGAATTGGACACAGTGTGTGATTCCAGGTGTGATCTGACCAAGGCAGATCACTTCCGTGGATCTAGACACTACTATTTATGCAGGCCAAACTCCCATTGGCTTTTTAAGCTCCCGCGTGACATTGTTGGCTCATGTTTAACTTGTTGTCCATGAAGACTCCAACAGAATGACCTGCCTAACCAATCCCAAGCCTCCCCCAACTTATTTTGATCCCTGTCAGAATGTGAGTTCTGCAACACACGCAGCAACAGCTGTGCAATGTTAGTTGAGAGAGTTTCAAATATCAGCTATAAGTGTTATGTAACCCAAATTTGGCTGTGCTTTGCCATATCCAGAGAAGGATGACACATACCTAGCCTTTTCCTTTTTAGTAAATAAAGTACTCTGTTTAGATTTTAACCTGACAACTCCCAGATGTTGTTAAATTGCGCACCTGTCATTGCCCACTGCACATGTGAGCTGGGGATGATGGAATTTGTAGTACAAAATATCAAAAGAGTGGTGCGTTTGCATGGGTTTAATGACCAAGCTCGCATTCCTATTTGAGAGACTGTAGTTCAAGGTAAGAGATTCGAACCCTGTTCTCTAGAGTTGTAATTGAATGCTCAAACCATGGAGCCTTGCTGTCTCTCACATAGCAACAACTTTTGATATATCATATCTTATTGTTTATCTTTGTTCTTAAAATTAGTTTTTAAAATATTGTGTGTATGCTGAATTGTGTTTTATGATGTTGCTAGCTATCCTGGGCAGTATGTATGAATGGATATAAGCAAACAAATATAAATATTTGATTATTCTCAATGGCTGATATCAGGCTTGCTGCAAAGTGACACAGGAAAAATAAGGATTTGAAATGTATTGGGGGGGGGGAGGACAAATGTTTTCTTCTCTCAGCTTCTCATCTTCCAAGGAGCCCTTCTTTGCAGATTTTTATCATTTCAACCTGATCTGCATGGATGGTGTGTCACTTTGTTTTGTATTTTAAACATGTTTTAGTATTATTTTTCCTTGTGTGGTTGAGAAATGCCTTGGAATCTTATAAAGGAAAGTTGGGATGTAAATTCTGTAATAAATAAAAGTAGTAGGTGCTATGAGTGTGCAAATATATGCATAAATAAAGATGATAACAATGAGTTGCAAAATCCCAGTCATTATAAAATGCAGAGTGTTTGTGGTGAAGCTAGGAGTTTGTTTCTTATGAAAATCAGTCCAAACCAGAGAAAATGGGGAATGAGTGAATTTATAAACCCTGCCTTGTCTGTGAGGCAAACATTTCATGCCTTTCCTCCTCAAAGCTTATATCTGAGCATGACACTGTTTGCTGGCATCTCTATTCCCCATAATGAACGAGAACCGTGTATGTTCTATAAAATAAATGACATAATTTATACAAGTCGTTCAGAATCTGATTTTCTTGGGAGGCAGTTTGGATTATTGCAGTGCAGCAACTCCTTTTGTTTAGTACAGCGCATATAAATAGCTTTGGCTACATGAATCCAGCATCCACTGGGGACAAAGAGCTCCCAACAGTTGTTATTTCAGCAGTTGCATTTTACAATAGAAATTTCTGCATTTTATTACTCTGGCTGAAAGGAGATTTGAAGAGAGCAGAAAGTGATAGGAGAGAAAAACCATTTGCTTTCCCTATTCTGTTTGTCCCATTCTAGCCCTGAGCTTGGAAATGTTACTTGAGGGAGTCCAAATCCTGTTGCTTCACAATGCTAGTTATTGCACTTTTCTGATTTCTTTTACAGTCAGAAAGTACCTGTGGTCTTTTTGCTTTTTGTTGTCAATTGCCTGTGCCAATGTGGTTATGCCTGTTGCACTCCAGGCCTGGGAACACCTATGACCACAGCACCACACAAGAGTCCAGAGTATAAGCAAACAGTTTATTGTAGAAACACATTAAAAGCATAGGCAAAAAAATCAGGAATAAAGAAAGTAGAGGTATAATCCAAAAAGGTTTAGCAATAGATGATAGTCCAAACAGTACTATTTATGTATTATTTATTTAAAACTTTTGTATCCCGATCTTCTCTACCTCCATAGAGGGACTCACAGCAAATCAAAATGTCTTATGTAGATTCCTAGGTAATAGTCCAGGAATAACCAAAAAGTCACAAGTACACAATAAGTCAATAAGCAAAAGATATACTTAGTAAAACTTGAGCATGAATATAAAGACAAGAACATAGAATACTTCCAGGAAACTTAAAATCCAAAACCAAGCTTTCACTTGAAACAAGAACCAGGGAACTCAGGCCTATTTTCACACTTGGAATGCTACGTTACCTGAACTAACTCTTAGGTAAACAACTTGCTAATTAATACGCACCCATGAAGTCATACCTTTCCCCACAAAATCCCTCCCCAACTTTCCCACGTAAATTCTTGGACCTACAATGCCTATTTTCTGCTCGGATCTGTAAATGAAGACTTTTGTTGATCTCCGTAATTCCAGGTGTTTTCTCCTGAAAGCCTTCTGTATCACTTATCTCTTTGCCTGACTCCTTATCTAATGTTGCAGTTTCTGTCCTCTCTGACTGACATTGAAGCTCTGCACTTTCTGAGTCAGATTTCTCAGAGAGAAGCATCATTCCCCTGACTTGAATCTTCATCACTTCAAGCCCCAGGAAATCCCACAGGCAATCCCACAATCCTCTGAAAATCATCAGTGAACCTATCAGCCTCAAGAGTCTCAGGCTGATCTCCAACAATGCCATTAACCTCATTGTTTGTGTCTTTGTTTTACTGTAGACCAGAACTTTCCACACATTGCATGTTCATAACACACTTTTTAGACATGCTTCATTTTGAGACACAGTAATTCAGTTTTATTAGCAAACCAGAGGGAAGGGCTGCTGTTAGGGGCTTAGAGACCACATTGGCGCTCCTTGGGAGTTTGTGGCGCCGTACCCGCTTTCTGTATCTGATTTTAAAAATTAAATAGTTTGTCCCAAAATACTTCCCCACGTGTCCTGTAGAACAGTTTCACCTTGGTTTTGAAACCCTGGCCTGTTTTATGCCCAGGATAAGTCTCTAAAAACATACACTCATTCACTGTGTGTTTTTTAAAGAGGCATTGGGGTGAGGATGGAAACCATGACAGAATTTCCGACACATCCCTTGGAAGGCTTGAAGTTATTTGTGGCTGCCCCAAAACATTCATCACAGGCCTCGTATCCACCACCAACTGCAGGGAGAGAGCATTCTCTTTGGCTAGTCCTTCCCTCTGGAATTCCTTCCCATTTGAGGCCAACCTGGCTCCCTCCTTGCTGTCCTTTCATTACCAGTCAAATACCTTTTTAGTTAGGCAGGCTTTGACAACTGAGTATTTCCTAGGGAGGGGCGATTATTCTTTGGTGATACATTGTTTTGATAAGTGTTGATGAAGTACTTTGGCCACATAATGAGAAGGCAGGAAAACTTAGAGAAGACAACGATGCTGGGCAAAATGGAAGGAAAAAGGAAGAGGGGTCGACCAAGGGCAAGATGGATGGATGGTATCCTTGAAGTGACTGGCTTGACTGAGATTTGGGGAGAAGGTACTACACAAATCAGCTGTGTTGTTTATTAGTTCAGTTGCTTCTGACTCTTTGTGACCTCATGGACCATCCCACACCAGAGCTCCCTGTTGGCAGTCTCCACCCCCAGCTCCTTCAATGTCAAGCCAGTCACTTCAAGGATAACATCCATCCATCTTGCCCTTGGTTGACCCCACTTCCTTACACAAATCAGATCAATAACTAAAAGCTGACTGTGAACCGTCTCGTATGAAGCACTAGTTCTCTTTAGGTTGGGAACAGGTCTGATGTAATCTTTTTCCTTGGAGATGTATTCAAATATGTCTTCCTGCGCTGGCAGACTGAACTGAACTGAACCCTGCAGAAACATACTACCTACTACGAAAGCAGGTGTAAACTTACTGTTAGTCTTTGAACATTTGGCTAATTTGTTTATACCTTATCAGACAGAAAACAAAGATTAAGCAGTAAATCTTAACTTGGCTCCTAATGTTGGAAAGAGAATTAAGAAGAATGTTGATTTACCTTCCTAAATTCCACAGCTAGTTTAGTTTTTTTCCTCCTTTGTGTACAAAACCAATAGTATTTCTCGGGGTTTTCTTGTATGGCTGGTGTGTGGTATACCTTTTACATCATTGATGAGTATGTCCATGTTTCTTTTCCCCCCTCCAGGGACTCCTGTTTGGTTCTTTGTGAAAATTGCTCCAATTCGAAATGAACAGGACAAAGTTGTTTTGTTTCTCTGCACTTTCAGTGACATAACAGCTTTCAAACAGCCTATTGAGGATGACTCATGCAAAGGTTTGTTGTTGTTTTTCTTTCTTTTTCTTTTTTTTACAAACACATATTAAATATACATGTTGTAGCCTTGTTTCAAAGAGTTTTAAGGTTTTTTTTAATTCAGAGAAATAAATAAGAACCAGATTGAAGTAAGGACGCATGGTCTGTACTGATCATATTGTAAGTTTAGGGGCAGTGAATTAGGTTTTTTTTGTTAGTCTTCTACTTGTAATGCACCATGTACAGTGATGGCGCTATAAAAACAAATTAATTTTACTGCTATAACGACTGCCAGAATGGCATCTATATCAACAAGAAGGACAAGACAGATATATAATCTTTATATCTACAAATTAAAGTCATGTCACAAAAACAAAAAGGGTGGAAAGGAAAATTAGACACATGTTCTTAATGCTACAACGTTCTCCAGTCTGGAGTAATGGCTCTTGGATAACTATGAAGCAGACATGGATAGCTTCAAGGGAATTGTTCCTCCTCAGCTAAAACAGGCATGGGCAAACTTTGGCCCTCTGGATGTTTTGGACTTCAATTCCCACAATTCCTAACAGCCTCAGACCCCTTCCTTTCCCCCCTCAGCTGCTTAAGGGGGAAAAGGAAAGGGCCTGAGGCTGTTAGGAATTGTGGGAGTTGAAGTCCAAAACACTCAGAGGGCCAAAGTTTGTCCATGCCTGATCTAAAGTGTACTTCAAAAGTTTTAAAAACTATTTATTACTATTGCACTTCAGATTTATCGATCACTTTTTGACTTGAGTTTAATGATTATAAGTACTGTATAATAAAATCAAGTAAATATAGTCTTGCATAAGAAGTCTCAATGAAAATATGATCGCATCAAGACAAGAGCTAAAAGCAGTTACCCACTTGGTAAATGACAAGTGGAGGCTCAGATACAAGAAGGCAAATGATATCCCCCAAAGGAACTGTTTTCAATGGCCTTTTAAGAATAAAGAGAGCTGTCTAACCACTATCTTAGACTAAAATATCGATTTGACAGCAAAAATACTTTCCTGAATCTGAAGTGGGAATTCTCTCCACAAATTAGGTCCATGTCTTTTACACATTATTTCTAGGGAAATAGGAAGTGGAATCTGCTGCCTTCATAAAAATTTCGATATGTGGTACCTGTTTCCCCCAAAATAAGATGGGGTCATGTATTAATTTTTGCTCCAAAGGATTTTATTTTTTTACATGTATAGCTGCCTGGATGCTATTTAAGAAATAATAATAATAATAATAATAATAATAATAATAATAATAATAACAACCTTATTTATATTCCACTCCCCAGAGGGACTCAGGGCAGATTCCACATATAAAAGGCAAACATTCAGTGCCTGAATACAATACATCCATAGTAACACAATTTAGCAACCCAACATATAAACACAAATTATGACTTAACAACTAGGGCTAAATAAAAAATGCATCCTGTTATATCAGACATAAGAAAAACATCAAACATCAAACAGAATTGATACAAGTCATTCCATCCTTTATTCTGCTTTGGCTAGACCACACTTGGAACACTGTGTCCAATTCTGGGCATTGCAATTGAAGGGAGATGTCGACAAGCTGGAAGGAGGGTGACTAAAATGATCAAGGGTCTGAAGAACAAGCCCTATGAGGAGTGGCTTAAGGAGCTGGACATGTTTAGCCTGAAGAAGAGAAGGCTGAGAGGAGATATGATAGCCATGTATAAATATGTGAGAGGAAGCCACAGGGAGGAGGGAGCAAGCTTGTTTTCTGCTTCTTTGGAGACTAGGACGCGGAACAATGGCTTCAAACTACAAGAAATGAGATTCCATCTGAACATGAGGAAGAACTTCCTGACTGTGAGAGTTGTTCAGCAGTGGAACTCTCTGCCCCAGAGTGTGGTGGAGGCTCCTTCTTTGGAGGCTTTTAAACAGAGGCTGGATGGCCATCTGTTGGGGATGCTTTGAATGTGATTTTCCTGCTTCTTGACAGAGGGTTGGATTGGATGGCTCATGAGGTCTCTTCCAATTCTATGATTCTGTGATTTTAAGGTGAAAGTGCTAAACAACAACTTAGCATGAGGAACATAGGAAGAACAACATTGTATGCAACATCCTGTCTGTACCAGTCTGATACTCTCAAGATGGAGCACAATGCCCATTGTCTCAGGCAGCTGACTGGGTTTTGGGCAGCGTTCTTCCCCAGCGTTGTCTGGAGATGCATGTTATGGAACCTGGGGCCATTAGTGTAAAAAGCACATACTTTACCATTGGCTAATAGACCTTCTTCATAGGTTAGTACTAATGAGGAATTATTGAAAACAGCAACAGTTAATGAGATCTAAAATTATCAGTGAGGGTCAACGTCCTATATGTGATGTTTTAGAATAGATTCTCAATTTTCCTGCTATGTGTGAAACCAAGCTGCAAGCAAAAGTTCTGTTGAGCTCCGTGAAATAGACCATGACATTTTGGGTTTTTATATTCTGAGGGCAGCTTGTATTTTCACAGTTTCATCATTGCTTCCAGCCAAGGCATACCATATAACATGGATCGCATTTATATTTTATGATTATATTTATTTATTTGTATTTTCATAAACTATCCTTCCAAAAATATCAGGGCAGAGAACAATAAATACAATATAATGGCAATAACTGTAAGATGTAATAAATGCAATAAAACATAATTACAAGCCACAATCGAAGGTAGCAAAATATATTAGATGAATCCACTAGAAATATCTTGGCCAACATAATTCTGTGATGCAGTTTTTTTTTACATTTCTGTGGGGAAGATGTGCCACAAATGGGTACTATTTGCCATAATATAATACAGCCCCCCCCTCCCCGGTGGTGCAGTGGGTTAAACCACTGAGCTCCTGAACTTGCTAACTGAAAAGTCAGTGGTTCAAATCTGGGGAGTGGGGTGAGCTCCCGTTGTTAGACCCAGCTTCTGCCAACCTTGCAGTTCAGAAACATGCAAATGTGAGTAGATCAATAGGTACCACTTCAGTGGGAAGGTTACAACACACCATACAGTCATGCTGGCCACATGACCTTGAAGACGTCTACAGACAACGCTGACTCTTTGGCTTAGAGATGGAGATGAGTACCACGCCCCCAGAGCCAGACAGGACTAGAATTAATGTCAAGGCAAACCTTTACCTTTACCTTAGTACAGAGGAAGTGCTTTGCCTTTAGATCTTTGGGACAGTTTTTATGCTGAAGCAGCCTCAGTTTATTTTCTTTGTCATGTTGTCTCACCATTTGATCAAATTTACCAAATGAAATCCTTCCCTACCTTTTGAATTCTGTGCTGCAGTCAAGGCCATTGCATTTTCATCTCCTTCACTGCCTAATGGGAATAATCAGTACTTGTCTATTGTCTGTGTTCAGGAAACAGCTCCTCAGACATTTGTAGTGATATCTCCTAATAAGATTAGGTGGATGTAAACATGGCTTCCTTCAGTCTAGGTTGCAATGGGACATCCACAGACCTTGTTCCATTAGAGATGTTACTGATTCTTGCTTTCCCTCTGGTTTTGTTCTCTTCATTCTTCCTGTTTTACATGCATCATGAAAATTATTATTCTCATTTGTTCTACATTATTCCAGCCTGTCACTTATCTAAAGCTAGGCAGTAGTATACAAAGACTGCAATGAGATAAAACATTTTGATAATGTTTTCAAACAGAAATCCACTTATAATATCCAAAGTCAGGCCAACAAAACCAAAAGAGTCTTTAAAAAAAAGACAAAGAAACATCTGCAGACTGGATTTTAATTTAGCATGACTCCCACCCCCAATGATATGCGGTCAGTGCTCTATATTCACTTATTCTGTGTCCTTGTGTTTAACAATCCACAGCTTGAAAAATACTTTTGAAATTCCAAAAAAATATATAAGAGACACAATTTTGCTTCACTATTGTATATAATGGGAGTTGACCATCCATGGCTCCATCCTGGAACCAAACTCTAGGAGATACCAAGGGCCCAATGTCATCTCTTGTTTCATCTTTATTTTTAGAAGCTTGGATTCCTTTAAAAAAAGAATTCAAAGCATTTTATAGAATACTAGCCAATTCCTGCCATTCATTACTGTGGCCCAGTCTGTGTATGTGTTTTGTGTGTGTATATGTGTATGTATATATTTGTGTATATTTATTTATTTATTTTATTTATTTATTTGGTATGCTTGTATACCGCTAATATCTCAGCCTGTGCGGCGACTCATTGCGGTTTACAACATGTTAAAAATATACAATTCACTTAAGCATATAAAATTAAAATTAGGAATACATACAAAAAACATACACAGTATTGGGCCACCAATACAGATCGGGACATCTCATAGTTAAAATCATCATCCAATTCGTTATCTTGATTGCTAATCCATGGTCAGGTAAAACAACACATCAAAGATCAATTGAAGACTTGCTCAAATATCCAGGTTTTTAGTTTTTTCCTAAATGCCATTAGCGAGGTGGCTGATCTTAATTCAGTAGGGAGGGCATTCCAAAGCCGGGGGGCCACCACAGAAAAGGCCCTATCTCTCGTTCCCACGAGCCGCACCTGTGAAGCAGGTGGGATAGAGAGAAGGGCTTCTCTTGAAGATCTAAGGGTCCTGGTGGGCTGATAGGCCGAGATACGTTCGGATAGGTATGTAGGGCCAGAACCGTTTAGGGCTTTAAAGGTCAAAACCAGCACTTTGAATTGGGCTCGGTAGCTAATCGGTAGCCAGTGAAGCTGGTACAGCAGAGGAGTTGTATGCTCCCTGCGCCCAGCCCCTGTTAGTACCATGGCTGCCGCCCGTTGGACTAGTTGGAGCTTCCGGGCCGTCTTCAAAGGCAACCCCACGTAGAGAGCGTTGCAGTAGTCAAGACGGGATGTAACCAGAGCGTGGACTACCGTGGCCAAGTCAGACTTCCCAAGGTACGGTCGCAGTTGGCGCACGAGTCTTAACTGTGCGAATGCTCCCCTGGTCACCGCCGAAACCTGGGGCTCCAGGCTCAGCAATGAGTCCAGGATCACACCCAAACTGCGAACCTGTGTCTTCAGGGGGAGTGCGACCCCGTCTAACACAGGCTGTAACCCTATACCCTGTTCGGCCTTGCGACTGACCAGGAGCACCTCTGTCTTGTCTGGATTCAATTTCAATTTGTTCGCCCCCATCCAGACCGTCACAGTGGCCAAGCACCGGTTCAGGACTTCGACAGCCTCCTTAGTAACGGGTGGGAAGGAGTGACAGAGTTGGACATCATCTGCGTACAGATGACACCGCACCCCGAAACTCCGGATGATCTCGCCCAGCGGCTTCATGTAGATGTTAAACAGCATGGGGGACAGTATTGAACCCTGAGGAACCCCACAAGACAAAGGTTGTGGGGTAGAGCAGGAGTCCCCCAGTGACACCTTCTGAGACCGTCCCTCGAGGAATGACCGGAGCCACTGCAGAGCAGTACCTCCGAGACCCATTCCCGCGAGGCGTCCCAGAAGGATACCGTGGTCGACGGTATCGAAGGCCGCTGAGAGGTCGAGTAGCACCAACAGGGACACACTCCCCCTGTCGAGCTCCCGACGGAGATCATCCACTAAGGCGACCAAGGCTGTCTCGGTACCATGTCCCGGCCTAAAGCCAGACTGTGCCGGATCTAGATAATCCGTGTCTACCAAGAATGCCTGGAGTTGTGAGGCCACCACACGTTCCATGACTTTGCCCAAAAAGGGAAGATTGGAAACAGGCCGATAGTTTACCAATTGAGTGGGGTCCAATGATGGCTTCTTCAACAGCGGTTTTATCACAGCTTGCTTTAAGCTGGCTGGAAAAATGCCTTCCCGAAGGGAGGCATTAACCACCACCTTAACCCACTCGGCCAATCCCCCTCTGGCCTCCTTTAGAAGCCAGGATGGGCAGGGGTCTAGGATGCATGTGGTAGCTCTCATTCCTCCAAGCACCTTGTCCACGTCCTCAGTTTGAACCAATTGAAATGAATCCATCAAAATCGGACAAGCAGATGCTCGTGTTACGTATATGTGTGTTTGTATATATATATGTGTGTGTGTGTGTGGTTTTGTGCATGCATTGTAATGCATTTTTGTTTTGTTTTTTTGGCTTCTTAAATCTCTTCTGCTGTGTTTTTCAGTGTTTTTCTTTGTGATGGTCACTCGTTGGCCTGATAAGTGTCTTGTGTTCAAATTTGGTGTCAATTCATCCAGTGGTTTTTGAGTTATGTTAATCCCACAAACAAACATTACATTTTTATTTTATAGATAAATGCTGTGGTAGCACAGTGCCACTAGCTGTAGGAAAGGCTGCTAACTGGAGGGTCAACAGTTCAAAGCCACAAGTCAGGTTGAGCTCCCAATTGTCAGTCCTAGCTTCTGCCTACCTAGCTGTTCAAAAGCATGCAATGCAAGTAGATCAATTGGTACCACCTTGGTGGGAAGATAAAAGGGCACCCGATGCAGACATGCCGGCAACACAAATGGAAATATCTATGGACAACAATCTTCTCGGTATGGAAAAATTGAACAAGAGCAGCTCCCCATGGCCAGAAGTTGAGCTTTGTCTCCAGACGCCAGAGATGGAATAGGAGAAGGTTTTACCTTATCTGTGTATTGTATGTTATCCTTAGTGTAAAAAGGTATTGAATGTTTGCCTTATTTGTGTACTGTAATCCATTCTGAGTCCCTCCAGGGAGATAAAGCGGAATATAAATAAAGTGTATTATTATTTATTATTAAAACATCACACATACATCTTGCAATATATACAAAATATATGTAATCAATAACCTGAAAACAAACATTATAGAAATGTTAGTATGAACGCCAGTTTGGTTAAGGGGTTGGAGTATTGAATTAGGTATCTAATGACAAGGATTTGAAACAGTACTTGGCCATGGAAACCTACTGTATGATTTTGGGCAAGTCATACTCTTTCAGCTTCAGAGGAAGGTATAGGAAAGTTACTTCTGAACAGATTTGCCTTAAGGTTGTTACAAGTCTCCCTCTATGAGCCAACTAGGAGATTAAGATAATCTGGGTAGGCCCTGCTCTTGGTCCCACCTCCTTCACAGGTATGATTGGTGGGGATGAGAGACAGGGCCTTTTCAGTGGTGGCCCCTTGGTAAGTGTTCAATTAGTAACCTACAAGAATAATGGAATAGTGCATTTACATTTTGGAATGGCCTGGACTACAATTTTGGAAAATGTGATTTTAATAAGTGTTTTGAAGGTTTGATAGGTGTTTAATGATTTTTAATATATTTGTTTATTTTTATGAATGTATGTTAACATGGCATTGAATCATTGTCTATGTATGTAAGCCACCTTGAGTCCCCTACGGGATTGAGAAAGGGGGGGGGGTATAAATAGAGTAAATAAATGAATAAATCAGAAATGACTTGAAGGTATATGATAATAAGCACTACAGCAAAATAGTGTAGTCAAGAGCTGTACTGAGGCTTGAGAAATCAAGAGTCTAGTCTCCATTGACCCATACAACTCCCTGGATGACCTTGGCATGCCCACTACTCTATTTCAGCTTCACCAACCTCACACATTGTGGGAAGGATAAAATAAGAAGTAAAAGAATGTATGCAGCTTTATTTTATTGAATTTATGGTAATATTTATACTCCACACTTTATCACAGGACCTGAAATGGCATACAAAAAGTAAAATGAGTTAGAATGGAAGAAACAGAAAATTATCAAAGTATTTAAGAATTTTAGAACTGCTCAATAATAATAATAATAATAATAATAATAATAATAATACACATTTTTTATATTCCTCTTTATCTCCCCGGAGGGACTCAGAGCAGATTACAGTATACAGATATAAGGCAAACATTCAGTATCTTTTACACAGTGGACAACAATGACATACAATACACAGATAAAGGTAATGGCCTTCCTGTTTCATCTCTGGCGTCTGGACGTGATATTCAACTTCGGCCATGGGGAGGTGCTGTTATTCCATTTTTCCATTCTGAGAAACCTGTAGACATCTCTGATTGTGTTTGCTAGCATGTCTGCATGGGGTGCCCTTTTCCTTTCCCGCCGAGGCAATACCTTACTTTAACAATTTAATCCCATTGCATGCTTTTAATCAGCTAGATTGGCAGAAGCTAGGGCTAAAAGTGGGAGCTCACTTCAACTAGTGGCTTTGAACTGTCAGCCCTCTGGTCAGCAGAATTCCTGCAGTTAGTAGTTTAGCCCACTGCGCTACCGTGGCTTCAAAGGCTTAAAATAATCTTGAGTATACAGAAGGAAAGAAAGGATGGATATAAATATTACAGAAGAAGATGCAAATAAGAAAACAGTATTGACACACATAAGTAAAACTGTTCCAGAACCATTCCTAGAAGCAGTAGTGAAAGAAACAGACTCTTATGAGGATATATAAGTATAAAACAATCCTTCCTTTCAGCACCATGGACACCAACTACAGTAGTACGGCAGCTATGCTAATACTTGTCTGCCAGCTTCATTCTTTAGTACTCCAGTAAAAATGCCTTTTTTCATTCCTGTTCTTGATCTATGATTATACACATGCAGTGAACTTGAAAATGCCCCATCTAAATTCACACATGCAACTACACTTGCAATTAATTGGAAACAGATTTGTGTGTGAGCTGATCTTTATGACAAACTGCTTACATAAGTTCCTTTCCACCCAGTCAGAGTGAAACATGTAATTTTCACATGTTTGAAAGCTGCCCAATGCTAAAAAATAGCAGTAGTTTTCTCAGATGTTTGGGGCACTATTGGTTCAAGGGGTTAATTTTATATTCCTCCCAGATTTGGCAGGGGGAGATGGGGATGACGGTAGAAGGAGGAGTTACAAAGTTCCAGTCATATAAAATGTAGGTCAGACCAAACTTTGTTCATAACAGTGCCTAGAAAACTGAGATTTTGTTAAAGTAAGGTCTGATCTTTGTTGTAACAATATGTTGTCTTGCTTTCAGGCTGGGGAAAGTTTGCCCGCTTAACCCGTGCCCTCACAAGCAGCCGGGGAGTCCTTCAGCAGCTTGCCCCAAGTGTCCAGAAAGGAGAGAATGTTCATAAACATTCCCGTCTTGCTGAGGTAATGACTGTTTTATTTCTCACCTGCACATTTAAAGAGCACCCAACTCTTAGAACAGAATACCTGTGGGAAAGTGACCCAAGTTGAGCAAGCCTTACCTGGAAATCCAAAATTTGAAATATTTCAAAATCAAAAAGTGTCCTCATGAGTTGCAGAGATTATGACAGCTTCACTTTCTAATGGTTCATTGTACACAAACATGCATAACATTATTAAAATATTGTATAAAATTATTTTCAAGCTATATGCAGGAGCCCCTGGTGTCACAGTGGGTTAAACCCTTGTGCCAGCAGGACTGCAGACTGACAGGTCAGCAGTTTGAATTCAGGGACAGCAGTTTGAGCTCCCTCTGTCAGCTCCAGCTCCCCGTGTGGAGACATTAGAGAAGCTTCCCACAAGAATGGTAAAGCATCAAACATCCGGGCATCCCCTGGGGCAGCATCCTTGCGGATGGCTAATTCTGTCACACCAGAAGTGACTTGCAGTTTCTCAAGCTGCTCCTGACACGAAAAGGCTATATGCATAGAGTATCAGTATCTGTGCATGATGCAAAGTGTCATTGTAATTGGCTATGAATGACAGCTCTAAAGAAGATTCAAAAAAACAATTTTTTAAAGTTTTAACTATGCATGTATGTTGATACAATACATATAAACTGGGTTTATAAAAATAATATATTTCTAATGAAGCACTACACAAATGTTAGATATTTTGGTGTTACCCCTTTGATGGTGTGACAACCCCTGCAACCCCTGCAACCCCGAGTGATATCACTTAATGGGTGGCCTCCTTGAGTTCCTTCTTGGCAGGGAACTGTGCCACTAGCAAGGCTCAGGAGGCAGCAACAAGGAGTGTGCGCTCCAAACTTGGGGTAGTTGGTAACTAAAATCTTGTAAAAAATTAGTTGACCCATTTTTGCCTTCCCTCATTCTGCCTAAATGAAGGAATGCTGCTACTACCAGAAAGAGAGTATCAGTGTTAGTGGTTGGAGGATATGAGAAGTTGTTTGGGGCAAAGTGGGAAAGAAAGAGGGACTGAGTGAGATATTTCTTCTGCACAATCTTACGAAACATCAGTATGCAAGGCATATGGTAGCTCGGTGGATGAATCGATGTGTGTGTTGACTCCAGATAATGCAGAGATGGAAAATGAGTGTGTGGACAAAGGGGTGAACCATTATCTTCCTCTGCAAGTATATTTTATTTTATTTCTGTTTTTTAAAAAAATATTTCAAGTTGTATGATTTCTGCTTTCAAACCCACTTTTTGCCCCCTTTTGACCTCTGTGTAAATCTAGCAATGCAATTATATTCTTTGGTCTGGCTTGAAGAGCATAGGATTGATACTAAATCCTTTAAGGTATTAAGCTTCAAGCTATGCCTGCATAGTTGAGCTAGAGAGGCAGAAGGCTTATTCCTCCAAACTAAGCTACCAGTTAGCCAGTAATGTTCCCTCCTGTGAGCTAACAGTTGCAGTGCGATAGTCCTTGTATGAGTAGCTTCTTTCCAAATTCTTGGATGTATTGCAATCAGTGTTTCCTCTATGGAACAACTGGTATCAGTAAATAATTTATCATTAAAGGAAATGCCTGAAACCAATTGTTTCTATGTGTCATGGACTCATATCTGGTGTGTTCAAGACACCAGAACCCTCCGTTCTGTGAATTCAAAGCCAAAGTCGAGGAATGAAAAACATTTGGGGCCCTGCATGGGAAAGAGCCTGATAATGTGATTAAGCTCAGATTGGAAAATCGGAAGGCTGGACAGAGGAACTTTTGGGAGTTGAAGGAGTAGGGCTTTTGGGGTATTGAACTGAGAAGTTGCCTGCGTTTTCTTCATTCATAACTTTGCTGTATAGTGGTAAGGTAGCATTAAATACATTTCCAAGACCTCGTTGTGAGTGATTTTAACTTCTACTAAGACTCTGCAGTCATCACACTGTGTGCAAGCTTTCTCACAAGCTGACTATGGATTGGCTGGTTGCTTTGAGTAGAATAGTTTTTCCCTTCCATTAATATTTTTGTCTATAAGTCTTGTAAAAGGGCAATTTTGTTGCCTGCTGTACAGCAGGTGAGGTTTTGGGGACTCTAGTTGGAACAAAACAAAAATGAGAAAAACATAATCTAAGTGAGAGAATAAAAAGAAAATAAATACCTTGTGATATTGCCAAAGCCTCTTATTTTTTTAAAAAAAATCCCCATTTGTTTCAGCCTTATCACAGCTTGACCTTTTTCAGGGGCCAAATCCTTGGGCTACATGTGTAAAAAATGCATATTGCAACTTTGGAAATTTCTAAAAATCGAATAACATCCTGACCTATCAGCAGCACTGAAGTAACATTCATCTCAGTCATCTTTTCTACCTGGAAGGGGAGACAATGTAGCCTTCTTCTTGATCTCTGTCAGCAAAATGTCTTGGGCCAGTATTCACTATATGCGTGGCTATCATTATAGCTACATCACCTATTTTCTTTCTTATTTTTAATAATATGTTTTTGATGTTACTGCTGGGTCCAGGCATCCTAGCCTATTTGCTTATGCCATGGAAGCTCAGGCTGAACAGCAGCCATCTGACTGAAATATAGCAGCAGATTGTTTTTATGGACGTAGAATTCCATATTATGAACTGGAGATGGGATAGAATATAACAGGGCCTTTTCTGCAATGGCACTACAGTTGTGAACCCCCTCTATCTGGAGGTCTGTTTGCACCTATGTTAGAATAATTTCAGCTAGCTGGCATCTCCCCCTCCGATGTGCGACAGGAAGTTGCTGCTAACTCTGAGAGAAATAAGGTTGAACACTTTCAGCCTCCTCCCAGTAGACTGAAATCAAGGAAAAGCTTCATGAGAACTACCACTCCTCTTAATGTTCCCCCAGCAACAGCAAGAGTATTCCTCTGGGCAACTAAACCAGGATTCCCAATTGGATGACGCCCCACGAGGGTCTTCCTCCAGGGGCAAACCAAGAATGGGCAACTTGGAAGTACCTGAAAGGACTCAGAAGTGGAGTGGGCAGATCAAAAGGCAACCTGACAAAATGGAAGAATTCTCCACCTTGTGTGACTGTGGAGCAGAACAGAGAACTCCACACCTGTATGCTTGTCCACAATGCCCTGTGTGATGAATTCCCTACCTGTTAGGCTAGTAAAGGCTCAGAAAAGTAGGCCCAGGAAGTCCAGCAGCTATTTTGGAGGGGTGCCTGCGGGTATCCATCTTAGATACTTATTTCCTGAAGGGGGCGTGCTTAGGAGCAGCTTGGAGGGAAATGAGGGGCGTTAGTGATTGGCTGGGGGGAGAGTGGGTGGAGCTTAATTTGAGAAAAGAAAAAAAATGTCTCTAAGGGGATGTTTTAAAATCTGACAGGGCAGATTAGGTCTGGGTGTCAGAGAAGAAGTAGATTGTGCCTGGGTGTCAGGGAGAGAAGATTAGAGTTTGGTGTGAAGAAGAGAAAGGTTAGGGAAGCCTGAAGTTGGTCAGTTAGCCAGAAGAGTTAGTGAGTGAGAAGATTTACAGCTATTGGGAAGGATAGCTGGGGGAGTGGAGTGACAGATCCAGGGGAAAAAGGACTGTCTGTGAAGAGTTTGGGATTGCTGGGCAGAGAGGAATCCTGTCAGTAATTTCTGGAGGGCGAGAGGAGTGTTATGTGCAACTAAGATTTGAACTGTTTAAAGAAACCACACACTTTATTCAACATTAAAACATCTAAGCTTAACACCTGTTTTGTTTAAGTTCTCTCAAATAAACAACATTGTTTTATTGTTCACAACATCTGGCTCATGTGTGTTTCTATGTGAGAAGTTTCCAAGCGGTTTACTGCAGAAGTCAAAGTTTAAAAGGTGGTAGTGTATATTTTAAAATAGGAATCTCTTCAATGTTACCTCAGAGAACAAAGCCTGATGCGAATCTAGCACATTCTAGCCTAGAGAATACTTCAAATAAGCCAAAGGCTTGGCATTTCTCTTTAGTGTGGTGGCGGCCAGTGTTCTTTTGAAGGGGTTTGCAGCCAGAAGATTGTTCCAGCTTATTCAGCTTTTTGATTTTTAATTAAAGAAGCCACATTTTTTTTACAAGTGGTGGTACAGCTTGTGGGATTTTAGTCCCTACCTCTTACATCTTGGTGGCAAGTGTTGCAATTTAAAAATAAATAATCCCTTATCTTTTATATTTGGTGTACAGCGGTTGGGATTTATTGCCAAATAAGTCCCTTTCCTTTATACCATGCCTCATGCATAGAGGAAGAATTGTTTAAAGGTATAGACAATGTGGTCACTGCTACACATTTTGGGTCTAATATTATTTAACGGTTTGTGCTCCCTCTATTTTTATCAGTTTTATACTTACTTATGCAATACTTTTGACATGAAATAAATAAAAAGAATAATTTCAGCACTAAATTATTATTTTACTGACACAAAAGCACAGTATGTCACAGCAAACGAGATCTATATGCTGGATTTCGTATATAAAAAAAACACAAGTCGAACACTTCCCAAGCGTCTAGGACTGTGTGATGTATTTTCGAATGATGCGCGCAGATCCAAATAAGGTGGCCTTTTGCAGTTGATAGATCATGATTTTGTCAATGTTGATTGTTTTCAAATGCCGGCTGAGATCTTTTGGCATGGCACCCAGTGCGCCAATAACCACTGGGACCACCTGTACTGGTTTATGCCAGAGCCTTTGCAGTTTGATTTTGAGGTCTTGATAGTGGTTGAGTTTTTCCTGTTGTTTTTCCTCAATGCGGCTGTCACCTAGTATGGTGACAAGAATAATCCAGACTCCCCCCCCCCCCCCCCCCCACAATCGTGATGTCTGGTATATTGTGTTCCAAAACTTTGTCAGTCTGGATTTGGAAGTCACACAGTATTTTTGCATGTTCATTTTCCATGACCTTTGCAGGTTTATGATCCCACCAATTCTTTACTGCTGGCAGTGAATCATCTGGGCCACAGAGTTGTCTTTGTTTGTAGTCCATCTGTGTCAGCACTAAATTATTATTATTATTATTATTATTATTATTATTATCCATTCTATCTCCCCAAAGGGTCTTGAGGCTGAACTGATTTTATCCAGGCTGCACATGTTTTATGGCTATCTCATTCAAGATTGTTTTAACCAGTTTTAAGCTGTCTGTTTTTAAATTGAAAAACGATTTAATATATTTCAAGTCTTTTGAACTTTGTAATAATTTATGGCTCTAATCTGATTTTTTTTTTGGCAAGTGGCTCTGAGATCTATGGACAAGATGTGGCATATCAATATTTTAATCAATCGATCAATAACAGAATCCAGAATGATGCCCATCAAGCTCCTTACCCTAAATGTTCAAAGGTCTGAGTGAGGTGTTAACGGTCTTTCGTTCTTTCCTTCAGCAGTATACAGATGATTTATAACTTGAGACTTCAGTATTACTCTCTACTGCATCTGTAAAACTGGGTTTTTAGCCATGAAAGCTCATGCTGAAATGAAAACCAGTTAGTCATAAAGGGTTGTCAAATTTCCTCCCCCCTCCCCTTCCTCCTTTATTTTAATGGACATCACATTCTTCAGGAAACAGCCAAAAAACATGCACATCTATGGTGACACATTTCTAATGCTGATTAAATGCCATGTTTTAGGGCTTTGTACTCACATTTCTTTTGATATAAAACTATTCAGAACTTTTAAAAAAGTCTGAATGCAGTAGTCTTAGAATCTGTCGGTTAAATGTCTGATAACAGATACAATCATAAATTATATTTGTTGAGAGATTTCAAGGCATTTTGATGACCCTAAGATGACCCTATCATGGGCTTTTCTGTGATAGTCAGATAAATTGTCACAGTATTTTTTTTCACAGAGAGTACTTTTGATATTTTGCTTCAGCTTTAAATTGCTCATTTGCTATCTATTAGAGAATTCCATGCTAGCCGGTCCATCTGACAAGCCTGTGAATGAATTAAAACCCTGACAGCTGGTGAGTTAATTATAAATAATAAAGGTCAAGAACATGCTCTGAACATATGAAATGTGTATTATTAATTGCCAGTTAAATATTGCACTCATTATTTTACCATCACTGAGCCCAATTCTCAGCTCCAGCACATTAGAGCACAGCTGGTATCCGAAGTCGTCTAAGAGAACAATAAGAAAAAAGAACAATGAAATGAATATTGTATAAGGATTATGAAAGATGTTGAAAGAAAAACATCTGTATCGCCATCTACAAGAATGTGAGAATTAGATATGTTTCAAATACAGTCTTATGTGCTCCTCAGGCTCATAATTTCCTCTTGACCCATAATTATAATTGTCTAGAATTTGGTAGTGATGTGTTACAAAAGCAATTTTACTTCAAGTACAACTTCAAACTAAAGAAAGGAGACTCTACCTGAACATTAGGAAGAACTTCCTGACTGTGAAAGCTGTTCAGCGATGGAACTCTCCTCCCTGGACTGTGGTGGAAGCTCCTTTGGAGGCTTTTACGCAGGAGCTGAATGGCCATCAGTTGTGGGTGCTTTGAATTCAATTTTCCTGCTTCTTGGCAAGGGATCAGACTGGATGGCCCACGTGATCTCTTCCAACTCTATGATTCTATGATTTTACTTGGAACACATTAATTTGGGGAAATAGTCAAGGCATCATGATGTTACTTTAACATGTCTAACAACTAACTGATAGGTTTTCAGTATAAGAGTAAAATCATAGAATCATTTTAGAGGAAATGTTTCACTTTTGGAGTGTTTTTAAGTGATTAAATTAAAAAAAACCCTAACGTTAATATATTCAGATTGAGTAACAAATTCTTTTTTTTTAAAGTCAATGCTTGTCACATTATCTCCAATATGTTTGCAAGCTGCATTATGGGAGAATCAATTTATTTTCAGCAACTGAAGGAAACTTTATAATATCTGTTGTGATAGGTTGATCGATTAAATCTTGGAATACTTATTTTTGGCATAGTAGAGGGATTCTGGGAGTTTCAGTTCAAATTTTTTGAAGCTCATGGACAAAGATTTGGAAGAACAATTGTGGTGTCAGGTCTTGGTTAGGATCACACAAATCGTGGTACTTATTCATAGAGCTTTATAAGTAGATGCAAGTCCATGCAGTGAATATATTCACTGAAAATATTTTTTAACTTTTCCCCTCATCCAACAAATATTCTTAGAGGTGCTTTCAAAGACCAGTCATTCAATAGTTCCTTCTTTCAGGCTATCTAAAATACATAATATCATCAGGAAAGGGGATTTTATGGAGACAGGAAAAAAAAAATCTGGAAAAGCAGGCACTAGTTCCTGTTTATAAAGTGAGATTGAAATAGCTCAGGCATCCAAATCTTTCTAAGGTGCATCTGCACTGTACAATTAATGCAGTTTGACACCACTTCAACTGCAATGGTTCGATAGGACTCATTCCCAAGTATATGCGTATAAACATTCTGTGATAGTTTGAGGAAACATGGCCCACCTAAGTCCTTAACTAAATAATAAATTAAGAGTTTTGACTTTCATGTGATGGGGACTTTGCCTGACTGTTTTTCTTTTTGCTGCAGGTCTTACAACTGGGCTCTGAAATCCTTCCACAGTACAAGCAAGAGGCACCAAAGACTCCGCCACATATTATTTTACATTACTGTGTTTTCAAGACCACATGGGATTGGGTCATCCTGATTTTAACCTTCTACACAGCTATTTTGGTCCCTTACAACGTCTCATTTAAAACCAAACAGAACAATGTGGCCTGGCTGGTAGTGGACAGCATTGTCGATGTCATTTTTCTGGTAGACATTGTGCTTAATTTCCATACCACTTTTGTCGGTCCAGCTGGGGAGGTCATCTCAGACCCAAAGCTGATCCGCATGAATTACTTGAAGACCTGGTTTGTCATTGACCTTCTCTCCTGTTTGCCCTACGATGTGATCAATGCATTTGAAAATGTCGATGAGGTGAGTGCAGTTTTGCTTTTATGTGGAATTTCCACTGGAATCAGATTGCAGACTTCATGCTAGTTCTTTACCCATCTATGTGGGGTTATGATCCCCAGGTTGTGTCAGTCTGTTTTTGTGTGATATTATTTCTGGCACCCGCTTTTTGCTTGATATTCAAGCAGTGCTTTTTATTCGTCGGAGCATGGTCCAGGGTAACTCCCAGGTATTTCGGTGTGCTGAAATGCTCAAGTGGGATTCCTTCCCAGGTAATCCTCACAACTCGAAATGCTTGTCTGTTCTTAAGGTGAAAAGCACATATCTGTATTTTAGATGTATTAGGAACTTGCTGGTTTTTATTGTAATAAGCAGTAAGAGAATCTAAAACTTTGGAGAGCTTCTGTTCAATCATTTCAAATCTGCCTGTTTTAGCGGTGATGGCAAAATCATCAGCATAGATGAAACTCTCTGTCCCTTCTGGCAGTGGCTGATCATTTGTGTAAATGTTAAAAATTGATGGAGCAAGCATGCTCCCCTGAGGCAGGCTTTGGTTTGGTGGTAAGGTAACTCCACTGGGATCCCTAGATCTGACTTGTTGGAATTCTCTTGTAAGTCAGGATGAGAAATCTTTTATTCAAAATTCAGAAATTGCTTATCTTAGTCATATTATATTTGATAAAAAAGGGATTTCTAGAGTGTAATATCACCAGAAGGAAAATGACACAAGTTTCAGTCATTCTAATCCAATGCATTAAGGGCCATAACATCACATTCTGTTCCCTTTGGCGTTTTCCCCAATCCCCTATCAGGCCTCCTGTGCAAAGAAACATCCTCCTCAATTGCATCTCATTTCCTATTGTGCTGCAGCATCACAGCAAGTGCCAGCTCTCTAATTTTGGATCTAATCATTCTTTACTCAGGAGTGAACGTCAGTAAAGACCCATCCTGGCAAACCAGCTCAAGTTTAAAAATCAGCTGTCATTTATATGTGAAGGGCCCTGGAGAATATGACTGATGTGCCTTGTAAATCAATCCACCAACACAAATGCCTCTGAACCTGTTGGCTTTTTAAAAAGTAAAGTGCTTGTTGTCTCTCCTAGATCATCCGCTCCAGAGATTTTGTGTTCTTGCTGTTACACTTCACTGTGTCATTCCTTAATGTTGTGTTGACTTTTCCTTTTCAACCCAGGAAACTGTGGTAATGTTATAGGAGGGAGCTGGAGCAGGTCCCCTCCATGTGAAGCCTCTGTTGAGTGGAGCATTTGCTTAAATTATCATGGAGGGTGATTGTGTCAATTTCAATTATTTTCCTGCACCCTCGTAATCAGGGGGTGCAGCATGTCACCTCTGGGTTACATGTACATCTCAAGCTTTTTTGCTGCCTTCCTTACTTTTCCAATTGTCATCAAATGATATCAGCATCAGCTATCAAATTCTGACATTCTGGAGTAGCATAGATGTTGACCCATGGATAAGTGGAACCAGGCTTTTTGGGTTGATTTTTATTTTACTAAAATTCCTAGATTTATACATGAGTCCTTGTATAAGTCTATAATGTCTATAAAGTAATATAGTCTCCAGAATGTATTTCTAATTCAACCAAGTGCATCATTCCATATATGAGCATGAGCACTAAGGAATGGTTTTCTTTGGTCTGTTGATTGATTAGCATAGCAAATAAAAGTAGGTCACATTTCTGCAAAGTTGTTTATGTCCATGTCTTTTTATGATAAATTGGACGAATGTCTCCAACTATCTGTTGTACTCCAGGCCTGGAAACACCCATGACCACACAAGAGGCCAGGAATATAAGCAAACAGGTTATTGTAAAACACATAAAAAGCATATAAAAAGCATGAATAAGAAAAAAGATGTATAATCCAAAAAGGTTTAGCAACAGGTGATAACCAAACAATAATCCAAATGTCTCATAAAGTACCAGAGGTGACAAAGTCCAGGAACAGTCAGAAATCACGAGTACAGCGTAAGTCCCCAAGCAAGAAGGTATAATTAGTAAAAACTTGAACAGGAGTACATGAACAGGAACATAGAAAACTTCCAGGATATTAGAATTCAAAACCAAGGCTTGACTTGAACCAAGAACAATAGAACTCAGGCTTAGCTTCTCACTCTAACACAGCATTGCCTGAACTGCCCTTAAGGTAAACTACTTGTTTACTAGACACCCATTAAAGCATCACATCTTCCATGAATTTTCTCCACAACTTTCCCACATAATTTCTCAGATAGGCATAATGTATTTTCAGCTCTGATTTGTAAACAAAGACTTTTGTTGATCTCTGTAGCTACAGGTGGTTTCTCCTGGGAACCCTCCTTATTACTCAGCTCTTCACTCAATTTCTTATCTGCTGTTGCTATTTCTGACTCCTCGGACTAGCCTTGACACCCTGCACTTTCCGAGCCAGTTTTCTCACAGAGAGAAACATCATTTCCCAGACCTGAATTTCCCAGACTTGAGAGCTCATCACTTTGTGCCACAGGAAATCCCACAATCCTCTCTAAATCATTAGTTAAACCATCAGCCTCTGGCTGATCTACAACCATATCAGCTACCTGCTGTGGATCAGAATTTGCCTAATTTATAATGTACAAAAGTACTTTATGCGTCATGATTTTTTTCAGTGGATGTGCTAGTATACATAATAACAGATGAGATAACCATAGCATGCCTGTGCTCCTTGACAATAGATGCAACATAACCCATTTAGATAATTGTGCAAGGTCTATCGGTCTGATGGACCCGTTAACGAGCCAGGACCTTGCCCCACTCTGCCATACATATTAGACATACTGATCAGACCTTACTTTTGCTCCAAAAACTCACCTGGTTCTTGATTCACGTTGAGGGAAAGATGCTGAGGCATATTAGCAATCCAAGATGCTCCTTTGTATATGTAAATCTCCAAATTTTTATAGTGTTTCTGTTTATATGATTGATCTCTAGTTCACTTGCTCCTTAATTAGGGAGAGGAATTTTATGTGAAAAATCATTATGATTTGTAAACATGCTCAGTTGGAGGTCTTTACTGTATTGGACCCAATTGTAGATATGGTTAGAGATGCCACATTGAAACGGATGGATTTAAAGTTATTCCAACCTAATTTGTAGCACTGATTTCCATGAGTCTACTTCTAAGCATAACTAGGTCTGAATTCAACTCATTTTGGAGGAGACTGACTGTGTTAGGTAAGTGATAAAAAAGTATGACATGAGCCATACTACTTTATTGCTTGCTGATATTAGCTAAATTGAGAACCATCCTTCATTCTTATTAGTCTTGATGGTACAGACATGCCTCCTTGAAGAACTGCAGGGGGGAGAGATTAAATATAAATGCAGTGACGTTTGCTTAACGAGATAAATTAGAGAAACATTTGACGCTGGGCAAGGAAGATGTTTATTTTCCAATCTAAACTAATGAAGAAGTGACATAGCAAATAAACAAGCAAACAAGAAGCACCAGAAATGCATATTGTACTCTCTTAAGAAAATGAAAAGTGTTGAAATCTGATCATGGAGTGGAGCAGAAGATGGAAAGGATTGTTGAATGAATGATTACAAAATAAGTATGTTAACAGAATGGGCAGTACATTACTTTAGCCAAAGGTCTAGTGGAAAGAATTGCTTCTATTCAAATGTGAATAGTTCAAACACTCTTAAGGAAAGTAGTTTGCTGAA
Source organism: Anolis sagrei (assembly GCF_037176765.1). Lineage (NCBI taxonomy): Eukaryota > Metazoa > Chordata > Lepidosauria > Squamata > Anolidae > Anolis > Anolis sagrei. The sequence continues at coordinate 31,829,713 of NC_090021.1, read as the reverse complement.
GTCTTAGTAAAGTTACTTTTACTAAGGTGGAAGGAATTATTTCTTTCTGCATTGTTTATTGGGCATACAGTTCCATGATTGTCCACATCTCAAGAAACTCAAAATGTTATAAAATGTTGCACATTAAAATGTTGCACATTAAAAATAATATATATCTATTTTGTGGTGTCTAAAGTGTACTTGGGCAAGGTTTACTAATCAACTAATTTTGACTAAGCAACAGGAACATCATATGTCTCCCTTTCTTTCTCACTAGCAGTGAAAATAGCCATAATATCAAAGCAAATAGCTAACAATTTAATGCCTTTTCACTGTTTGCATCCTATATACCACAACTTATATTTTCTCCACTACCATGTCTTCCATTGCAGGTGAAACATTTTTCCTTTCTGAGTCATGGTTAAGCAAAGGTTCTATTTCTGAACCAACTGGCAAGGTTACTTTGCTTTTAAAGAAATGATTCCAGTGAATTATTGCATGGTAGGATGGAGAAAGCAGCCACATAAGCTTCTCAAGCTATATAAAGATGAAGAATTAAGGACTAAATTACACCCCAGGGATAATAGATGGTAATATCATTTGTCAAAGAAGAGCAATTGATCTTGTTAAGTTGTGCAGTACTTTCGAAAATGGCTGTCGGCACCACACTTTGAACTGCTTAGAAAGGAATATGTGCTTTAATACCCTTATTCTATGGCCATTGCATTGAAGTAGAAGCCTATATCTCAGGAGTGGCTGGGAAGGACATAACAGTTCTTTCAATATGATTGAAAAATAAAGGGTCAACAGTTGCTTCCCCAGTATTCTGATCTTCATGGATAAGAAGATCCATCATTGGGCCCTGATCTTCTATAACTATAGAATTTGATTCTATAGTTGCTGGTGTTAATCAGCAAAATCTGTGGCAAATCTATGTTAGAGGAATGTGCCACACAACACGGAGCACCGTTAGGCCACAAGACATAATGTTTTTAATCTTTCAATTGCTAAGTGACACAATAGAAATGGAAAAATTACTGCAATCTCATTGCTGCAAATGGCAATGGCAGATTATTCAGAGGTATTGCAGGTGTCATAAACATGGAGCAGAAAGGGGCACGTATAGTTTGCAATATTTCCAAATTAAAAGCACAAATAATATGGACAGCATTAACATTGTTGTTTGTTTTGTGCCTTCAAGTCATTTCTGAATTACAATAATCTCAACGTGACCATATTATAGGATTTTTCTAGTCTCAGACATATTTCTTGCCCAGGCTCACCCAGTGACTTTCCATGGTCAAGTGGGCATTTGAACTCTGGTATCCAGAATTGTAGTCCAGGGCTCAAAACATTGCATTTTGTTGGCTCCATTGCAGCAGTTAATACCACTTTAAAACTGCATCAGTTTAGCACAAATATTAAAGAATATTGATAATATTCAGATTAAATGATCTGGTGGAGTCTAAACTATTATCAATTGAAGTGCAAGATCAGTCATAAGAGAGCTCCTACCCTTAGGCTTATAACTGAATAGACCTGATAGAGAAAGAAAATGGAATGGGGAAAAGGGGGAGAAGCAAACTTAGGGACTACTGCTTAAGTCAACCTCATGTCAAGAACATGGTCAAAATTATAGATTTTGATATGATCCATAGATAAGTCAAGGGTCATTCTGCAGAGAGAGGAAGGGCCCAGTGCCAACCCAGGGACCAGCTACCTTGGCCGCTGACACTATTTTCTCACTCAGGCATTGAAACAGGCCAGAAATGGCACCACAGTGGAGAGAGTAGAGGAGGATGGTATGTCACTTAGGTTCCTCTGGGATGGAATAAGTTCTGGTCTTTCACCACTTTACTCAGAGAGCTGGATGGTTCTTTTTTTTAAGAGTAAAGGTGTAGAATTCAAAGAAGTGGGCCAAAATTAAGAAAATGAACAGGGACAAATGCAAGATACTCCACTTAAGCAGAAAAAATGAAATGCAAAGATACAGACTGGGGGACGATGCATGACTTGACAGTAGTTCATGTGAAAAAGATCTTGTTGCCCATGATCCTCATGTACAACAAGTTAAACATGAACCAACAATGTCATGTGGCAGCTAAAATAAGGCAATGGGATTTTTGCCTGCATAAAGAGGAGTATAGCCTCTAGATCCAGGGATGTCATGCTACCCCTCTGTTCTGCCTTGGTCAGACCACATCTGGAATACTGTATCCAGTTCTGGGCACTGCAATTGAACAGAGATGTTAGCAAGTTGGAATGTATCCAGAGGAGGGTGACTAAAATGATCAAGGATCTGGAGAACAAGCCCTATGAGGAGCGGCTTAAAGAGCTAGACATGTTTAGCTTGAAGAAGAAAAGGCTGAGAGAGATATGATGACCACATAAAGATAAAGATCTGAGAGAAAATAATAGTGAGAAGGGAGCAAGTTTTTTTCTGCTGCCCTGGAGACTAGTATGTGGAACAATGGAGGAGGGAGCAAACGTGTTGTCTGCTAGAAAATGGCTTCAACCTACAAGAACGGAGATTCCACCTGCACATGAGGAGAACTTCCTCACTGTTAGAGCTGTTCAGCAGTGGACCTCCCTGCAACGGAGTGTGGTGGAGTCTCCTTCTTTGGAGGCTTTTAAATAGAGGTTGGATGGCCATCTGTCGGGGGTGCTTTGAATGCGATTTTCCTGCTTCTTGACAGGGGGTTGGACTAGATGGCCCATGAGGTCTCTTTCAACTCCATGATTCTGTGATTCAATCACCCATGGAGAAGTCAATCTAGGTTTTTTGGGCTGACCTTTTGACTAAAATGTCTAGTCTTATACATGAATATATAGGGTAGCTATCCAGTTCTTAAAACCAGCTGGAGTGGGAAATGGTTCTTGAAGAGAAATAACAAACAATCTCTGATGACTTAATGGCATCTTCCAGGTTTTTAATTGTTTTTAACCCCCTCTTGGAATGGCTGCTGTCAGGTGACAATTGATGGGAGGAGGAATGGTATAGAGTAGGCCAGCATCCCTTCTCCTTTGCTGCAGTCTGATGGACATAGCTTATTGTTGGCTGTTGTGGAGTCATAATTACAGTAATTTTATTTCCCTCATGCGTTGATTCAAAATCCTGATGCTGTTTCAATCATGCATGATTTAAGAAAATGAAAAATGGAACATATTAAGAATTGTTCCTTTATGTCCTTATGATCAGAGGAAAATTTAACTAGATTATTATTGGAAAACTTCATTTCATTTCATTGTAAAATTCGGTTTGACTTATCTATATTTCATATCACTTAGTTAATTCTGTTTGTAGGCCATCACAATAACAAAACAATATACAACCAGCATGATACACTACAACAACCAGGAAAAAAACAACTGATATTTTCATGTAAAGAAAGCCAAATAATCTTAGTGTAAGCACGTACAGTTGTAAATGCTGTTTCATGTGTAGTATCATGTGGTAATGTTAATAAACAAAATATTGACATTAATAGTTGACCAACACCCCTACCAACAGTAACAGAAAAAAAACATTAAAATATATGAATGGTCAAATCAACAATAATGTCACTTAACACTGGGGATGTATATGTAGTGTTTTTCTTCATCTTTTGGTTGACCTACTGATCACTTTCCAAAACTTGCTCCTCATTTGCTTCTGAGATGAATGAGACAAGAAGTGTGAGGCATTTTTGCCCATTAAATACGTTCCACCAAAAACAAATAACAATGAGGGCAAAACCTAGCTAGTCCCTGGTGTATAGCAATAGTAGGAGAACAGCATATTTCAATATTCTGTTTATGGAAAAAGCTGCTTGAGAATGTGAACTTATGTAAATCTGTCATAGGCTTGCCACTTTTAATTTGGCTCAAGAAAGATATAAATAGTCTTCTCTTTCCATACTTCCCTACAATTGCTCATATTCTGTCATGCACTGATGGGATTAGATAATGTTTTTTGTTGTTGTGTGTTTTAAAATATGGTTTAGCTCTTTTAAAAATGACTTCCCCCAGTCATTGTCTTGCCTTGTGATGATTTATGTCCTCTGTTTGCATTGGTGTAATAGATAACACAGATGCTGGTTCATCTATGCTGCTTTCTCTTTTTATATACTTGGATCATAATCTAAATCAATATGATTCAACAATACTGAATTGAACTGGATATAAGTAGGCACTTTTACAACAAGTACAGTGCTTTGCATTCCCAAGAGGATATAAGTACCAGGCTACATGGTACAGTCTGCACACAGAGGCTGCTCAAAAGGAGGAATAAAAAAAACAGCAACCAACATAATGCAATCTTCATCCTTACTGGGAAGGGATGGGCAACTTCAGAGAATCTTGAGAGCACCATATGTGTCAGTCTTTCAAAACTAAATGTGAACTGATTATCTTGGGCCCCAAACAGTCATATGATTGTGGTCGGAGTTAGAATAGCTTTCAACAGCCAATTGTGCTTCCTATAGACCTTTTGGAGGCACTATTGGTCACTATTATACTGTGGAGATGGGCTAACAGCGAGAGCTCACCCTGTCCCATGAATTCAAACTGCTGACCTTCAGGTCAGCAGTTCAGCAGCACAAGGGTTTAACCCATTGCACCACCACAGCCCAACATTGTGCCATCATGGCCCAATATAATTGCGTCTTCTTGGCCAGAATTGTTCAGAGGAGGTTCACTGTAGTCCTCCTCTGAAGATGAGAGTGTGTGACTTGTTCAAGCTCACTGAATGAGTTTCTGTGGCTGAACAGGGATGTGAGCCATGACACCATACTGACTCTCCGACATCCTTCTAGTGGGGCCAAAGGGTAGTTGCACTTTCTCTTGGGCCACAGAATGGTGATGAGGGAAAGCAGACAAACTGAGAACTCCGAGAAGCCTATTTCAGCTATATCTTAAATCCTCAGAACTGCAATGCTCCTGGCCATTTTGCTCCAACGGCCACCACCTTCAAGATGCTGTCTAAGAAATGCTGGGAGCTGTCCAAAGAATAACTTTTCAGAGCTTTGGGTAGGCCAGACCTGGGAAAACTCTGGCCCTCCAGGTGTTTTGGACTTTCAGAATTCCCAACAGCCTACCAGATGTTAGGAATTGTGGAAGTTGAAGTCCAAAACACCTGGAGGGCTGAAGTTTGCCCAGGCCTGGCATAGATGCACAAACAAGCTACCCCAGCATTAACCCCCTGGTCTCGGAAACCTTTCACTCTAGTTCAAACCGTTGTCAAGAAAACATTATCTTGGGATTTATTTATTTACAGTAATTATATACCGCCTTTCTCACCCCTGGGGGGGACTCAAAGCGATTTACACATAAATAATGGCAAAATTCAGTGCCTTACAATGGGCACCGATACAATACCAATCCAAACAATTACAATAGTAAAATCACAATTAAACATAAATCATAATTAAAACAATACATCAAGCATTAAAACAATAAAACAGTCTTGTCAGTCGAATCGCCGTTCCAGTCATTGTCCCTCTGAAACGCTACATACATCTACTGTCCAAAGGTCTGGTCCCAGAACCATGATTTTAATTTTTTTCTAAAAGCCAGGAGGGAATGTGTTCCATAGGCGGGAAAGGATGTTTCAGAACACATGCTGCAAAAAACAAACAAAGAAGGATTCTGGGTCATTGGGTTTGCTTAGCTTTAAGCACTATGAGAAAGCCTAGGTGAAATTAGAACCTACTCAGCAGGAACGGCCCAAAGAATTTTGCTGCCTGAGGCAAAACACTCACTAGTATCCTCCAGTCACCACCTATCAAACCAAGGTGAATTGTGTTCAAAATCAGCCAATTTTTTTAGGCACTTAAAAAAAAGTCCCACATATGCTTCTTCCCTTATCCCATAACAAATTTCACAATCGTCCTTTCAATGTGTTGTCCTTTAAGTTGACAATCTAAAATTGGATCTCTGGTATGGCTACATCAGGCATGGGCAAACTTGGGCCCTCCAGGTGTTTTGGACTTCAACTCCCACCATTCCCAAGAGCCTCAGGCCTCTTCTTTTTCCCTTTTACTTTTCCCTTTCCCACTTAAGCGTCTGAGGGGGAAAAGGAAGGGGCCAAAATGCTAGTTGCCTGCATATTAATGAGCCAAACTTTAAAGATGCTATCCAAGGTCCTGAACCAATCCTGAAAATTGTTTCTTAGTTTTGAACACCTCCTTTAAAAACCAGAGAGGATCCACCACCTTGCTGAAACCATATTGTTTTGCAAAATAGACTAATAACTGGAATCCAGTTGGATGCCTTGTATGAGCACAAATTACCTTAGAAAAGCAGTTGGACGTTTTTGTCTAATGCGAAATACCCACCTTTAGTTCAAGGTTATAGAAATGGAGTTAGACATGCAGTGCCCTTGTTCATGGGAATGCTTATTTGGTTACACATGTGGTTATGTGTTTAGTTATGTAATGTTCTTATCCAGCACAATAATAATTGTTATGGCTCTACATACAGAAATTTTCACTTTTTTATTGTGTCAGAATCCACTCGAGAATATACTGCAAGTAGCTTCTGGTGTGAGAGAATTGGCTGTCTGCAGAGACATTGCCCAGGGGACGCCTCGATGTGTTACCATCCTGTGGGAGGTGTCTCTCATGTCCCCACATGAGAAGCTGGGGCTGACAGACAGGAGTTCACTCTGTCTTGCAGATTCAAACTGCCGATCTTCAGGTCAGCAGTTTTAACTCATTGCGCCACTGCGGCCACTAGAGATTTTCACTGTGTAAGCCCAACGTTGGATCTTGGCCAGTGTATTTGAAAAGTCTTTCCTAAAAAGCAACGAACTGGTCCTTCATTGATAAAGGAATTTTTGCCTTTCTTTTTCCTAATGTAATAAGCACGTGCCCTCCAAAAGAAAGACACACAACAACAACAGCAACAATCCTTACCTTTTGCTGCTCTTATTAGGAGGGTTATCTTGAAATGTTATAGCAATTATCATTGCCCTCCCCAGGCCCACAATGTGACTGAGATAATGTCTGGGTCACACTTATGAATATTTGAAATGGATTATATAATTGGTCGATATTGTTTGTAGCCTTGGTTTTCAAAGCCCAATGGAAAGAAAAACATTTTAATAGCTTCAAATTAGCCATTCTTTGTGTTGCTCATATTGGTTCATTAGTCCCTTTAGTATTAGAGTCTCAAATCCCCATGTTCATTAGTATCCTTTTCAAAAAATGCTCATAAGCTTTGAAGACTGTCTGGTTTAATTAATTAAAGGGTTATCAACATAGGGGACATGTATTTTGATGGATGCAATGCTAGATTTATGCTCTGACTCCTACAGGTAAAGGATTGGAAATAGCAAAGTGGAGAAAGATTTGCACTTCATAGGCTCTAGAGAGTTGATGTTTAAGAGAAGGTTGGAGAACTGGGCCTCACGGATCATGGTAAAAAAGAATATGAGTGCTTTATATCTAAAATCCTGATATAAAACCGAAGTACTGCAGATCCATTTAGTTTAAATATGTATCTCTCACTTCCTCTAAGGAGCTCATGCTGTACATCTAGGAGTTATTCCATTTTATCCTTCCAAGAATCCCGCTGATCTTTGTCAGGGCTGGAACATCAACCTGTAACCCTCCCAATGTTAAAATCATCCGTTCTAGCCATGGTACATTTCTGGTAGCAAGCAAAGATATTTCTGTTTCAATGAATCTTTAGGGAATAACTGCTCGTTGGATAGAAAGGTTTTGACTAAATGCTTGTGATAAAGTGCTGTATTGTCTGGCATTATTTAAATTAGTATATTTTTAAATTGCTTTGACAGTCATTGTGTTTATAGTTATAGTTCACTTTTCAAAGATGTGGAGTTTTGTCTGTACTTGTTTTCACTTTTTAAGCCATCTTGAGTCCCAGGGCTGGGGAAAAAATGATGATATAAATAAAGAAAATGATGACGATCACAATGAAGCTAGTCATTGGTGATACATGGCAGGAGTATAATATAATAATATACTGTACTTTATTTATATTCCACTCTATCTCCCCAAGGGGCCTCAGAGCAGATTACAGAATAAATATATGGCAAACATTCAATGCCATTATACAATTAATAATAAAGACAGACAGTACATAGACCAGGGGTCCTCAAACTACGGCCCAAGGGCCGGATATGGCCCTCCAAGGTCATTTACCTGGCACTTGCTCAGGGTCAACCTAAGTCTGAAATGACTTGAAAGCACACAACAACAAGAATCCTATCTCATCATCCAAAAGCAGACCCACACTTCCCACTGAAATACTAATAAATTTACATTTGTTAAGATTGTTCTTCATTTTAATTATTGTATTGTTTTGTAAGTGTTTTTTGCACTACAAATAAGATATGTGCAGTGTGCATAGGAATTCATTCAATTTTTTTTTCCAAATTATAATCTGGCCCTTCAACAGGTTGAGGGACTGTGACCTGGCCCTCTGTTTAAAAAGTTTGAGGACCCCTGACATAGAAAGAGGCAAGGCTTCCCTCTTTTTCATCTTCGGCATCTGGAGGCTGTGCTTGACTCGGTCATGGGGAGGTGCTGTTGTTTCATTTTTTACAGGTTTATTTTAGGGTTCCATATAATTACCATGCTTTCCATAATTACCATGCTTTCCATAATTACCATGCTTTCCATAATTACCATGCTTTATAACCTTTTTCATTCCCTTCTCCCTCCCCACACCCACCCCAGCAGCCCATTCCTGGAATAGTTAGCATGAGATGCACTGAAGCCTTGTTGCCAATCCTTGTGCTGCAGGATGTCCTGTAAAAATAAAGTGTTTGCAGTTTAATAAGTTTTTTCCATGTTTTTGTGATAGACCCAATTAGGAAATAATATTTGTAACCAACGAACAAAAATTGTGTTACATAGTGTTATCCATTTGTTTATAAATTTTTCAGTAAAAAGGTCACCAGCATCTCCTGGTGCCATGGAGGGAAATTTCAGTCTGTATTCAGGAATCTCTTGGCTCCAATTAATTTGTTGTTGTGTGTCTTTAAGTCATTTCTGATTGTGGTGATTGTAAGATGAACCATTGGCAGGGTTTTCTTGGAATGATTTGTTCATAGGAGTTTTCCCAAAGCCTCTCTTAAGACTCTAGACCAGAGAGACCCCAAACATGACAGTTTTGTCCTATGAGCATGAAGGATATATGTCTTTTACAAAAATCCAAGGTTCTGGTAGATTCTGGAGGCCTCAGAATATCCTGGGCTTGTGGGCCACACTTTCTGTTGGCTACTATTACCAGATCTCAGTGCCAGACCTCACTTCTTCAGTGTGCAAGAAAGAGATAGGAAACTTAGTGTGAAAGAAATGCCTTAAAATATATACACACACACACACACACACACTTAGCGTGAAAGAACTGCCTATATATATATATATATATATATATATATATATATATATATATATATAAATGGCAGCTGTGGTTGATGCTTAATGTATTAGGCTTAATGATATCATTACCATAGTATACAAAGGGACCTTGTAGCACCTTAGAGATTAGCTGAAAGAACAAAGTTGGTAGCATAAGCTTTCATAAATTCAAAGACATCGCTTATGCTATCAACTTTGTACTCTCAGTTATTCTCTAAGGTACTACTAGATCTCTTTGCATGCTGATATTCCAGGCTAACATGGTTAGGTCTTTGAATCATTTTCATAGATATCTGATAAGGCTCTGCCTTCAGTCCCATTACTGGGAAAAGAAAGGATGCAAATGAAATAATTAATACATGAATAACAATAACCCAAATAATAATAGAGACAAGGAAGAGGACATACTGGATCTATAGCAATGAATATATTCAAAGTACAGACTATTACATCCTTCAAGTTAAAATTATCCTACAGAGTTAGTTTATCTTGATCATACAGGTCAAATTTATAATTGGCCATATTTTGTAGGCCAAACCAGCTTGGAAGCAGAGATTGATTAACTAAATTTGTTGTAGAAGGCTTTCATGGCCTGAATCACTGGGTTGCTGTGAGTTTTCTGGGCTGTATGGCCATGTTCCAGGAGCATTCTCTTCTGACGGTTCGCCCACATCTATGGCAGGCATTCTCAGATGTTGTGAGGTTTGTTGGAAACTAGGCAAGTGAGGTTTATATATCTGTGGAATGTCCAGGGTGGGAGAAAGAACTATTGTCTGTTGGAGGCAAGTGTGAATGTTGCAATTGATGACTTTGATTAGCATTGAATAGCCTGGCAGGAAAGCAGTCAGGCTTTGAAGCTGCCAAGCTATTCAATGCTAATCAAGGTCATCAATTGCAACATTCACACTTGCCTCCAACAGACAAGAGTTCTTTCTTCCATCCTGGATATTCCACATATATATAAACCCCACTGATAAAAATTCATAATAGAAGTTTTGGACCTCATAAGCAATTTGCCCTCTGCCCCAGTTCCTAGACATAAATGTTTACTGGGTATTTTTTATGAAGACCGAACAGCAAACCCGTTCATGGAGAAAAAACAGAAGTTAAAAGGATGGAAGTCTTTCTTTGATATAACCCCTGACTTGTGTCTGCTGAGTTATATAAAATGTTGGGTTTTTCGGGGCTTGATTTAGGGAACTCTTCCATTCGCACATTGATATTAGTGTATCAATTTGCTCTTTGCAGCAACACCAGAGGCACTCCAAGTGGCCAGCTACTGCTCAGACATTTAATCAACTACCAAGCTTGCAAACTGTTTTGTCTGTTTGTTAAGAATTTGTTAAAAATGTAATACAATAGTCTGGTTGATACTGACACGATAAATAAACAAACAAATCTTTGAGAAAAGTGTAGAAAGACCAGTCCAACATATTCTGTTGCAATAGCAAGAATTATTTTTGAAAAGCTGCCATACAAAGTAGACAGGCAGAGCACTGAATTCTTTCATTATGGATAAACACTTGTGCTAGTGTATGAATGAATCACCAATTGAATCTTCCTTCACACCAGTGGTTTATTTATTTATTTAATTTACCATATTTATACCCTGCCCTTCTCAACCCCGAAGGGGACTCAAGGCGGCTTTACGAATAGGCAATTATTCAGTGCCTTAAAACAGTGGTTCTGAATGTTCCTAATGCTGCGACCCTTTAATACAGTTCCTCATGTTGTGATGATCCCCAACCATAAAATTATGTTCGTTGTTACTTCATAACAATAATTTTGTCGTAATGTCAATATTTGATGTGCAGGATGAATTTTCATTCAGTGGACTAAATACCCGGTACGTCCAAATTTGAATACTGTTGGGGTTGGGGGGTTGGGTTGATTTTATCATTTGGGAGTTGTAGTTGTTGGGATTTATAGTTAACCTACAATCAAAGAGCATTCCGAACTCCATCAGTGATGGAATTGAACCAAACTTGGCACATAGAATTCCCATGACCAACATAAAATACTGGAAGGGTTTGGTGGTCATTGACCTTGAGTTTTGGAGTTGTAGTTCGCTTACATCCAGAGAGCACTGTGGACTCAAACAATGATGGATCTCGACCATCATGTTAGTCTTGACTACATGCCAGTATATATCCCTTGAGAAGGCATGACATAGTTCCAAAACATCTGGAATACAAAAAGTTCTGCATTAGTGTTCTTCATCACTTCAGGGTAGAAAACACCAAACTAGACAAAAAGTAGTCTGGTATGCATCAGCTTATAATATGTCAGCTCCCCATGTCCTTAGCAACTGTAAGCATGGATCCTGGAATAATTTTGGTCCTATAAAGCCCAATATGGCTTGTGTCTGAAGGACTGTATCCTCCTATATGAACCTGCCTGTGTTCTGAGGTCTAGAGGGGAGACCCTTCGCTATGTCCCACCATCATCACAGGTATATCTGGAAGGAATTTGGGAGGTGGCCTTCTGCTGCTAGGCTCTGAGACTCACTTCCTAAAGAGTTTAGCACTCTCCTTGCTATCTTTCTGTAGGCAGATAATCCCTCTTTGTGGGTCACCGGTCCTAGGAAGACTGATTGCTCAATGGCCCTTGAGAATAATATGCAACAGGAAGGTAAGGAGGGATCAAGCAGGTTCAGGGGCTGGAGGCCAACTTTTCCCCAATAAATCAAGTAGAATTGGGCCACTGAGAACAATAACTCAGAAATTATTATTTTGCTATTAGCCGTCCCCTGCCACACGTTGCTGTGTCCCAGTCTGTGTATATGTGTTTTGTGAAAGTATATATGCGTATATGTGTGTGTATATATGTGTGTTTATGTATATATGTGGTTTTGTGCATGCGTTGTAATGTTTTTTTTTTGGTTTTTTGGCTTTTTAAGTCTCTTCTGCTGTGTTTTTCAGTGTTTTTATGAATAGTGGTCACTCATTGACCAGATATGTGTACTGTGTCCAAATTTGGTCAATTCATCCAATTGTTTTTGAGTTGTTTTTGAGTTATGTTAATCCCACAAACGAACATTATATTTTTATTTATACAGATTGCTTCCACAGCACTTTTTGCCAGCTTTTATTGCATGATGATGGTATTGATAACTGTTTTAATTCAGCATATTGATAACTGTTTTAATTCAGCAAATGTTCCTGCAGTTAATCAAATTTAATCTGCCTTCCCATGTTGGTTGGACCCTTTCACCTTAAAAACATTTTGGGGGTTCTGAGTATAAGGATATTCCTCATTTGCTTCTCATTAGCATTTATTTACTTTCCGTAATGAGATTTTTGGCATAAATTCCTATCCTGCTTGTTTCACCAAAGTGACTAATATAGTGGGAGAGGCGTATGCATTTATTTACTTAGTTAGAACAGCATATTTCTTATCATTGTAGGCCATTTTTCTGAATATCTACAAATTACCCTGCTTTACTGACTCATTGTTTTCTTCCTCTTGTGCTCAATTAACCAGGGCCCTAGAGGTTTTTATGGTTTGTTTAAGCATCCAACAGAAGCTGCATATGGTTTTTAAAAAACCTGATGAAATGTAATTATGATAAATACATGAATTAAAATGCAAAATGAAGCATTTCTCTTTGTTCTGGAGACATGTGATAATATGAAAAATACATATTACCAAAATAGTGAAATTTTCCACTACATTAGTTATAAGTCTAAACTAAAATGTTGGAGGAAATGATATTTAAGCATGACTGAACAAACTTTTCCATAAAGCTAATGACCACAATTGTGCAATAATTTGTTTAAAAATAGTCATTAAAAATACTTTAAACTTAATTTACTTGTGGATATAAGCATTACTATTACAGTGTATTCATATCATGTTCTCAAGTAGGCTGAGTTTCCTTCTGTTAAAAACATCCCTAAATAGTAAGTACTATATATTGCTTAAATCTTCGATGCATCAAGACCTATCAAGATTACTTATAAGTTAACCAATATGTAAGTCACCCAATATGTTTCCTACCACTTCCCCTTTATTGGTGGTGTTTTTCGTACTGTATGATAATGATGTGCCATGTGGCTGAATTTGAACTACACTATGACCCTTGGGGGATACATTCCCAGACATTGTACATATATATATATATATACAAAATAACGGATAATAGTAAACTATCAAAATGCATGAACTCAGGCCTAAGAATACCATAGAGGTACACTGGAGGACCTAGAAAATGCCCGGATATGACATATTTTTTGGATGTGAATAAATGAAATTGAAGGTATCATGCAGATAATAGTACTGTATTGTATGTGATTTTTCTCCCAGTATTTTCCTGAGACTATAGTGGAATTATGAAAAATCACTTACTTTAAATATCATTGTGCCAAAAAAGGAAGGAAACTATCCCTAATTCAGGTACAGTTGATACATACTGGTTTTAAAAGAGTTAATTGCAAGTAGCTAGTTATACATCGCCAATTACAGTACATCTAAGCTCTGATAATATCTGATTGTGGAAGCTGCTAAAAACTAAATGAATTATTTTGTCATTGTCATGATGGTGTGACACATGTATGTACTTCTAATGTCCATATATGCACATATATGCACATTAATGTCATGCCTATCCATAAAACAGGAGTCAGTGAAACTGTTTCAATAGAGGAGCTACGTGTTCCTTGTCACTAGCAGTAATCAGCAGGCTTGCTGCAACCTTTTGGACCTCCTTAAGTTCACAAAGATATTCCTCAGCTCTTTGGAATGATCTGGGCTACATGAAATTTCCAAATAATTTTTAAAGTACCTGTATGTACAGTCTACAGCATTTTTGCAGTACAAGGAAACTGTGCATTTGGATCGCAGTGTGTGATGTATTTTATATAATACCAAAGGTGCCAAAGGAGAAGTTTTATCCATGCAACTCAGGAACATTTAGAATTGCAAATGAACCTTCCTTCCTCTCCGCATGTTCATGCATAAGAATGGCTGATTGCTCACTGGAGACCACTTTCCCCCACCTCACTACTCCCTTTCAGGCTTCTCCTTCATTGTCTTAAAAGGAAGTCTGGATAACATTTGCAAAAGCCATGCATGAGAATTAACATTAATCACAGTACTAGGCAATTGTTTAAATGAAGATCTGACTTGATGAGTTCCGTTTCTCAGACACCACAACTGGTGTTGATATCCTCTTTGTGAAAACCAAATACTGGCAAAACGCCCATTATTGAGGGTGTGTGTGTGTGTATGTGTATGTAAATGCACCTGTTGTTCAGCTTTATTCAAAGCTCACCATCAAAACAACTTATTTTTTGGAGTGCATCTGCCTGGCTGATTTTTGGTCAGTTGAATCCCAGTAAGTTCTGTCTGTATATACATCTGAAATATTGCTTCCTTTTTTGCAGCTTGAGGGAGGGTTCTCTGAAGTTTGAAGGCTTGCATACTTCTATCAAACTTAGTTTGTATGTTACTCAGGCCAGAAATCTCTGACTGATCTCCATTTCAGAAGATAGAACTGTGCATGACATAGGTCTTGTCCTGGAGCCCCTAAACTAGTTTAGTGCTTTAGGTCAGGGGTCACCAAACTAAGGCCCGGGGGCCGGATACGGCCCTCCAAGGTCATTTACCCGGCCCTCGCTCAGGTTCAACATTAGTCTGAAATTACTTGAAAGCACATAGCAACAACAACAACAACAACAACAACAACAACAACCCTATTTCATCAGCCAAAAGCAGGCCCACACTTCCCAATGAAATACTAATAAGTGTATATTTGTTGACATTGTTCTTCATTTTAAATATTGTATTGATTTTAAGTGGGTTTTTTTGCACTAGAAATAAGATATGTGCAGAGTGCATAGTAATTCATTCACTTTTTTTCCAAATTATAATCTTAACAGTTTGAGGGACTGTGACCTGGCCCTCTGTTTAAAAAGTTTGAGGACCCCTGCTTTAGGTGCAAGAGAGAATGCTAATCTAGAAATGACTTCTGTATGTGGAATAATGAGGGGCCACTGTCTTGTCCTGTTCCTTAGGGAGCAATATTTTTGTCTTTGAGACAAAACTATACAAGGGTCACTGTTAGTTGGTGATTTTGCTTCACACCACCCACTTCATTTAGGTCTGGGATGGAGAAGGGTTTGGATCCCCGTTTGAGAAGGGCCTTAAAGCTTTCACACCAGCTTTGGGCATGACCAAGTCCAGAGTATATAGAGACAGAGGAGAGTGGCAGAATTGATTAGAATAATTACCAATTTGTGCATTTCCCTATTAAGTATAGACAGGACAGCTTATTTCTGTGGGCATCTGCTTAGGAGTTTCATGGAACCATTTTCCTGACTTTAAGGCACATCTCTGTTCTGTTGAAGTCATTTATAGACTAAATGGTTACAAAACCACCTTGTCTCTGATCACTGAGAATAAAAGAGGATGTGTGATAGTCTGGCAAATAGGAAAGAAGTCTCTGATTGTGCTTAAGTGTCTGCTAACATCAATAATATTGATTATATAGTCAGTACCTGATTTTTTTAAACAAGTGCTTTCCTGTTACAATTGTTGTTGTTGGATTGCTGTTTCCTTCTTTGGAGTAAAGTAGTGAAAAATCAAAGTAACAATCTATGAGTAGCAGCAGGCGGTTCCTGTGTCTCTGGATGTTGAATCCCGTCTGCGCTTTTAATTTCAATTTTAAAGTGCTGAATAGGGAATAGGATTTTGGGAATAGGATTTAACACCTTTCATAGCTCCATCATCATCATCATCATCATCATCATCATCATCATCATTTTCTCTTAAAAGAGCTCCTTTAGAGGTCAGACTAAAATTGAGACTCAGTTTGCAATCCAACCAATCCACAATCTGCTACAGCAATACATGCCCAGCATTTCTACAGATTACATTCTGTTTCTTCTTTGAAGCAGAGAGTTCTGGGAATTTAGTATGTATAACTTTGACTTTAAGTATCCATGGGTGAGCTGTGTTGGTGGGAAACAATATTAATTTACACAAACCCAGACCACTTTTATTATTCTGTATGGTACTGTTTATATGATGTTATGTTTTATTGTGATATGTTTTTATTTGGTTTTGTTTTGATGCTGTCTTATTGTGTTATGTTTTAAACTTTGCTCTCTCTGGGCATGTCCCATTTTAAGCCACCCCGAGTCCCTTGGGGGAGATGGAGATAGGGTATATAAAAAAGTTATTATTATTATTTCCAGGAAATAATATTTATCTTATATACTGGCCAAAATACTACCATAGAGTTACAGAATTGAGAAAATAAATGAAATGTAATCAATGATTTAAAAATAAAGAAAAAGAAAGAGCAGGTATGTTTTCCATATGAAATCTTAGGATATTTCAATAACAAAAATGCAGTTCCTGCAAAACTATGGACAACTCATGCAATCTCTTTAACTTGCAGCACTATTAAGACTGCATGTATGTGTATAACATTCTGGAGAAATTTCCCATCATTTGGTTGATATTTCTGCCCCTCTAAGGTGGTAATTTCAATTCATAAATCTATTTTAATCAATGAGACATTTCCATTGCCTCTCCAGTTATCATAGTTAATGGGACTTGAAACACAATTGCTTTCTCCCAACTGGTCATAAATCTTTCTGCTCATTCAAGCAATGGGCCAAGGGATCAATCTGGCTTTAGATAAATAATGCACTTTATCTGCAAGGGAGTTGATTTTAGATATATGATGAGACTTTTGTGAACTTTTTTGTTATTCTTGATAGGCATTGTGAAATAATTTAATGCCAAATACTAATGAGTTGTTTTTGTTTTGTTCTTCTAGGGCATCAGCAGTCTGTTCAGCTCACTGAAAGTAGTCCGACTGCTTCGTCTGGGACGTGTGGCTCGGAAACTGGACCATTATATTGAGTATGGAGCAGCGGTTTTAGTTCTGTTGGTTTGCGTCTTTGGTCTCGCAGCCCACTGGCTGGCCTGCATTTGGTACAGTATTGGAGATTATGAAGTTGTCAATGAGGATAAAACAACCATAAGAAATGAAAGTTGGCTCTACCAGCTGGGGGAATCTATAGGATCACCTTATCAATTGAACATGACAACTGGAAAATGGGAAGGAGGACCAAGCAAAGATTCAGTTTATATTTCTTCATTATACTTTACAATGACAAGTCTAACTAGCGTTGGTTTTGGGAACATTGCACCCACCACAGATGGAGAGAAGATCTTTGCTGTTGCCATGATGATGATCGGCTGTAAGTATCAGAGGATTCGTTTTAATATACTGTTTCCGGCTGCATAATTTTCTGGAAAGTGCCATGATTTTACTGAGTTGCATTCAGAGTTATATGGAGTGGAGTCCCATAGATGGAAAGGAAGGGAGAAAGATTTTCACATATTTAAATCTTTATTAAATCTGCTCAATAGCATTGAAGGACTGTTTGGAAGTGGAATCCGGGACTGTGAGGGGAAGATAAATTGACAATAATTGCCTTCCCCAGTTCACCCAGCAGAAGGCTCCATTGAATATGAGTCATTTCTTTGAACAGAAGGAGCTCTTCTTTTTGTAGAAGAGCACGTCTGGATCCAACTCACATATGCATAAAATATTCTTTGTGGTTCTATTGCCTTTAGGGATAACTGGAGTTTGATAGAGACTTACTATGATCTTTAACACTAATAACTAAGAATAGAGAATCTCACTTCACATTCTATAGAATTAAAACAAATGAATATTTTTTGATTTGGAAAGGCTTATAACAATTTGCTATGCACATTTCTTTGTCAGTACAAATATTATCCTATATAATAGATTGCTAAACTCATCCTTCATCCAAATGTCGATGACGCCTTCAAAAGCAAAATTCTGTGTGCTGTCTTTAGTTTTGCATTTGTGTATTACAATGTGTTTAGTTTAGAATCAATTTCACTTTATACATGAGTTCAGTAAGTATTCAGGAAAATGGCTGCAGGGATAATTGGGATGGTGGCAACCTGATTCTGAAGTTTTTCAGAATGAGTTCTCTTAGGTATTCACAGAGTACATCGGTGGGTTTACTAAGTATTTATACAGTGTCATGAAACTGTCCTTGGTGAGACAATGAAGGTCTTCTGAGGTTGATGTGAAAGGAAGATATGAGGCTTGAATCCTGTAAATGATTGCAGACAGGTTTTTCCTAATATTCCCAAGGAAAATAAAGTTGCTATTTTTACTTAGATTCATTTAAGATTTTTTTTAAAGTTTCTGCAAAAGAGTTGACATAAAGCAGATTTGGATTTGATGGTTAGCCTCTGGGTTACCTTGAGTGGATTGGCAAGATTTTTGTTTTAATTCCTGTTACCTAAAAATAACAGGATTAAAACCCTCCCTTCCCTAAAAAGATATTGCTAACATTATGGAAGTTTTGAGGTAACCAGAAGTACCTTTTTGTATGGAAGTGCTGTGAGCTCCTTTAGGGGCAAGTGGCTTTTATCTCAGAAGTGTAATGAAACCATGTGTATTGTCCAAGGCACAGAATCCTACCTCCAAAACTAGTTCTACATCTATACCTATGTGCATAATAAAAGTGAAAATATGTATGTATGTATGTGGCTGGGCTGTCCACTTGCACAAAGTTCCTGCCTCCACAAACATCTACAGCTCCCACTCCCCAGGAGACACCAAAGGCCCTCCCTCCAATGACATTGTTGGTTATAGTGAGCACCAAGAACATGTGCAAGAGCCCTATCAATGTTCTCCGCACACACAACATGCTTCCCATCACCCAAGTGAAGGCTTTCATGGGGGGACAATTTCATTCTAGATTTTATGTGTTTCCTCCACCACAAACATCCCAGTGTTTCTGACTCTCTCCATTGGTTCGGAATTTGGAATTTGCATGACCCCACCCACTGCCCTTCCCTTAATCTTTTCCTATTCAGGAAAGAATAGGAAAAGATTATGGAATATAGCAAACAGAGGAATTGATCAGCAACTGAACATACTAGAGAGGTTTGGGAAGACTTCACCATGATTTATATGAGTTGTAGGTACTGGTATATACACTTCACCTGCAATCTAAGAGCACTCTGAACTCCAGCAATGACAGACCTTGAACTAACTTGGCACACAGAACCCCCATGACCAACAAAAATACTGGAGGTCTTTGGAGGGATTTATAGGAGTTGTTGTTCACCTACATCCAGAGTGCGCTATGAACCCGAACAATGATGCATCTGGACCAAACTTGGCACACAGACCTGACTGCCGAAATCTGATTACTGGAAGGATTTGTAGGGAACTGACCTTCCTTTCTGGGAGTTGTAGTTCACCCATAATCAGAGATCACACTGAAATCCAATGATATATCTAGAGCAAACTTGCCCAACAAAACAAACTTTAAATACTGATGGAGTTTTTCGGGGTTAACCTGGCATGAAGTGAGTTTTAGTTCACCCACAACCTTGTGCATTTTGTACAATTAAAAACTGACTGATAGCTCCAAAGTAATTATATGCACAGAGCAATTACTTTGAGGCTACCAGATCAATGATCATTTCATAGGAAAAAGAGTGGGCAAATTTCAGATTTCCTGGATCGACACTGTTTTTTTTTACTAAGGCCCTGAGATTCAGTAAAAGAATCCAACAAATGCTATGTTCAGCAAAGGACAAGAAGGATCCTCTCACTTCTGCAGGAGTCTACCATATACCATGCAGTTGTGGACAAGTTTTCATAGGGACCACCAAATGCAGCATTGCACAAATCAAGGGACATTCAAGGCAAAGGACAACTTTCAAAAACAGGGGAATTCCAGACAAGAAACAATCAGGGACAGCTAATCACCTCTCAACAAAGGATTCCCCCATGCAGTAAGAAGCCACATCTTGAAAACTGCTAGGCCATTCAGTGCTAATCAAGGTGGCCAATTGAAACATTCCCACCTAGCTCCAACAGACAACATACCAGAGTTCTTTCTCCCACCCTGGACATTTCACAAATATATAAACCCAATTTTCCTAGTTTCCAACAGATCTCACAACCTCTGAGGATGCCTGCCATAGATGCAGGCAAAACATCAGGAGAGAATGCTTCTGGGACATGGTTAAACCCTTGTTCCATCTGAAGTGCTGACCTAAAGGCCAGCAGTTCGAATCTGTGAGAGGGGGTGAGCTCCCATCTATCAGCTCCTGCTTCCTATGAGAGAAGCCTCCCACAGGATGGTAACACATCTGGGCGTCCCCTGGGCAACGTCCTTGCTGATGGCCAATCCTCTCACACCAGAAGCAATTTGCAGTTTCTCAAGTTGGTTCTGACATGAAAAGAAGATGGTGGGGAATCACATTACGAAGGGAAAGTGATGGGTTGCTTCATTTACAGAAATGTTTATCTGTGTTTTTAAATATAAATCTTTTAAACTTCAATATTCAGATGTTCTTGTTAAAACAAATGGTGGCAGCCACAGAGCTATTGTATAAAAAACTGGTTTTTGCAGCACTCCCTTGAGAATGCATAATTGCCTGTTCATCAAACAGTGGGTTATAAAACAACCAGGCCCACATCTGTCTCAAGTAAAAGTGTTTGTTTTAGTATGTAATCATCATGACCTTTTGATTCTGTGCTTGCAGTGTTCCGTGGATGACCACCCTCTACTATATAACATTTAGTATTTTAACTGAGATAGTCATGAGAAACAAGAACAAGTTTTAAATATGTTACTGAAGACGTGAAGATGAACAATTCATGCAATACCAGAATGGTATTTCAAACTTCAGATGGGGATTTGAAGGGTGCTGAAATGTATAATGAATGTAATAGACTTTAATGCCACATAAGCTGTTCTCAATAGAATCAAGGAAGATGAGGAGAAAAGACTGTTTTTGGAGATGTCTGAGAAATATCACACTGTAAAACTGAAAATGGCAATGGATAGAATAGAATTAAATTATATATAATGTTAAGGGAAATGGTTTAGTTGCATACAATCAAAATTTGTGACATTTCTGGGTTGAAAAGAAGCGTTTTTTTTTTAATCCAGGGAGTAAAGCACTAGTAGTGTTGATAAAATGGTGTTACAAATGATTTCCAGATTTTTTTTTTTTACACTTCCTGCAAATTCAGCCATGGATTTTCTGTATAAGCTGAACTGAATCATGAAGCTCATGACTCATTAAGAGATAAAAAGATCATTCGTGGACCGCTCTCAAAAGAGATTGTGCTTAAAATTAACTTGATGATTAGGAAGTTTTGCAAACAAATAAAGGAAAGCTAGTTAGGCATTTCTGTACTTAGGAAGGGAAAAGATATTTGTCAGAGGATTACTTATTCATAGATCTCATTCAGGTGGATGTAGAACATTGTTGTCTTACCAATTACAAATAAAACTAAAGATTGTGCCAAATCTCCTTACTGATCGAGGCTTTTTTTGTGATCATTGTGCAT
Organism: Anolis sagrei; assembly: GCF_037176765.1. NCBI lineage: Eukaryota > Metazoa > Chordata > Lepidosauria > Squamata > Anolidae > Anolis > Anolis sagrei. The sequence goes on along the minus strand of NC_090021.1, from coordinate 31,807,987 downwards.
GGAGATTTCAGTAGCTCCTTGCACATTGTTTCCCCTCTGTTGCCTTTTCCAAGGGGCAAATGTGGGTGCCCTCAACCATTTAGTGACTGGGGATCAAAGTGATTTAGTGTCTGATGGAGGCTGTGAGCTATCTTGGAACTAAAAAGAGCCACTGCCTCCTTCTTAGATGTTTAATCTACTCATTAGGCATCGGGGAAGGAGACAACTGCAATTTTCTCACAGTAGCAAAAGAAAGTGTATATGGTCCCTAGGCAGGTCACACCTTCCATAAGCATTAATGGCTGAGGGAGAGGGTGTGTTCGCCTTTTCCAGTAGGATTGTGTTCCTGGTAGTCCAAGGGCTGGTTGCATTTGATGAACTTGATTAACATTTAATATCCTTGCAGCTTCAAAGCCAGACTGCTTCTGCCTTGGGAGGTGTTAGCTGACCCTGATTGTTTCATGTCTGGAATTCCCCTGTTTTCTGGGTGTTGTTCTTTATTTACTGTTCATTTTAATGGTTTCCTCCTTTCTGTTGAAATTGTCCACATGCTTGTGGACTTGAATGGCTTCTTTGTGTAGTCTGACATGGTGGTTGTTAGTGGTCCAGCATTTCTGTGTTCTCAAATAATATGCTGTGTTCAGGTTGGTTCATCAGGTGCTTTGCTATGGCTGACTTCTCAGGTCTGCAGTGCCTTTCATGTTTCGTGTTTGGGCAGTGCTGCTTTTGGTGGTCCCTATGTAGACTTGTCTACAGTTGCAAAGTATATGGTAGACTCCTGCAGAGGTGCGAGGATCCCTCTTGTCCTTTGCTGAACGTAGCATTTGTTGAAATTTTTTTGTGCATCTGTAGACAGTTTGTATGTTGTGTTTCTCCTCAGCTTCCCTACATGGTCAGTGGTTCCCTTGATGTATTCATACTTTTCGTGGCATTGTTACAGACTCCAGTCCAACATGTGGTTGAACAGGATGTGTCTTCAAAGATATAGGATAAGTTAACTTGATATTATGTGTAATGCTGAAGAGATTGCTCCTTGCTTTCAACCTGAGACTTTTGAACATCTATCACACTGTGAAACTTCAGAGGTCACACTGTGTTAAAGTGGATCATGAAAGATTTTAACTTGGAATGGCTACAAGTAACACCTGAAGTACTTTCCTTTCCATCCTATTGTCCATGGGAAAAGGGGGAGGGGGAAGGACTTTGTAAGTTACAAATCCATGAGCAAATGAGGCAGGTATCATTAGTGATTATCCATACTAATACACTTAAGAAGTCATCAGTATCCTTAACCTGGACTAAACTTTGTAAGAAGTTCCAAGCCTATCCTAGATGTCTTGGGTGTGTTGAGTTGCAGGCTTTCTTGTGTTTTTAATGGACTGTGATAGAGAGCTGGCCAAATTGATAGCAGAATATGATTTACAATCATAGAATCATAGAGTTAGAAGAGACCACAAGGGCCATCGAGTCCAAACCCATTCCAGTTGAGCACTCTTGATGGATGGCTATTCAGTTCCAGTTTTAAAATCTCCAGAGAAGTAGACCTCACCAACCACCTATTCCACTGACAAACATCTCTTACTGTTAGAATTCCATGTTTGCATGGAATCGCTTTTCCTGCAATTTGAAACCATTCCTCAATGCCAAAATCTCCAGAGCAGTAGAAAACAAGCTTGCCCCACCAATTAATTATAACATCTTTTCAAATACTTCAGCGTGTATTGTTGAAGGCTTTCATGGCCAGAATCACTGGGTTGTTGTAGGTTTTTCAAGCTATAGGGCCATGTTCTAGAAGCATTATCTCCTGATGTTTCACCTGCATCTACAGCAGGTATCAGTATGACTACTGTGTCCTCTCTCAATCTTCTCTTCTCCAATCTAAATACACCTAGCTTCTTCAGCGTGGTCTCTGTGAAATATGCACTTGTGAACACAGCTGTTCCGACTCCAACCCTCCCATCCACACCAATGATATAATGAGATAGTGGGGCCTTGGTCCTCAGTTCCTTTTGTCCACGAAGGCAGCAACTTCGGTCTCTCATTCTTTACTACGCTAATTGGATATCTGACTACTTATTATCTACTACTTTTACAGATTATGACTTCAACTCTATTTCTTGGATTGAGCTAAGCTTCTCAGGCCAATATGGCATTTTCCTCTGCCCTGAAATGTATGGCCTGTGGTTGGAAGCTGCCTCAAGGAGACACTCATCCCCTTTGCACCCTATGTCGGTGGGAGGACCAAGCTACTCCATTGTGCCCTGTCTCCACATCCTCTGAGGCATAAGTTACCTTTCTGCTGGAGCTTCACCCTTTGGTGGGGGCCATAGACTCACCTTTTCCCCTCCAGCTCCTTTCACTCAGCTGAGATGGAAAAAGACTGGGAAACATCTCACTGCTCTCCCAGGAAATGCTCAGTGAGAGGCAGAGCCTGTGTAGGCCAAGTGCTGCCGCAAGACCAAATTGACCTTAGCTGCCAAGAAGTGTGCGGCTTTTGGGAGAGAAGTTCTTTTTTCTGCACTGGCATGACACCCACCATCTTTGGGACAGCTTGCTAGTCTACTACTGATATGTATTTCACAGAGACCACAGTGAAGAAAGCAAGGTTGCTTACCTGTAACCATGTTTCTTCAAGTGGTCATCTGTGAAATTCACCCAACCTGACCATCCTCCCCGCATTTGTCATGCTTTGGTTTGCAGCTGCTTTGTGGCATGGTGTTGCACTCCAGGCCAGGAAACCCTCTGTCTTCAAACACCACACAGCTGAGTGAAATGCAAGCCGTTTATTGAAGATACTTAAAAGCAATCCACAGTAAAAAGGTAAATCCAAATAGGTAGAAAAGGTAGATAGATACAGATAATCCAGGAAAATAGTCCAAAAGAGTCAATGAAAACAAATACTGGAACTTCCAAGTCAAAAACCCCAAAGTGCTTGAGCATAAATCAAACAAAGCACTTCAACATGGAATAACAAGGCACTTAATTCAGGAATCTATCCAAGGCAAGGCATCCAGGAACCTGAGACGAGATCTTGACCTAATTCCAGCGTTGCTTTGTCTGGCTACAGATTCTGTACTTGACATATGGAAACTGAGGACCCAGGCCCCACTGTCTCATTATATCATTGGTGTGGATAGGCAGGGCTGGAGTCCCTTAATTGAACCAGCTTTTTCAGCAGTCTGAACAGCTGTGTTGATGCATGAAATACCACAGCTGCAAATTTCACAGATGGCCATTTGAAGAAACATGGTTACAAGGAAGCAACCTTACTTTCCTAAGTCTCTCCTCACCAGGTTTGACTTCTAGACCACTGACCATTTTGGTCACTCTTCTTTGGACAAATTCCATGTTGTCACTATCCTTCTTGAATTGTGATGCCCAGAACTGGACACAGCATCCCAGGTGAGGTCTGATCAAAGCAGACTTGGAGGTCTTTCAAGAGGTTAATGTTGAGGCTGTACTGGATACAGTGCATGTCATTTCTTTCTTTTACAATTGAGTACAAATAGAGCTTTTGATTTGACATTTCCTCATAGGTTACAGCACAAAGCATGGCCTATGAAATGGTAAATGGTAATTGTAGAATCCTTTTCTGATGTTAATTTATTGCATTGCTTTACTTTACTAGCTAGTAAATCTCATTTGCTGATCTTGATTGAGTTTCTGAAACTAAAGTGAAAAGATGCTTTCTTTCATTTGCTTTGCTGTTTGGGATGAATTTCTCTGATGTATTCTAGTTTGCATGCAAACCAGTTGAAAATTGAGCAGTAAATTATGCTGCAATCCTGTGTACACTTACCTGCAAATAAGTCCCATTATATACAAATGAATATCCCCATGCCCCTGTTGTTAATATTTATTCGGTGTGATGATCATTTGCATATGGCTTGACACATTAATTTTCATTTCCCAAGTAAAACGCGGACTCAAAATGTCCCATTCCGATCCAGTTTAGATTGCTCGCCCCCAAGAATGGCAGTATTTCTATGTTCCATTTTTTTGTTTTTCTGTGTCTTACTTCCTCTGATTCATACTTCTCACATTCCATGTTTCTAAAATATGTATTGTGCAGGTTGGGACTTTTTTTTTTTTTTTACCTCTGAGCATGCCAATAGCTGGATGTCCTTTCGGTGTGAGTCCAGTTGCATCATTAGCTATAACTCTACTTTTAGCTATCCTCTGTTGTGTGACTTCTGATCTCAGAATGTCATCTTCTGGCCTTTTGCATACCCTGCTGACATTTTACAAATGAAAACTAGACACAAGTTGCCAAGCAGCACAAAAAGTTTGGTGAAGATGGCATAACTTATTAATGAGGAAGATAAGACAATCTCAGATAGGCAACAGCACTTTTCTTTTGCATGAGCGTACAAGGAATGGCAGGACTCCACTATCTCCTCCTCTCTTCCCCTTTTTTTAGATGAGGCACTGTACTGTGGCTTGGGACCTAGGAAACAGTCTCTCTGTCTTTCAAAAACGATGTTCATACCACATGAAGCAGTACCCTCCCAACTTTTCTGATTTTGCTAGGACAACCATAATTACTCTTTTGTCACCCTACTTTCATAGCTGCTTTTAAAATTACCAATTTTCTCTTTCTTCCTTACACTGAAGAACCAGGAGCCCCCGGTAGTGCAATGGGTTAAACCCTTGTGCCGGCAGAATAAGTTTCCAATTGTTTAAAAGTTTTTAAATCTAATTATTCCATATTATGTGGAACTTTCAAGCTGGATAAATTGTAGCATGGATTTTATATACTCACACTGATTGATTAGTGGTTTGAGGTAGTCATTTGGTGTTCACTCTTTTGCTTTTCAAAATATTTTACCCTATCTGTCCACCAATACATTGCTGTCATCTTTCAGCATCATCTCCCTAATGGCAGAACAAGCCCTGAAGCAAGTTTTAGAATGTGCCAAATTCTATATCTGAAGTACAGACTACCTGAACACAAACAAGAGCTGTTTCACTTGTGCTATGCCAGGGGTGTTTTGTCCAATGTCTACATAGATTTTACATTACATTTAGCAATGTGTGGAGTAACCAGTAGAGGGCTTTAACTGGATCACGGATAGGTACAAATATATATTATTTAGTAACAGAAAACTGCAAGTTGCTTCTTTGCTATTTTCCGAGTCCTGTCCACCAGTATGCCCAGAAATACACCAACCTTTTATGTATGTATAAAGAATTGCATTTATGTTAGTAAAGTTTAAAAGGCCAACAGAGTTTTCTTTCTGTGTGTCATGCTGTACAGCTTTCTTGTGTGGCTACAGAAAATTATGAACTCTATTTTGGGAAAATATAGTAATCTAGGCAGAAACATCTTCAGGAATATTGTGAAAGAAAGGAAGAAAACGACATTAAAATATTCAGTGGGGATAAGTGTATCACATAAGGGGAGCATACTGACAGGATATTTTACAATCTTGCTCTCAGTTTGCCCCCCCCCCCCTCTCTATATATATTTCACAAGGCAATAAATAGTGCTTCCATTCTAGAAAAAAGTATAAGTAGGCTGTGCATTTTCCCTTCTCTTTTACCTCATGCCTGATCCAAAAGCAAAACAAGGCTTCTTTCATACTCTTCTTTCTTATACATCAGAAGGAATTCAAATGTTCCCAATATCTCAATTTTTCTGCTGAGCCCGAAGGTCTGAACAGTGCCTTCTCTCGTACCTTGCAAACCACCAGGATTCTGATCATGTACCTAGGATGTGTGGTAGGGAATCAGTGGCCTTTCAAATGAACTGTTTCTGAAAATATGTCAGGATTTTCAAATTTGGCTACCAGATATGTTCATAAGTTTTTGAAGTGTAGGGTGTACATTGCACGTCCTTTATCTTGAATTCTAAATATATATGAAACATAAATGAATTTCATGTTTAGACTTGGGTCTAAACATGTTTAGACTTGGGTCTAAACAACAACAGCAACAACAACTTTGTGTTGTTGAAGGGTTTCATGTCCAGAATCACTGGGTTGCTGTGAGTTTTCCAGGCTGTATGGCCATGTTCCAGAAGCATTCTTTCCTGATGTTTCACCTACATCTATGGCAGGCATCCTCAGAGGTTGTAAGGTACCTCACAACCTCTGAGGATGGGTGCTATAGATGTAGTTGAAATGTCAGGAGAGAATGCTTCTGGAACATGGCCATACAGCCTGGAAAACTCACAGCAACCCAATAATAACTTTATTCTTGAACCCCGGCTCCATCTCCCTGAAGGGATTTGGGGAGGCTTACATATGGCACAAAGTTTCTAAAACAGAGCATAAAATAGACACATAGTTCAATACAATAAAATTAAACATATAGCATATAAAACAACAATTTAAAACTCAGAACAATGCCCAATGACCTATGTTGACAATTATTGTAAGACATGGCCATACAGTAAACAAGACAAGGGAATGGGATAGTGCAAATTGTAGCTAAGAAACAAGGGCATGGGATGAAAGTGCAGTGCTGTGTCAATGACTGTGGACCATTGGGGCTAGAAGTTCTCAAAGGTTTGTTTAAACATCCAAGTCTTCAGATCCCTACAGAAGAAGGACAGTGTGGGGGCCCACCTAATCTAGCTGGGGTGGGCTTTCCAAAGCTGAGGGATGACCACCGAGAAGGTCCTCTCCCTCGTTCTCACCAACTATGCTTGTGACAGTTGTGGGACTGAGAGGAGGGCCTCCCTGGTAGATCTTAAAGCTCGCACAGGTAAACAGAGGGAGATGCAGTCATGAAGGTAGACCTATCTCCAAGATATCTCATTATGTGTACACACACACACGCACGCACAGGCAGTTCCCAAGTTACAAACAACTGGCTTACAAATAACTCATAGTTAAGAATGGGTTGAGACAACAGGGAGTGAGATAAATCTACCCATAGGAAGGGAAATCCACTCCTGTGAAAGTTAACATGGAGAAAAAGGTGTCCCAACTAAAGCTTTATCACCAATCCTTGTTTCTACAACAAGTCATTTTTTTCAAAATCCAATTATTATAGAGACAAAAAGTGAGGGTAAATCTTCTGAACAGGGGCACAGACAGCAAAACAAGCACCAAAGGTGTGTTAACTGGACTGGAATTACACTTAAAAATGTATCTGTTCCAATTTATACATTCAGCTTAAGAACAAACCTATAGAACCTATCTTGTCTGTAGTGTTGGGAATGCCTATACAGATATTTCAAAATCTAACCCCCCCCCCCCCCCCAAATCCAAAACACTTTGGATTCCAGTTATTTTGGATAAGGAATACTTAACCTGGACTAAACTGTTGGTTTTCCTTATATAAGAACTAGCTGAAATTATATCAGTTCTTCATATTCAAGGTGCATTTAAATTAATAGTATGTTCCTTATAAACATTCAGCAATGGCCACCCCTATTGACTAAAGCTCAGTAATGTATTTATTTTTACTCAGAAGTCCAGATTGGTAAGGCACATGCTTTATTGCTATACTTTCTCTAATTCAGAGATAATCAACACAGGCACCACATGCTGGTAGGAGTTAACAGGGCTTTGTGAAGGAGGAGAAAACTCTGAAACTCTTCTTCAACAACCACCCCTGTGTCTTCCTAGCACAAAGAATTCTTAGTGTTGTATTATTTAACAAAGAAGTTTATATCTCACAATATATTTAATGTAAGAGGGAAAGTGAATGCTCCTGCCTAGCCAGATAGATTCCTTTTGGTGCATATTTATCATTAAATGGACAATTTATTTGATAGAGGATTTAACGACTTATCTGGTTTGCAGGGAGCTGATTTTGAAAGTGATTTTGTTAAACAGCTGAGAGGGAAAAGGAAGGGACCTGAGACTGTTAGGAATTGTGGGAGTTGGAGTCCAAAAAACATGAAGGGCCGTGCTCATGGCTGGTGTAGACTCACTTAGCAGCAGTTAGCAGCTTCTCAATAAAGACCTGGGCTGGTCCTGCCTGCCTGGAGTGACCATTGCATCCTATGCCTTCCATTGTAATTTACTGAATCACTGGAATTCTCTGCATGAGCTCTATCCCCCTCCCTAAACTTCAAACCATAAACCATGGCTGTTAAAGTAGCACCAGATTGGGTTGTTGTAGGTTTTTCGGGCTATATGGCCATGTTCTAGAAGCATTCTCTCCTGATGTTTCACCTGCATCTATGGCAAGCATCCTCAGAGGTTGTGAGGTCTGAACCTCTGAGGATGCTTGCCATAGATGCAGACAAAACATCAGGAGATAATGCTTCAGGGACATGGCCATACTGCCCAAAAAACCTACAACAACCCAGTGATTCCAGCCATGAAAGCCTTCGACAATACATAGCATCAAATTACTGTTATTGTAGTGTAAAAGAGACCACGGTTTACGCTTGTATTTTGGTTCATCTTTGGATTTTGAATGGTTTTGGTCTCAATCTTCTTTTCCTGTGCCTGACTAGACCTTGGAAAAGTTACTTTTTAGATGAGCTGTAATGGCTGGGAAGTAACTTTTCCAAAGTTTGCCCCTAACTTGCTCCAGATTACGTCCCACAGCAAGCTTGAACATATATAACATTTATTTATTTGATTACTTATTTAATATGAATTTCTATCCCTGCCTATATAGAATTTCAGTGTGTCATTCAAAAAAACGACTTTATAATGTATATTTCTAACTGTTTTAATGTATATGTTTGTGTTTTATTATATGTTTCATATCGTGTCGGCACTGAATGGTTGCCTGTTGGAAGCCGTCCTGAGTCCCTCTTCGGAGGTTGAGAAGGACGGGGTATAAATCTTTTAAATAAATAAATAAATAAATAATACATTTAAACAAGTTTGAAACAATTTGAGACAACAGAAATAATTCAAACAAATTAAAAGCAATTTTGCATGTTTAAAACAAAACAACTTCGGCCAGTTTAAAGAATGTTGAATCATATGGGAGCTTAAATGGACTAAACTGACCCCAAAGGCTTTAGTAAAAAAAAAAAAAACAACTTATTTTTAGTTGGCATCAATGTCTGAAATAATTGGGCTTCTGAAGACATGGCATTCCACTGTATAGAAATCTTTTTGCCATGCCTTCCCAAGTTGTGGGCGGAGAAGGATATCTCCAGCAAAACTCAGTATTTAGATTGGTGTATATGGGACAGCTTCCTCCTCAAGTATCAAAGTGCTGTACATGTATTCTTTTTTTAAAAAAACTTTTCAAGTGGAAATGTTTTTTCTTAGTCATCAACCCCTCCGCCACCCCAAACAGCAGGATCCTGATTTATAATGTTTGTATTGTTGCTTGAAATGGTTGCAGTTCTCTCTCTGAGGAGTGTTATTTAGCAGTATAAAACATTGCATTTCTCTTACAATTTAGAATTAAAAACACAAAAAGAAGTGGAAGAAAGAGGAGTAAATTCAGATCACATATTTTAAGTCCCGTGGTGCCTGGCCATATCAGAGGAAAAATATGGAGCCAAACATTGAATGCTGACACGCATACACACAAAGCAATCTGTGCTGTTACAATAGCATTCTGATCTTTTTACTTGAATAGCTATCTGCCTTGAGTGATAACACACATATTCCCCTTTTGTTGGGCTTACTGTGGTTCTCATATTGAGCTTTTAATTCCTTTATGTCAGTAGGAGCTGCTGAAGAGCTGAGTAAATGTCATTTTCTCTACTACAGCTGTCTTCCCACAAAAAAACCCTTGTCTTATATCCTTTGGATTCCAGACTGATATTTATACTAGTTCTTTATTCGCTGGCTGACTATTGAAATGTTACAATCAATAACAATGGTAATTAAGAATCCTGGACTAAATGTCTCAAAACCCTCTTAACACACTTTATAGATAATGGAGTCTGCCATCAGAAGCTATTTTGTTTCACAGTAGCAGAATGCAGGGCAGGAGCAAAATGAACAAAGTACACACTGGGTTAAGTAAGGCTTACTTGTGAGTAGACATGAATAAGCTTATACTGCATGGCTGTAGTCCTCTACACAGTTTGTTTCTTATCTGTCACCTTCTGTCTTGCTTTTTCTATCTGTTTGACTTTCCAAATTGCCATGCAATTTTCTAGCCTTACCTTAATGAATGAAAAATAACATTTGGTCCCTTTAAATTTTCTGCCACAGATGTAAGTCACACAGGGCAAATGCGGTATCGTGCTAATTGTAGGCGATGTGATGGTTGGATACATGCGGTTGGCAGTTCTGAGCTAATTGGTGATGCTGGCATGCTGCAATTAACCCCATTAGGGAGTGGATTACATGTAATTAAACTCTTGTTTCAGACAGGAGCCATGCAATCCCTTTTTAGTTGCTGGGCTGTTCCTCAATGGGGGTCACTCATAAACCTGCTGGTCCTTGGAGTGGGAAGTCAGTCTGGGAGGATACAGAGCTAACAGGCTGCAAACACCATAGTCCTTAAAATTATTTCAAACTTTTCTGTTTGAATTGGATTGGATTTTGCTAAATGGTTGTTAATACTGTTTTAAAATGGATTTTAACTCAGTGGTTTTATGTAACGTGTAATGTTATGCCATTGTAAGCCGCCCTGAGTCCCCCTATGGGGGTTGAGAAGGATGGGGTACAAATGTTGGAAATCTATATAAATAAAAATGTAAAGTTTGTTTGTGGGATTAACATAACTCAAAAACCACTGGACAAATTGACACCAAATTTGGGCACAATACACGTATCAGGCCAACGAGTGACCATCACTCATAAAAACACTGAAAAACACAGCAGAAAAGAATTAAAAAGCCAAAAAATAAAAAATACATTACAACGCATGTGCAAAACCACATATATAAACATATACTCACATATACACATATACATACATACATATACACACACAAACACATATACACAGACTGGGCCACAGCAACGCGTGGCAGGGGACGGCTAGTAAATGATAAATAATTGTGAAATTTAACGAATGTTGATAGGTTGAAGTTATGGCACTTCTTAATATGCACAAAAATATTCCCCGCTTTCCATGAGTGTTATATCTAATAATTACTGCATTGTGGTAGATAAGAAGTAGAGAAAATACTTTTTTTCTGGTGCTGAGATTCTTCAGTGAAGTACTCATGTTCACCACCTGAGACTTTGTATAAGACAAAACACTACTTTTCAGTGAAATTTGAACATTACTAATGAATTTCAGTGGCACAAAACCATGCATGTGTTTTAAAATGTTAACAACAAAAATGCATGAAAAGAAATGGGAAAATGCGTAATATTTTTAAACAGAAAATGCCCACAAAAATATATTCATTTGGAATTTCTACCAGAATTGTGCAAAATAGAAAATAATTTGGTTTCCTGATACACATTTTGCTCCACAACAGTCCATGTGAAAGAGATCTTGGAGTCATAGTAGACGACAAGCTGAACAATGTGATGTAGCTGCTAAAAAGCGAGTGGGATTTTGGGCTGAATCAAAAGGAGTATAGTGTCTACATTGAGGGAGGTAATGGTGACCTCACTTGGAATATTGTGTCCAATTTTGGACACCACAATGCAAGAGGGATATTGACACACTGGAAGATGTCTAGAGGAAGTTGACGAAAATGATCAAAGTTCTTGTGACCATGCCCTATGAGGAGCATCTTAAAGAGCTGCGTATGTTAAGCTTGCAGAAGAGAAGGTTGAGAGGAGACATGATAGCCCTGTTTAACTGTTTGAAAGGATATCACAAAGAAGAGGGAGCAGGCTTGTTTTCTGATGCCCTGGAGATAAGTTCTCAGAGCAATGGATACAAATTGAAGGAAAGGAGATTCCACCTGAAAATTAGGAAGTATTTCCTGATTGTAAGAGTTGTTCAGAGTGTAACTCTCTGCGTTGGATTGTGGTGGAAATTCCTTCCTTGGAGGCTGTTAAACAGACGCTGGATACCCATATGTTGGGGGGGGGGGTGCTTTGATTGTGGTTTTTCTGCATGGCAGGGGTTAGACTGGATGGCCTATGTGATATTTTCCAATGATTCTATCATTCTATGGTTTTAAGTTGATGCAAAATAGGATCTCATTTTGATGGGAGAAACTGGACAGAATTACTTCTACATTTACATTTAAACTGTGTCAATTTAAACGAAAGTGAATACTGATCAAAAGGCTAAAAATGCAACCATGTGGGGATTTAGATGAAGGCTAAATATACTATAGATCCAGTTGAAAACAAAGGTTGAGATGAGAATGCAGGAAGGATTTAGAAAATCAAGGGTTTTGCACATCTGTATTAAGCAGTCCCTAGATTGCCTGAAGGAATCTTGAGAGCTCTTCTATACTAGTTCATATTAGTTGTCTACCTTCTCCAGTGTTGTATATTTCCAAATTTGAGAAAGATACAGTCTCCCAGGAATCATAGCCACTGTTTGAGGCATTCTGGAAGTGTAATAGTCCCAAAACAAAGTCTTCTAAGCTTTGCTTCAAAAGTTTTGGAAAATGTGAATCTCCATAACCATTTGGGAAATGGGATTCATAACCTTTTTGGAAAGCCACTGGTAACAGGAAAGGCATGACCTTGTTAGAAATCACAACCTTTTGAATAAATGATGTTCACCAGCATCCATGCAAAGGCAACTAGGTCTCTCAGCTGTTAAACAAATGGACCTAGATGTGTCTTTGAACAATTAGGGACAAAGACATGTCAATGCACAAAAACATATATATTCAGCAGAATTACAGAAGTGTTCCTTAAAATATATTTGCCTTTAAATCATGCTCTCAAGAGACAAAATGAACAGCCTTCTTTTAAAGTAACAGAGTTGGTTTTCTCACCAAACTTCATGTATACAGCATACAGGCACTTTGCTTATGAATCCAGTTGCAATAGGATTTTGAAAAGTTTCTCTGTGTAGATAACACAGGCCATCTTCCTTAGAATCAATAGTCCTTAGTCCAAAGCATCTCTTAATAAGTCTCTAAGCATACTGCTCCTGCTGTCTTCTAAAGCATACAGATGGCTTCTTCTCTCTCTAAGACTCTAATGGCTTCTACGCTCTAGTGGAGTCTGAGTCTGAACATGCCCAATTCTGATCACATGGTCTGCAGCCCCTCCCACGAGAAAGAAGTTAGGTAAAATTGCAAACAAATACACACATACATCCCAGTAACTAGCGGAGGCTTGCCATTTCCAACTAAAGGAGCCATCCAAGAGGATGCAGAACATTTGGAACAGCACAGTCCTTAGCACTGGCTGAAAGCAGCACAATAGTGTCCTGGACAACATTTGGGATTTTGTGCATGAGAAACCCGTATTCAACCACTGAGTAGTCTTTCAAACTCTTACTTCACATCTATTCTTGAGTGTGGAGGATGAATGAAAGTGGAGATTGAATTTATAACAGGATCAGAACAAGTGATTTGGGGATACTTTTCATATAATGTGCATAATTTAGCTGAGGATAATAGTACATGAGCTCTACATAAAGCTTAATAAGAAATAAAAAGGGAGCTAACCTGCTTATTTTCTTGTTGATGAGAGCTGCTGTTATAAAAATGATAATCTTCCTAGAAGCATTTTCTTCCTTATAGCATTGGCAGCCATGGGATCATATAAATGCTTAAATAAGATCCAGTGAGAAATCAACCTCTATATAATGGAATCATAAAATCTCTAGAGTTGAGTCACAAGTTTTATGACAAGGAAATTTTACAGGACAACCTTTAGCTCCTAATTTTATGCTGTATTATCAACTGATTATAGTTGCTTCATAATGAATTTAAACATTTGATCTTATTACATTATATATGGGGACACAATAACATTGGATTCCAAGTATGAATGAAGAAGTTCTTTAATATCATGTGATTGAATTACATATATAATTAACAATCAAGTCATTGTTTTAAAAAGAAATTACATCCCAGGTGTAAATCTCTGTAAGAATCCATCCCAATGACAATTGGTATTTAGAATAAAATTTGAATGATAATTCAAAATTGGAATAATAATTTAGAGCCATCCAATTCCCAAGAAACCTGTGGAGCTTACTAAGAAAATTCTTTAAAGCATAGCATGCTAATTCAGATGCTGTGGAAATGATTAAGAAGAACCCATATATATTCCATGCTTTCTTTCATGAAGCTCAAATGATAAACTTGTGCATTTTCCCCAAATCTTATAATCTCCCAATCATTTCCCTGAAATGTGAGATCTTTCCATGGTTTAGTTCAATAGCTACAGTGAGCCAGCAGAATTGACCACAGGAGGATTGGGGTCAGGTAAATATAAGAGATGCCTTTATTTGAGGACCACAAAATTTGTTTATAGGGCTTGTATAGAGTCCTTGTAAAGCTGTCATGTGTATTTTATTGTAAAGAGGATCAACTGCCAGCCCCCTTCCTCTATGTTGCTGTTGGCTACACCAGCGAGATGGTGACTTGATCCTACTTGATCCAGATTGTGCGGCTTGCAAAGGAAGCTGAGACAAGAGAAAGTCCCTCCTTCATAAATCACACAACGTGATAGTAGGAAGGTGTTGCACCCCAAACCTGGAGCTACCTATGACCACAGAACCAAACAAGAGTCCTGAGTATAAGCAAAGAGTTTATTGTAAAAAAACCCACATAAAATATATGGTAAAGCAGGAATAAAGACAGAAGAGGAATAATCCAAAACAAGTTTAGTAATACATGATAACCACACAGGATTCCAAATGTCTCATGAAAATCCAAAGGTCATGTTGTCCAGGAATAGCCAAGTCACAAATACAGCATAAATCCATAAGCAAAAGATATCCTTAGAAAACTTGAGCAAGAATCATGAAACAAGAATATAAAAACCTTCCAAAAACCTTCCACTTGAATCCAAAAACAGGGCTTGACTTGACACAAGAACTCAGGCTTAGGTTCTCCCTCGAACACCAACAGTGCCTGAACTAATTTTAAGGTAAGCAACTGGATGTTAACCAATCATGAAGTCATGGCGTTTCCCACAAACTTTCTCTATTTGTTTCCCACATAAGCTTGTTGATCTATGGACTGCAAGCAGAGATCCTTGCTTATCTCCGTACCACCAGGTGTTTTCCCTTGAGAGTTTTCTGTTAATTCATCTTCACTCATCTCCTTATCTAATTATGCTTTTTCTGGCTCCTGGGAATGACTTGAAGCTCAGCTCTGTTTGAAGCAGTTGCATTCTGTTGATCTGCATCACTATCTGAGGCAATTTCATTCCCTTGACCTGTATCACTTTGAATCCCAGGAAATCCAACAATCCCTTCTGAATCTGAATAATCAGTGAGCCCATCAGCCCCTGGCTGTTGTGGCTGTTGAGCCACAACAGAAGGAAGATCCCCAGGGTCAGATATGGCAGGAGGAAATAGCTACCCCATGTCCTTGGGCTGGGGAGTATGGACTGATGCAGGATTTGGGTTTCCTCCTGAGTTAGATTAACCTGAAGTCAAATGGCTTAAGCCAGATCAGCCTCCATGTGTTATGTAGCCACTCAGGGGCTGATCCAATCTCATGCCGATTTAAGTGAACCATGTAGATGGGGCCCAAGAAGGGCAAAATCCTACCACCTCCTCTCTTCACCTTTCCTGCTGAATTAACTGAATACAAATTACTTTTGCCATTTAACTCAATTTGCAAGCACTGAAGTCAACAAGAGACAAAGGAGTAAAATAGTAGGATGAGAGGGAAACTGGGCCATTTAAAAAGCAGCTGAAAAATTAGGAGGACAGAAGATGAATAGGGACTGTATTTGACAAATTGGGAACATTCAATTCTCCAGTTCTGAATTGGACAATGAAATTGATATTTTTATTTATTTATTTATTTTTTGCATTTATTGACCGCCCCTCTCAGCCCGGGGGCGACTCGGGGCGGTGAACAGCAACATAAAGAACAGTGTACAATAAATTCCGACAATACAGACGAGACAATACAAACATGACATATACTTATGCTAAAAATCCGCTTCGTCGAAGTTCTGGGGTCATAGCCAAAATTCATATTCCTAGTCCATTCCAGTGTCGTTCAAGGTAACTTAGTTGAAGGCCTGCTCGAAGAGCCATGTTTTCAGGCCCCTACGAAAGGCCATCAAGGAGGGCGCCTGTCTAACTTCAACCGGGAGGGTGTTCCACAGCCGGGGGGCCACCACCGAGAAGGCTCGCTCTCTCGTCCCCGCCAGACGTGCCTGTGAGGCAGGCGGGACCGAGAGAAGGGCCTCCCCGGATGATCTCAAGGCCCTCGTGGGCTCATAGGCCGAGATGCGGTCTGCAAGGTATTTTGGGCCGGAACCGTTCAGGGCTTTGTAGGATAACACCAGCACCTTAAATTGGGCCCGGTAGCGAATCGGCAGCCAGTGGAGCTGGGACAGCAGGGGCGTTGTATGCTCTCTGCGTCCTGCTCCCGTTAACAACATGGCTGCCGCGCGTTGGACTAGCTGAAGCTTCCGGGCCGTCTTCAAGGGCAGCCCCACGTAGAGAGCGTTGCAGTAGTCGAGGCGGGATGTGACCAAAGCGTGTACCACCGTGGCCAAGTCAGACTTCCCAAGATACGGGCGCAGCTGGCGCACGAGCCTAAGCTGTGCAAATGCTCCCCTGGTCACCGCTGAAACCTGGGGGTCCAGGCTCAGCGATGAGTCCAAGGTCACACCCAAGCTGCGAACCTGTGCCTTCAAGGGGAGTGCGACCCCGTCCAGCACAGGCTGTAACCCTATACCCTGTTCGGCCTTGCGACTGACCAGGAGTACCTCTGTCTTGTCTGGATTTAGTTTCAGTTTGTTCGCCCTCATCCAGACCATTACAGCGGCCAGGCACCGGTTCAGGACTTCGACGGCCTCCTTAGTAGCAGGTGGGAAGGAGTGACAGAGTTGGACATCATCTGCGTACAGGTGACACCGCACCCCGAAACTCCGGATGATCTCACCCAGCGGCTTCATGTAGATGTTAAACAGCAAGGGGGACAAGATGGAGCCCTGAGGAACGCCACAGATCAACGGCTGTGGCGCTGAACAGGAGTCCCCCAGCAACACCTTCTGAGTACGTCCCTCCAGAAATGACCGGAGCCACTGCAAAGCAGTGCCCCCAAGACCCATCTCTGCAAGGCGCCCCAGAAGAATACCGTGGTCGACGGTATCGAAGGCCGCTGAGAGGTCCAGGAGCACCAACAGGGACACACTCCCCCTGTCTAGCTCCCGGCGCAGATCATCGACTAAGGCGACCAAGACCGTCTCGGTACCATGTCCCGGTCTGAAACCAGACTGTGCCGGATCTAGATTATCCGTGTCTCTCAAGAATACCTGGAGTTGTGAGGCCACCACGCTTTCCATGACTTTGCCCAAAAAGGGAAGATTGGAAACAGGCCGAAAGTTGTCCAATTTAGTGGGGTCGAGTGATGGTTTCTTCAACAGCGGCTTTACAACAGCCTGTTTGAGGCTCGCTGGAATCTTGCCTTCCCGAAGGGAGGCATTAACCACCACCGTTACCCACTCGGCCAATCCCCCTCTGGCCTCTTTCAGAAGCCAGGATGGGCAGGGGTCTAGGATGGACGTGGTGGGTCTCATTCCTCCAAGTATCTTGTCCACATCCTCGGGTTTCACAAACTGAAAAGAATCCAACAAATTCGGACAAGCAGGTGCTTGTGTCACATCCACAGAGACTGCATTTAATGTGGCGTCCAGCC
This sequence comes from Anolis sagrei, assembly GCF_037176765.1. Lineage (NCBI taxonomy): Eukaryota > Metazoa > Chordata > Lepidosauria > Squamata > Anolidae > Anolis > Anolis sagrei. The sequence continues at coordinate 31,790,412 of NC_090021.1, read as the reverse complement.
CAGAGCGGATCAAAGCGACTTTGTCTGCAAAGAACCGAGCAAATGCTTCACAGCGCGCTGCCGAGTTGTCAGGGCTCCCACCTGAAGTAGGGGGAGTTAACAGACCTCTGACAACCCGAAACAACTCCGCCGGACGGTTTTTTGCAGACGCAATAGTGGCCGCAAAGAAAGTTTTCTTTGCGGCTTTTATTGCCGCGGCATATGCCCTTAAAAAGGACACAAACCGTGTTCGGTTTGACTCGCTTGGGTCTGAGCGCCACACGCTCTCTAGAACCCTCTTCTTTCGCTTCATCGCTGCCAGCTCCTCAGTAAACCAAGGGGCTGGTTTAGCTCGGTTACTCGAGAGGGGATGTTCCGGAGCGATCTTGTCAATAGCCCTGGTCATCTCCCCATTCCAGAGAGCGACCAAGGCCTCGACATGATCACCTGCCGCGGCGGCGGGAAACTCCCCAAGAGCCGTCAGGAATCCACTCGGATCCATTAGCCTCCTGGGGCGGACCATCCTAATGGGTCCTCCACCCTTGCGGAGGTTAGGGGGCGCAGTGAGCCTAAATCTAATCAGGAAGTGGTCGGACCATGGCAACGGAGAGATAGACAACTCCTCCACACCGCCACTCTGCTCCCATCCCTGACAGAAAACCAAGTCCAATGTGTGTCCAGCACAGTGGGTGGGGCCAGTTATTCGTTGGGACAGCCCCATGGTTGCCATGGCGGACATGAAGTCCTGAGCCGCACCTGTGAGGGTTGCCTCGGCGTGGATGTTGAAGTCCCCCAGCACAAGAAGCCGTTGGGACTCCACCGCCAGGCTCGAGACCACCCCCGCTAGCTCAGGTAGGGAGACTGTAGTGCAGCGAGGTGGACGGTACACTAGCAGAATCCCTATTCTGTCCCGGTCACCCACCCTCAGGTGGACGCATTCAAAATTTGTGGTCTGCGGGATGGGGCTCCTGGTTAGATGGATGGAATCTCTATAGACCACTGCGACACCGCCTCCCCGTCCTCCAGCTCTTGGTTGGTGTTGCACGGAGAAACCTGGAGGACAGAGCTGGGAGAGGTTTACGCCCCCCGCTTCATCCAACCAGGTCTCCGTGATGCACGCCAGATCTGCCCGCTCTTCCAGGATTAAATCCTGGATCCAAGATGTCTTTCCGTTGACAGACCTGGCGTTCAACAACACCACCTTCAAGCCAGAGGGCCCGCTCACCTGGTTACACCAATTTACCTTAGGAGACCGATTGGGTATAGTCACTTTGGATAAGTGGTCCGAATTGAGCCGAATTCGAGGTCTCCTTCTCCCGCATCTCCTCCTTCCCACCACGACCTCTATGGGGGCCCCTCGGCTAGTGGGACACCTCCCCCCCTCCATGCCGCAATTCTGAGCCATACGATCCTTTTCTCCTATACTTGTTGTTAGACTTATAGGTTCTTGCCAGCATCCCCCCTCCCCTTCCTCCCCCCTCCCCACCACATCTTTGATCACAGGCTCCAGGACACCACCCCTTCTGCCCCCTCCGCTACAAGAAAGCAACAGGAGCAATACACAAATGGGGGCAGGGGACCACATGGGTAGCAGCAAAACAGATAGTAATTGATGTTCCGACTACTACAATGGGACAGTTCATAAAGTGCTTAAAATCTGGAGCAATTCGTTAGCAGTCGTGATGATCGTAATCAGTTAGCAGCAGCACACATACACAAAGGCACATCAATAAAGTGCAAGTCTAAAGGCACATTAATAAAGTGCAGATCTCAATAAAGTGCTAGGTCTAAAGTGCTCTACTTAGTGATAGTAAAGTGCGGCACAGAGGGACGGGGAAGGGGAGTAAGTGCTGGTGCAATCTAACGATCGATGGCTGGCGCCTAAGTGCTCTATCCTATTACAGATGACAGATGGCAACGATGGCTACCAGGAATGGACTGATTGGTGTTATACAACTCCCTTTTATGGGTGGTAATGATGGTGATTAATTAAATATTGCCATGACCCCAGAGTATCTGGACGGATTAAATGCCAGCGGATGGGCTTCCGGAGTTGGTAGCTCGGGGGTGGGGCAGCACAGATGGTCAATCAACTCTCATCTAGTATGTATCGATAAAAGGCTGGTTTAAAGGTCTGCACAAGGTCTACACACAAATCTACATGAGTCCAGCACAAGAAACTACGCAGAGGTCTGCACAAGAAGTCGGCACGCAATGTCTCAGAGAGGGCTACACAAAGAAACCAGCGCAGAGGGCCTGCATGGACACAGTCAGAACCTTTAGCGCATTGTCCTGATGGAATTGGCAGCGATGGAGGCCGTGACTCAGCGGCAGGCCTGATGAACACGACGGCCTGCTGCGGCAGTGGCAGCTGATGATGGTGATGGCCACTGTCTGGGCAACTGTTGCCTGGTGAAAGGTGGTGGTGGCCCCCAGTCAACATTCCTAATAATGCAGATTTGATTGTTCAGGCCTTCTGATGCAATGACTTTTACTTGGGGATATTTTAGTGGTGTCAGGATACAAGATCAAAGATGACATACAATAATTTTCAGTTTCTGATATTATACTGAGGCTAGAAAAACTGAAAAAGTGCATTTTCTTACTATTGTGTGTCTGCTTGAGTTTCAGGTTTTTTTTTTTGCTCCAGTTGATCTGCCTTTAACAGCTAGACTTTGTCTACTTGTGTGCTCCTCTTTTTGTCAGCCCTTTTGATCTTAAATGACACTTCAAGGGTATGAGGTGATGCTGAATGGTAAATAGAGAAGTAAAAATCTTGTGGCTAATGGTTCACAGAACAGACACGTTATGCCTTTGGAAACAATGCTGCTAACAATAAGAAATAGGTGATCTGAAAATAATTATTCTTAGCTGCACAAAGGTTTCTATGTCCTAGACAGATGGAAGCATTTATCTCCCTGAGGAAGATGAGAGTTTCATAGCATGAATTAGGAAATCCTGTATTAAATCAGAAAGCAGTCTGTCCTAAAATAATCTAGTCACATTGGTCTTCATCTGTATTGGTGCCATTGTATTGTTTGGCTTAACATAAAAGGAGAATGGAAGAGGCTAGTTAATCTTTATTAGATCTTACTGTGAAGAATGAAATAATCATGGCCAAAGAACTGAGCCATGCATTGGCATTATTTATAGTCTGCCTTTCCGTGGGAGTTGGCAAGTGACATGAAAATACATGGATAAAAATCACAGGAAGCAGCGTTAACCTGTTACAAGTCGTCAGAATCTTTTCCATCAGACAAGATGGTGTAGATGGCCCCGTAGAGGTTGGAAGAGTCCACTAGAACAAGTTTAGGTACTGTGTGTTATTCTTTCTTGCCTTCCTTTCTTGCTCCGGGAATCCTTCCTGCAGGGCAGTTGATGGAAATTGTGCACTGGGCATGCATTATATATGTGGGAATGGCAGCATGCATCAGACTTCTTCAAATAACTCAGCTGTTTCCTGATGAGATTTTGGCTTACTGTCATTATTCTGCATTGCAAGAGAGTTTGGATACAAGACCCATCAGCTAGTACTGGAGGATTATGTGCATTGCGCTGTGCCCCCTCCCCAGTAAATTCTGAATTCTCTGGGTGACAGATTTGTTAGGATGATCTACCTCTCCCTGACCTGAACTTCAAAAACTGTTTTCAGTGGCATTATAGTTGACTTCAGGGCTCAGGCAAGCAGATTTAGACACTTCTGCTAACCTTCAAATGATATCTGTAGTGATCATACATCCAGACATAACATAAATTGTCTGATGATGGCTGTAGTCTGTGTATCAAGAGTTTTTCTATTGCTATATGCTCACACAAAGGGGTATATCCAAGCTTGATTGTAAAAGACTGGCAACTACATAAAAGTGTAATGACACCCATGATGTCTGTGGCAAAAGGAAAATCACACGTAGTTCACATTTTATCAGTCCATACACTGTCTTGCCAAAGAAAGAAAATATGCCATGCAGCTGATCAGTAAAGAACACACAGTTTACTCTTTGTAATGCAGAGCAACATATATACAATTATGTGAACAGTTGCATTGACTCACACAACATCCTTTTGAGAGAGATTTAAAATGGTCTTTAGATGTCCATGTGGAAAAACCCCTTCTAGCAGCTCATAAAGCAAGAACTGTCTCTCTCTCTGAGCTCCTGCACAGCTCAATCCTAAAAATGTAATTGTTACCATAACTCTCAGGCTCAGCTAGCTCCCCAGTTGTGGCCCAACCAATCAGCTTCGTTCTTTGCATTTTCAGTTAACACACTCACCAACTGATTTCTTACATGTTCCAACAATGTCTGCATATCTTGTATTGTTCCATGGCATAAAAATGAAGGCATCACATAATCAAGACAGGGTAGGGAGAACCGTATATTCCTGTCCTATTTCATTTAAATCTGGTGTAGGGACATAAATGTTTGTGTTCTGGATGTGGCTCATGGGTGCTTCTCTGACTGACCTTAGTTTTCACCAGCCTTCTTAAATGGTTAGAATTGAGAAAAGCTTCCCATGTGAGACAAGGGGATGGTTTCCGAGCCAGGTTGCAGAATTTGTGTGCAAATGTGAGTGGAGAACACATCTGGGGATACTGTGGTTAACTCTCCCTTCCCAGTTTTGTATGTAGAAACAATATTAGAAAATACTTTTTAAAATTGTCAAAAACACATTTCTTATGTTCTAACAAACCCTGATTTGAAGACTCCCAAACTGGGAATTTTGCAGTTCCTGACTTACTCTACACAAAATTTGCAGGTGGTTGTTTTGTGCAGGAAATAATTCTTTCTCCAAAAGAAATCAGGTGGAATTTGTGTGCTGTTGTTCTAGTGTTGCTCTCAACAGTACTAGCCACTATAGGAGTTTATTGTTATGTGCTAGTTGTTTTCAACTTATGGTGACTTTAAGTCAACTCTGTAATGCATTTATCTCAGCAAGATTTGTTCAGAGGGGTTTGCCATGGCTAAGGTTCTCCATGGCTACATGGGGATTCAATGCTCACACCACTACTTTATGCTGACTCTTTCTATGAAATACGTTTAGCTATATTAAGTCAACAAAGAACTGATTACCTTATAATCCATAAGAACTGGTATTCAGATATATCCAACACTTCGATTCTATAAACCTTGATTTTCTGTGATGAAAGTCACTGTACTATGTATTGTCAAAGGCTTTCATGGATGGAATCACTGGGTTGTTGTAGGTTTTTTTGGGTTTTATGGCCATGTTCTAGAAGCATTCTCTCCTGACATTTCACCTGCCTCTTTTGCAGGCATCCATAGAGGTCGTGAGGTCTGTTGGAAGCTAGGAAAATTGGGTTTATGTATCTGTAGAAAGTCCTGGGTGGGAGAAAAAGCTCTTGTCTGTTGGAGCTAGGTGTGAATGTTTCAATTGGCCACCATGATTAGCAGGCAAAACATCAGGAGAAAATGCTTCTAGAACATGGCCATACAGCCCGAAAAACCTACAACAATCCAGTCACTGTACTGCTGCAATATTTGTTCAAAGAGCTGAATGAACATTTGCAGGTTTCCTTTTTAGTTACATGTTAATATCAAAATTTATTGCTTCATATAAGCAGAATCAGGCCTGGTATTGGAAAAATATTGGCAATTACTTATGATAAAGCTACCTGATTTTTCAGTTTAGCTTATTCCTGAGAAATCTGTCTGGAAGGGAGGGAAATGATCCAAGAATCTTCATGTTTTGCAAGAATGGTGGTCTTCCTTTTCTTGGGCAACTCAGGATTGTTGAGTGTTCTTACGAGGGTTGAATGAAAAAGTAATGCCTCCACCTTCGTTACTTGGGTTTGGATGGGAATATTTTAATAAATCAAATGCAGAAATAATCCTTAGAATGTGCTCTTTAATTACCACTATTCACTTTTCTACATAATCACCAGACAATTGGATATATTTCTGCCAACGATGAACAAGTTTTCTGAAGCCGTCATGGAAGAAGTCGACACTCTGTTTCCGTGACCAGTGTCTCACAGTTTTCTCAGGACATTATCAGGAACAAATGGAAGTCAGATGGTGCTTAATCTGAACTGCATGGAGGATGGCATATGGTGGTGAGATCCAGTCTCTGAAATTCTGCTGCTGTGGTGGCATGTGGTGTGTGGTCTGGCATTGTCATGCTGCAGGAAAATATTTCCCTTTTCCTTTCGGTCCCTTATTAGCCGTCGTCTCAAAGTTCGCAGCATTGTGATGTAACACTCTGAATTTATTGTTGTTCCATGTTCAAGGAAATCAACATGGATAACACCATCTGCATCCTAGAATACTGTTGCCATGATTTTTCCAGCTGAGTCTCTGGGGCGAGTCTCTGGGTTGCTATTCCATAGACTGACACTTCGTCTCCGGCTCATAATGATGTACCCATATTTCGTATTCTGTCACAATTGAATGGAGAAAGGTGTCACCTTCATTCTTGCGAGAGGAGTTCCTGGCAAATTTCAAGTCTGTGTGCTTTCATTTCAGGTGTCAGCATCCTGGTACCCATCATGCACAGATCTTCCGATAGCTAAGCAAAGCAATTATGTGACCCACATGTTCTTGTGAAATGCCGATTATGCTTGAAATTTCTCTCTGAGTGATATGATGATCACCCTGAATCAATCTGTCAACCTTTTGCTTGTGAAACTTGGTGGTTGCTGTCACAGGATGTCCAACATTTGGTGTGTCATGCAAGTCAGATGTTCCCACCTTAACATCTTTAAGCTTACTTGCTTAGTACTCACAGTACTCACATCAACACAATCACCATAAACAGCTTGCATTCTCTGATGAATCTCCTTTGGGGTGACACCTTCTGCTGTCAAGAATTCAATGACTGCAGGTTGCTTAAGTGGCATTGACCGACCGTCTGCGCAGGGTTCCATACTTCACACTTTAACAACAAAACCATTTAATGCTAAGGCTTCACACCAAAATGGAACTGTAGAGGAGAATCTACTGAACAAACTAGTATCTGCCGCATACCAGTACTGCCATCTGTTGAGGAGTTACGAAGGTGGAGGCATTACTTTTCATTCAACTCTCATATAATGTCAAAATTTGAGTTCTTTTCAAAATTGAGATGTGTCTTGAAGAGATGAAGCCTTTGCTATTAATATTTTCCCTAAATGCCAAAGTGTAACAAGCTCCCAGAAGCCTATTCTTTCATTTAGGCATCCAGATCTCTTGCGACTGAGAATGACGACTAGAGCGAAGCAAAGCTGCATAGCACTTGCCTTGAGTGTTTTTGTGCAGAGCTGTCTTTAATGGGCTCCTGTACTTAAAGCATACCACTTCTAGGATTAAAAGTTGTTTTAGTAATAAAAAGAATATATATAGAGAGAGGAGGGGTGGCAATAGAGAATGGGAGAAGGTGGGTGGGAGATTTTTTAGAGTTTACTTATTTCTTGGTACCTGTCCGCACATATTGATTATTTGCCCGTGAGAAATTATTGTACTGACACAATAGTGTGGTTTTTAAAGATTGCTTATTCTTCAATTTTAGGATTTTCTTTGGGGTTTATAACAGTTAGAGTTCTGAGTGTGAACAGGCCAGGCTGTGAGCTTCGATCTGATGAGCAGAAGATATAAGTAACCATGAAGGAACAATCCATGCTGAAACATATGGGGGGAGGAGGGGGGGAGGAGGCAGAATTAAGGGGAAATATAATAACATGAAGAATATCAAGATTGAATCTAATCCCCATATTTCATTGCATAATAGTCATCACTGCGTAATAGTCGCATGCCATTTTAGGAGTGCTAAAATCGGTATAATTGTTGCATCCTTAGTTTACTTGCCTGTGCTTATCTCTTGGAACTGTGGGGTTTCACTTAACAGTGGGCTGAATGAGGTCTCATAGCTGAATTGTTTACTCATGTTATAGTTGCACCCCCTTTTATTCAATCCAAAAAAGGGATAAAATATGACTGTTATGTGATGAAGTGTAATATTTAGGTCATGGTACGCAATCATGGTGCTAATATTTAATAATAACTATCATAGTTCAATTCTATGGTTTTGGAGTTTGTTGAGGCCCTGGAGTGTTTTGGTTGAAACAAATCTAAATATCCCTCTGTATACTACAAATCTCAGGATTCCATAGGACAGAAGCATAGCAATTACAGTGGGATAAGAGTGCTAGAATTGTATAGTTCCAATAGGATCAAAGTCTAACATTCTGCTCAGACAGGAGAAATACAATTAGAGACTCAATGCCCTTTCACGTAACACAATTTTAGTGCTGTGGAATTCTAGAATTTGCAGTTTAGATAGTGTCATTTAAATTTTTCCTCCAGAGAGCTCTAGTGTCTCTCCAGATTATAAACCCCAGGATGCTGTATGATGTATCTATGGCAGTTAAAGTGGAACCACAGTGTTATAATAGTGAAGTATGAAAGGACCCTGGGATCGAACAACCCATAAAACCTAATGACCAAATACTGTATTCAGATTAGCCAGGTGTGGAAAACTTTTCCTTGAGAGTCTGACACTTGCAGTTCAGTGGTTTCTTACATGAAGCAGCTGCACAAATAGCAGAAAGCAGCCCTGAATAATGAAGGATTTGAGTTTCTTCTTGATTAGGAACAATATGATGTGCCTCCCTACTTAAAGCATGGTATGCTGCTATCTAGAGCTTTATCTGCATTAGTGGAACTGTTTATGTGCTGGTACAGCTGTACCAGAAGCCCCCACTTTATTTGCCTTGTATTAAGTGTTTGCTTGCAGCCCAAGGCTTGGGATTCTGCAGAAGGGTGGCTTCCTGTTAAAGTTTGCAGTTATAGGGCAGGCCCCCTGTCCATCATTGTTAAGTTTGGTTCTTCCCCCTGTTCAGGACAATTGAGAAGGGAAGGGAGCCATTTTCAGTCAGTCTCAGCAAGGAAAGTCAATGTACAGGACGTATACAAACTTCTCCTGTACAAAGGCTTCAACCCTTAAGACTTCCCGGGGGAGAACAGTCTTAAGAGCAAAAGGATTCCCAAAGATTCCCAAGGAAACAGCCCTAAAGCTCTGAGGAATTTCGGAGGGAAAAGCAGCTTTTAATATCTAAGAACTCCAGCTGAAGCGACTACAGGCCTACTGGTAGGTCCACTCGGTGCTTTGAGGCGCAGTTCAACCCGGTATCTCTTTGGCAGACAAGGTTGAAGATCTCTCTGCCTGTCCTTCATTTCCTTTTTTTGGAAACAGACAGTGAATCCTCCCACCAAAAGCTCTCCTCCGCTGTTATTGGTTGGCCTCAGCCAAGATGAAGGCTGTTTCTGAGATTCTAAGCGGGGAGGAGAGAACAGGCATGCTTGGTGCACATGTGCGGGCGAGGGAGAGCATGTGAGATTGGAGGAAGGCTTGCACCAGCAAGTCCTTCAAGATATGGGGGTTCTGTGTGGGAAGTTAATGTATGGGGGTTCTGTGTGATCCCAGCTTTGACTTTTATCTCAGCCATATTGTTTTTATGATGATGTTTTGTGATTGTATTATGTTTCTATTTGATTGTTTTTAATGTGTTTTTATTTGCAACTTGGGCTTGTCCCCTTGTAAGCTGCCCTGAGTCCCCTTTTGGAGATTGTGGTGGGGTATAAAAATAAAGTTATTATTAATAAATAATTATTCATCAATAAAGTGATTATTATTGTTATTATTATTATTAAGTTTGGCCCCATTCTGTCATTGGTGGGGTTCAGAATGCTCTTTGATTGTAGTTGAATTATAAATCCCACCAACTATGACTCCCAAATGTCAAGGTCTATTTCTCCCAAACTCCACCAGTGTTCACATTTAGGCATATCGAGTATTCGTTCCAAGTTTGGTCCAGATCTATAATTGAGTCCACAGGGCTCTCTGGATGTAGGTGAACTAAAACTCAAGGTCAATGTCCACCAGACCCTTCCAGTATTTTCTGTTGGCCATGGGAGTTTTGTGTGCCAAGTTTGGTTCAATTCCATCATTGGTGGAGTTCAGAATGCTCTTTGATTGTAGGTGAACTATAAATCCCAGCAACTACAACTCCTAAATGACAAAATCAATACCCTCCCAACCCCACCAGTATTCAAATTTGGGTATATTGGGTGTTTGTGCCAAATTTGGTGCAGTGAATGAAAATACATCCTGCATATCGGATATTTACATTACGATTCATAACAGTAGCAAAATTACAGTTAAGAAGTAGCAACGAAAATAATTGTATGGTTGTGGGTTACCACAATATGAGGAACTGCATTAAGGGGTCACATCATTAGGAAAGTTGAGAACCACTGGTCTACAGCTTGTTGGTCAGCAACCAATCATTTTGCCTGATTTCCTGGCAGATTTTATTTTAAATGTGCAGCATATAGATGCATTGTTGCATGAAATATGGAGGTCAAAGGCCGCCAAAGTCTGTTGTGTTCATAGAAAAAAAATGTACTGAACAACTCTTGGAAGTTTGATATTACTAGCAGTTTCAGTCTAACAATAGCTGAATGATCACTGATTACTCAAACCTGTTATTCATGGACTATTTATGTATATAAACATATAAGGACCAATAAGATTGGGGTTTTTTTGAAAGACGGTATTTTAAAGTTAAAGGAAGTGAAGTGTATATAATTATCAGAGCTTTTAAGAGGGAGAGCCAAGGAATTGCTTGTGAATTTCTGATGGCCCACTCCCTAAAAAACAACCACCACAACAAATCCTTAAAGAGCCTCTATTGCAGGCATGGGTAGCAAGCATCTAGGTTTTCAGATACAGTACTTTCTTGGCTTTTTACCAGAACTTGGTTATTTTTCCTGTGAAATGAATAGATCATTTCACCCTGTAAAATTGGTCATTTTTCTCAGAATTATTTGGTATCTATATTATGCAGAATGTAGCATTGCCTGTGCAGTATGAACTTGTAGTAGAAATAGGAGAAAAATATGCAGGATTTTCTTTTAAGGTTAAAAAATAAAACTTCAATTTATTGTTTCAGGAAACCAATTTGACATCGAAAAAGAAATAGATAAAAAAAGATTATTTATATTTAGATTCCCTAAAGCTGATTCTCATGTGTGGATGTCAGCCATTCTGAGGCTGTACAAAGGGCCATAAAATACTTGGTATCATAGATCAAGGAGATGAAAGGTTAAAACAATGCATTCTGGAGCCTCTTTACTTGTTGATCATAACCCACATTTACATCGTATCCAGGAAAGCTCCCCTCATTTGGATCCTAAATCCTCACATTTGACAGGGGATGAAAACAGACTTGTTCCACTTTGCAAAATATGTTTTGGAAGCCCTTTCTGTCTTTATTAGGGCTTTGTACCTTATAGGATGCTGAATGTAGTATTCATTATTTCTGTAGTATTCATTATTTCTATCATGTTCTTTAAAGGCTGTCTTTTAGTCAAGTCTCAGAGGCTTCATCCATTGTTGCATTTGGGCTTAGGCAAAGATTGTGCTGCTCATTAAGGCAAGATTGCAAAATTTCATCTAGATTTATTCTCTCAAAATGGGTCTGGAGACTTTGCAGTGATTAAAATATTTGCGAGAGACAAAATAACTATCATAATAATTGGTCTGGGTGAAGATGAAAATGTAAAGATAGAGATAAGAAGAATGTTTGGGAAACACCCCTGTTTCTTGAGAGAGTCTTGTGACTGTCGGCTGTTGTGTTCCTTCAAGATGTTTCCAATTATGGTGACCCTAAGGCAGCTCTATCACAGGATTTTCTCAGTGTGTGACTTGCTCAAGGTCACCCAATGAACATCTGATTGAAGTTGGTAACAATCAGAAAACAATGAAAGTACCGGTAATAGCAAAATAGGGATCATTCAGTACAGTTCTGATTAATAATTCCTGAGGGGGGTTGGTTGTACAGGAATCTTGGTGGCTCATGTTTATCTGATCATTTGAGGGGTCTCTGTTCCCACTAGTCTTGAGGTGGTTTGACTTTCTTTGCCTCACTTTCAGAAATCCACAGTCCCATCGAGCATCTACATCTTCTCTTTCAGATAGTGATCAATCAGATAGATGTTGATAATAAGATGTTGATTATGTTGACAACACCAGGAATTATTTTCATGCAGTGCATTGTATGTGTAATTATTTTGTTAAAACATATCTGCAAAACTAATAATGACCTGCCTGTCAATACTGAGACCACAAACTTGAAAAACAGTTTTAGGATCCTTGACTGGAGCACAAAGATAGATATAAGGGAGGAGACGTGGTAAGTGGAGTATTATGCTCTTCCTACTTAATCATAGAATCAAGGCGTCTTAGAACAGAAAGGCATCTCATTGTTGACTCCTATTCAGCTTGTGATCTACTAAGATTCCTGGAACACTTTCACTTTTCAAGCCAAGCTTCTCTCATCCTTTATCTGCATTTCATTTTTCCTCCATAAATGTAGTACCATCTATCTCTGTTGAAATTCATTTTGTTAGTTCTCTGGTTTTTCAAGGTCATTTATAATTTTGTTCCTGTCCTCTGGGGCATTTGCTTCACCCCAATTTGCTGCCATCTGATCTAGGATCTTGCCCAATGTGTTTCAGGAAAACTCTTTCTAAAAATATCTTTGATTACATTTTCACTGGAGAGATCTCAATGATTCTCAGGTGGCATGCAAATTCATAACAGAAAAGTGCAAATGTGCTTTGAATGAGAAACAGCAATGGGAATGATAACAGAGTGTGGTAGGAAAATATTTTTAATAACTTAATGCCTACCTGCTGTTTGATTACAATAGCAGATTAGAGCTAAGTATGCTATCTAGACTCATTATTTTCTAGTATCAAGCATTAATTAGAAAGCAAAATGTATGTACTAGCTTGGAATGCTCACTGTAAAGCTTCTTTCTAAAACTGTGGTACAGTAGAGTCTCGCTTATGTGACTGACATAAACAGGCTGGCAGAACGTCGGATAAATGAAAATGTCAGATAATATGGAGTCTCCTACTATTACTCATCCAACGCAGCGCTTGACACCTAGAATACTAACAACAGGGACACAAATGGTTAAGGCAAGGCAACACCTCGAGGCTAGAGTGGCCCAGCAGGAAGTGCCCAGATACAGAAGAGGAGCATGGGAATCACAGAAGAAAGGAGGGAGAACGTTTCCATAATATAGAGGTCCTGCCTCTTTTTCCCTTTCCTCCCTCCTCCTCCTCCTCCTCCTCCTCCTCCTCCTCCTCCTCCTCCTCCTTGTCTTGCCTTTTTCACTCCACTCTTCACGGAGTGGAGAGTGAGTTGGGGAGCGCTCCTTTAATTGAAGGGGAAATGCTGGTGGAAACGGGGGGGGGGGGGGGGGCATCGGATAAGATCTTCGGATAAGACGAAATGTCGGATAAGTGAAGATCGGATAAGCGAGACTCTACTATATGACTAAAATTTAGGATGCACGGTGAATGAAAATGGGTATCCCTTGTGCATAGTCATTTCCACCACACATTGTTATGTGCCACAGTGTATTATATTGCTTCATAATTTATAAAAACAAAGCCGGAAATATGATTCCTGTTATGTGCTACAGTATATGAATATTGGTTCATAATTTGTTAATTTCAAACCAGAAATATGATTACTAGAAAATTTATTTTTGTGTGAGATCTGAATCTAAGTGCTGCACTGTTAAATCACCTTTGATAAACTGTGTTGATCAGTTTCACATTATTTGCATGATGGTGCTTTGAGGTAGCCTTGAGTGATATTTCAGTTTTGGGAGAAAATATGCATGGCAGAGGGATATATCAGACAATAAATAGTTCAGCTAAAATCCTTTGTACTAGCACAAGACGATCTTGACAGATTAGAGAGATGGGCCAAAACTAACAAAATGAAGTTCAACAGTGACAAATGCAAGATACTCCACTTTGGCAGAAAAAATGAAATGCAAAGATACAGAATGGGGGACAATGCCTGGCTCGAGAGCAGTACGTGTGAAAAAGATCTTGGAGTCCTCGTGGACAACAAGTTAAACATGAGCCAACAATGTGATGTGGTGGCAAAAAAAGCCAATGGGATTTTGGCCTGCATCAATAGGAGCATAGTGTCTAGATCTAAGGAAGTAATGCTACCCCTCTATTCTGCTTTGGTTAGACCACATCTGGAATATTGTGTCCAATTCTGGGCACCACAATTCAAGAGAGATATTGACAAGCTGGAATGTGTCCAGAGGAGGGCGACTAAAATGATCAAGGGTCTGGAGAACAAGCCCTATGAGGAGCGGCTTAGGGAACTGGGCATGTTTAGCCTGAAGAAGAGAAGGCTGAGAGGAGATATGATAGCCATGTATAAATATGTGAGAGGAAGCCACAGGGAGGAGGGAGCAAGCTTGTTTTCTGCTTCCTTGGAGACTAGGACGCGGAACAATGGCTTTAAACTACAAGAGAGGAGATCCCATCTGAACATTAGGAAGAACTTCCTGACTGTGAGAGCCGTTCAGCAGTGGAACTTTCTGCCCCGGAGTGTGGTGGAGGCTCCTCCTTTGGAAGCTTTTAAACAGAGGCTGGATGGCCATCTGTCAGGGGTGATTTGGATGCAATATTCCTGCTTCTTGGCAGGGGGTTGGACTGGATGGCCCATGAGGTCTCTTCCAACTCTTTGATTCTATGATTCTATGATTCTAAGACTGACAGCTAGAAATAGCCTAATTGTGGGGATACTGTCTGAATGTTTTCTCAAAAGCAGTTCTCAATTGTTTGCCAATTGTGCAGCAGGAAAATCAAATTATAACGAAGATTCAGTGGTATACTGATGAGGGAAAAGAAGAGTAAACCGTTTTGAATGGTTCCTCACTTAAATGGCAAAAGGCATAAAACATAAGAGTAGATTGGAGGTGTTCTTGGGCCCAGGACCCACCTACACTGCTATATAATGCAGTTTCAAAGTGACCATGCACTCCTTTGCCTCGATTTATCTGTTGCGTTAGTTAGTCCTTTCTTGCAGGAGGCAGAGCAGGCTATAGTAGATTCTGCCTTAGTAACCTCCAATTATCTCTACATGAGGCTGTCCTTGGAAGGTGTCTGGAAGCTGCAGCTGAGAAAATGCAGCAGCCAAACTAGTGTCAAGTGTTCATTTTAGAGACAAAAATTGGAAGCCAGTGTAATTCCTACAAGACCAGTGTTATATGACTAGTTTTGCAAGAGTTACACTCCATTTCTAAGCCAAAGATCTGGCGTTGTCCGTAGATGCCTCCTAGGTCATGTGGCCAGCATGACTCTATGGAGCATGGTTACCTTCCTGCTGAAGTGGTACTTATTGATCTACTCACATTTACATGTTTTCAAACTGCTAGGTTGGCAGAAGCTGAGGCTAACAACGGGAGCTCACCCTGTCCCGTGGATTTGAACAGCTGACCTTCTGGTCAGCAAGTTCTGCAGTTTAGCAGTTCAACCTGCTGCACCACCATGGCCCCAGTGTTCACCTACAAAACCGAAAATGACTTGTGACCAAGATATCTTTCTAACTTGAATATGAAAACAATATTTTAATATTCATGTTTCAAAGAACATAAGGATTTTAAAGAACTTGATTTTGCCAGAAGCGTAAACACACAAGTTTCATCTGATAAGGGCACTGAGTGTATTTTTGTCAAAAATGAATGTAAATGAAATCTCACTAAACTCTGAACATACTTTTAATAAACTGGGTTAAAACATTTCCTTTGACCAATATCTCCCTTTTAGAGACAATTACTTAATTGCTGTAACTTTAAAGCAGGAGCAGGGCTCCAGATATTTCTCAGACCAATTCCAAGCATTCCCACTATAGATTCTGCTGGTTAGGATTACTGAGAGCTATAGTACAATGAGATCTGGAGGGCCACACAATTCTCTCCCTGGTTTGAAATCATAATAAAACCTGGGAAATTCCTATCAAGAGTGCCTCTGCAAAGTTTATTTCTACATACTGCATTTTTGGATGCTACTTCATTATGCCCATGTTACCTTTAATACAGGTAAATTGTAAATTGGGCTGCTGTGAGTTTTCCAGAAGCATTCTCTCCTGATGTTTTGTATGGCGGGCATCCTTAGAGGTTGTGAGGTTTGTTGGAAACTAGGCAGATCAGGTTTATATATCTCTGGAATATCCAGGGTGGGAATAAGAACTCTTTGTCTACTTGAGGCAGGTGTGAATGTTGCAATTAGCCACTTTGATTAGCATTGAATGGCCTTGCAGCTTCCTGCCTGGGGGAATCCTTTGTTAGGAGGTGTTAGCTGGCCCTGATTGTTCCATGTCTGGAATTCTCCTGTTTTTTTTTTATGTTCTTCTTCAGTTACTGTCCTGATTTCAATTTTTAAAATACTGGTAGTCAGATTTTGTTCATTTTCATGGTCTCCTCCTTTCTGTTGAAATTGTCCACCTGTTTGTGGATTTCAATGGCTTCTCTGTGTAGTCTGACATGGTGGTTGTTAGAGTGGTCCACCATTTCTGTGTTCCCAAATAATATGCTGTGTCTAGGTTGGTTCATCAAGTGCACTGCTATGGCTAACTTCTCAGGTTGAATTAGTCTGCAGTTCCTTTCATGTTCCTTGATTTGTGTTTGGACACTACGTTTGGTGGTTTGGTGTCCACAGAAACGTCAGGAGAGAATGCTTCTGGAACATGGCCCTACAGCCCCGAAAACTCACAGCAACCCCGTGATTCCAGCCATGAAAGCCTTTGACAACAAATTATAAATTCTTACTCTCTGGTTTTGCTTATAGTAAAATAAGATCTGCCCATGCACCATTTAAACCAAACAGAACTAGAAAAGCAAACTCAATTAAATATTTGGCAGTTTCTCTCTAGAGTTTGATGCATTAGTGCTATACTTAATGTTTTTCTCCTTAAATAATCTGTTCCTCTGCCATGTCTCAAAAATGCATATTGTACCAAGATGGTATTACTGAGAACAAGGGGAAATGCTTCCTTATTACTGCGGAAACTTAAATCCAAGGTGATGTAAGGTTTTAAAAATAGCTGGCATTTCAGACTAGCCCTTTAAATTCGGCAGTTTGGGGTAAGCGACAAACCTCAAAGCGAAAGCCAGACTCTTTGGCACACATAATCAAAACAGCAGCTTTCGCTGGAGATTTAATTTCA
Organism: Anolis sagrei; assembly: GCF_037176765.1. Lineage (NCBI taxonomy): Eukaryota > Metazoa > Chordata > Lepidosauria > Squamata > Anolidae > Anolis > Anolis sagrei. The sequence goes on along the minus strand of NC_090021.1, from coordinate 31,773,390 downwards.
GCTATGTAATTGAAAATGGACCAAGCATTACTCTCTAAAAATTGCAGAAGGAAAATGATACCCTTAAATGACTCTGCCTTCATTTAGGTAGTGACCTGTTCATTAGCACTGTGAAATGGGAGTGGAAATCCATTTTAATTTTCAAGATGATTTAATTTGGCTGCAGATAAAATTTCTCCAAAACAAGACAACTTTCCTTTATCCCCTTAAATGTATGGAATTCTATGGAATTTACTATCTCCCTAAGTGGAAGACGCTACTTCAACTAATATGAGAACCACATTTATCCCTGATCCATTTATCCCTGATGCTGCAGATGTTGGCCGAACAATAGGATCTTTTGTGTTCATAGACTCAAATGTGGGCAAAAGTGATGACTTGGGCTCTTCCAGACAGGCTCTATATCCCAATATCTGACCCCAGGTTTTCTGCTTTAAACTGGATTATATGAATCTGCACAACCAGATAATCTGGGATAAACAGAAAACCTGGGATGAGATATTGGGATAAAGGGTCTGTCTGGAAGGGCCCTGGGTTAAGTAAAGATCAGAATGAGAGAAACAGTCAGAAAAAAAGAATTTTAGTATGGCATTTCAAAAGGAAAATATGTAGGTATGCTATACAGATTTTTCATTTTTGGTCATTTTTGGTCACTATAGAGAGAATGTTCTGTATTATGTTTCAAGTGCCTGATAGTTCAAGATAATCTAGAAAACTGTTATCAAAGCAAACTAATAAATTGTTGGAGGCTTCCATGGCTGGTATCACTGAGGTGCTGTAGGTTTTTCAGGCTATATGGCCATGTTCTAGAATTTATTTATTTATTTATTTCACAGTTTTGTATACCGAGCTTCTCAACCTCGTTGAGGGACTCAGCCCGGTTTAGAAGCATTCTCTCCTGACGTTTCACCTGCATCTATGGCAGGCATCCTCAGAGGTTGTGAGGTCTGACTTGCATTCTAACACCAGAACCCCACATCCATTGTATTATATGTTTGAAGGAACCATTGAAGAAGAATAAGACCCCTTGGTGGCACAACAGGTTAAACTGCTGAGCTGCTGAATTTGCTGACCAAAAGGTTGGCTGTTCTAATATGGAGAGTGGGGTGAGCTCCTGCTGTTAGGCCCAGTTTCTGCCAACCTAGCAGTTCGAAAACATGCAAATATGAGTAGATCAATAGGTACCACCTTGGTGGGAAGAAAATGGCGCTCCATGCAGTCATGCTGGCCACATGACCCTGGAGGTGTCTATAGACAACGCTGGCTCTTCAACTTAGAAATTGAGATGAGCGCTATCCACCAGAATTGAAGACAACATATTGGTTAGTAATTTTACTGAATCAGTTGTATTTTTTGTTTGACAGGATGGATGTATTCCAGATGACTCAATGAATAAACTTTGAAACTATATAACTTTATTATTTGAAACTTATAATCATAATCAACTAAAAAAAGCTATTCGCACGGTAGTATGAAAATCATTGCAGCTACACAGTATTAGATGAATATTTTTGTAATGGTGGTACTGCTATCAAAATTAGAACTACAGATTGAGTGATTCTTTTTCATTGTCAATCAAGTTTTCTATTAATGTAGAGTAATGGAATTATGAATGACAGTTCTAAATTTGTAAACTTAACTATCCGATAATTGATTTTTAATGCTCAGGCAGTATGAAAAGCCACGTACCAAACTTTGCATATTCCCATGGTAAAGCATTGAAAAATACTCTGCATGAAAATGAACTTGTTATGGAGACAGTAAGATAAGACCCTTTCTGCATAATGAATGATCATATGTGGAGTGGGTCGAGAAGCAATATGCTATAGTGCTGAGAATGTGTCTTTCAAGTCAGAACTCCATCTCAGACAATTCCTTGTCAGAGGCTTCACTATCCAAATGCTTCCCCACTTTTTCATAATTATTTTTAAAATTAGAGTGCACCCTTTAAAAGGTAGTACAGGGTGAATACCCCTTCTCCAAAATTCTTGGAACCAGAAGTGCTTTGGATTTCAGATTTTGACAGATTATGGAATACCTAAGTCTAAACACAAAATTCATTCATGTTTCATGTCTGCCTTTTACAGGTAATTTTATACAATATTTGAAATAATTTGGTACATGAAACAAAGTTTATGTACATATTTATTTGTTGTGTCAGAAGCGAATTGAAGGTGCACTTATAATGTATTTAAAAGCACAAACTAAGTTAAAAATGTGGCATTATGCTAAATGTCCTTTGACCAGAAGCTGGCCACTTGGAGCACCTCTGGTGTTTCAGGGAGAAGGTCCTCCATTGTGCATGTGGCAGGGTTCAGGTTGCATTGTAGTGGGTGGTCTATGGTTTGTTATTCTCCGCACTTGCGTGTCATGAACTCCACTTTGTAGCTCCATTTCTTAAGGTTAGCTCTGTATCTCGTAGTGCCAGAGCACAATCTGCTCAGCACCTTTCAAATCACCCAATCTGCTGTGTGCCCAGGAAGGAATTTCTCATCTGGCCACAGCTACTGATTGAGGTTCCAGGTTTTAGCCTGCCACTTTTGGACTCTGACTTGCTGAGGTGTTCCTGCAAGTATCTTTGTAGATCTTAGGAAGCTATTTCTTGATTTAAGGCATTGGTTTGCTAGCTGATAGCTGAACAGAGTATGGGCCAGAGATGTCATTACAGGCTGCTACTTCCTGATGGATATCAGTTTATGTACATTGAAACATCAAAAAGCAAAGATGTCCATTTGGAGAGAAGGGGCAGTCTATAAAAAAAGTTGTATTATTATGCCACTTCTTCTTTTTCCTTCTCCTCTTTTTATGTTTATGTTTATTTATATGCTGCTTTTTTCTCAACAAGGAGAGACTTATTTGGACAATTCTGGATTTTGGTGTATTTCAGAATTCAGAATTTTGGATTAGAGATGTTCAATCTGCACTTTGAATCGATCAGGCTAAATGTGATGATTCAGGCTTGGAACATGAGCCACTTATGCCTCAGCTACAAAGCTTGAGCACTTTGCAAATAACTAGGTGGAAACTAAAATAATACATTTTAACTGTGATAACTAACATGCATTTTTGCTGGATTCTCTTGAGCTTGCTCTGCCCCTTTGTTTTTTTCTTTTAGAAACTGTTTCAAAAAGTAGCCTATGACTTGGTAACCTCTCCAGCTTGATTGTATGTAGCCTTCCTGATTTGCCTGTAGAACTTCATCAATGCCAGTCTGTTTTTATCTTTGAGGTTATTAAGAAACATTGCTTTAAGTGAGTGACAGCATGAGCCTGTGTTGTTAATGAGTTGCCGTATTGTCATGAACAGGATGCTGTATTTTGAGTGAAGAAGACATAATTGGGAAAGAAAATAAGGCCGGCAGTAGGTTCTATCTAAGGTTTTTTGTGCATCAGATGACACGCACTGAAAAAAAATCTTTTTCAGCTGCAGCTGTAGCAGAAGGTGTCATAAAAGAACAATACAAGGCATGAACAGACGCTGTGCATGTTATGTAAGAAGACTTCCTTTGCTTCCCCTTGTGCAGCAATAGCCCAGACTGAAAAAATGTATACTTAAAAGAAAATTGTATGAAACCCTGGATAAGTTTGTACAGTAAAATTTTGTGCAGAATGTTTCCTTGTAACAACTGCCTCCTGTAGTTTTTTCTGTTTCATTATTTGATATCAATAATCAATAATTAAACTTTTGATGTGAAAAGAAAGATTGGTGATAAGCTTCAGTGGAGACTCTTTTTCCTCATCATAATTCTTCCAGGAGTGAATTTCCCTTCCGGAGGGTATATTTTTCTCACTTCCTGTTGTCTCATCCTCATTTGTAACTATGAGTTGTTTGTAAGTCAGATGTTTGTAACTTGGGGACTCCCTGTATTGGTGCTTGGAATAAGTTTTACCTCAACCGGTGCTGTGATTTTAGGACTCATTTCAGCTCTGTATTTTCACTTGTGAAATACAGTATGGCTGATATTTCAGTCCATTTACATACTTTGCACTAAATCAGCCTAAGTATGGATGCAAAGAGCAAACTTCTACTAGACCAGCATATTTACTGTAAATAAAGAATTCTCATCTAGTTGAGGGTTTCATTTATGAAGAGCAAGCAAATTTTTCTTGCTTGGTCTATGCAGACTGGTTCATGGGAGCTCTCACTATTTTTCAAGGAGGTTATCAATTGTTTATATATCCCTCATCCAATAAGGTAGTTTCTGGAAAGGAGGTTTTTAATAAGCATGCACTGCTTCGTTCCACTTATATGGTAAATTCCCTATGTTACATAAGGATGCCACTCACATTGTGATGCTTTTGGACTCCATCTCAGATTATAGTTCCGTAAAAAAATTAATGCCATTTTCCTATTCTGAATCTATATCTCTTGATGCCTTGGCTGTTTTACAAATACCTTCTACATGCTTAATTTCTAAAAAAAACCTCTTGACATCACAATGCAGAGTTCAAGATAGAAAATAATCATTAGTCACAGAATTCACCTTGCATTGTGCTAGTTATTTACCCTTACAGTTGCTGAACATATCAGACCTGGAATTATGACAGCAATTTGACAGGTCTGTTTAATAGTTGAGTGCTTTATATTATTTTGAAATAGTAAATTGAAACACAACATCTGTTAGAGCATATTATGTTGTGATTAGAATTAAACTGACAATTGGTAAGAAATATTGTAAAGAGATTTATTAATTAAAAACATTTGTTTTGTTTTATTCACTATTTTTTTCATTAATATTTTGTTCTGTTCTGTTGCATTTGATGCATTTTGGGATACTTGGGCTTAGTAGGTCTTTTCCCACCCTTGCTCTCAATTTTTGTTTTACTTATCTATTATGTTAAAACTGGGGGGGGGGGGGGGACCAGAAAAGTTTTGTAAATGTTGAAAAATTGCTTTAACTATGGCCAGGGTTTTATGGTGATCTGTATGTCATGAAGCCATGGAATGAATAACTTTATTCTAAAGGCTTGTGGGTCAAATTATTCTTTTAATATGCTAATGACTTTCCCCCACTATTATCGAACCTTCAATAGCTAACTAATGACAAATTAAAGATCACAAAGTTTGGGATATATTAATCAGATATTCATGTATGCAGGGCCACAGGGCAGTGCCTTTTTGGCAAGGGCAATTAAGAAGTGTAGAATCACAATTAGCAATCAGAATGGATGTTTGGAGTGCCCTGATCAAAAATAGGGATTAGATGGAAGGAATGTTACTCAACTGAGCATGATTTTTCTAGGATGTAATTTAGAGTTTTAAGTCATGATGTAGTCGGAGCTAGCCATGTTTAAGGCTGCATATCTCTAAACATGGTCCCGAGTATAGCTCCCACTGTCACAAGTGAAATGTAACAACAACAACAACAACCACAACAACTTTATCCTGTTATTATCTCTCCAAAGGGACTTGGGGCAGCTTATACACAGCACAAGGTGCCTAAAAACAGAGCATAAAATAAAAACGTTTCAAAAATACAATTTAGTAAAATATATAGGCATATAAACAGTGGGTTAAAGTGCTGAGCTACTGAGCTTGTTGACTGAAAGATCACAGGATTAAATACAGGGAGTGGCGTGAGTATCTGTTGTCAGCCAACCCAGCAGTTCGAAAACATGCAAATGTGAGTAGATCAATAGGTACCACTCCGGCGGAAAGGTAACAGCGCTTGATGCAGTCATGCCTGCCACATTACCTTGGAGGTGTCTACAGACAACGCTGGCTCTTCGGCTTAGAATGGAGATGAGCACCACCCTTCAGAGTCAGACACAACTCATTACCAATGGGGTACGCTACTGTAAATGTGGCCAGGCTGTGAACGATTGAACTGAGAATGGGATAAGTGCAAAGCTGTATCCATGGAAAAAAAGCATGGTATAAAGTGCAAGCCTGGATAACAATTGCGTAGATCAAGTAGGGACTAGGCACTCTTAAAAGCTTGTTTAAACAGCTAGGTCTTCAGGTTCCTACAGAAGGAGGACAGTGTTCAGGCTTGCCTAATCTCCCTGGGGAGGGTGTTCCAGAGCTGGGGGGCCACCAGTGAGAAGGCCCTCTCTCTCATCCCCACCAACCACACTTGTGATGGTGGTGGAACCATGAGGAAGGCCTCCCTGGCAGATCTTAAAGCCCATGCCAGTTCATGAGGGAGGGTGTCATGAAGATAGGCCAGACCTGAACTGTTTAGGGCTTTATAGGTAATGACCTGCAAACTTATTGGCAGCCAATGGAGGTGCTTTAGTAGGGGCGTCATGTGCTCCCTATAGCTAGCTCCAGGTAGTAGCCTGGCTCCCGATCTTTGTACCAATTGCAGTTTTTTTTAGCCATCTTCAAAGGCAGCCCCACTTAGAGTGCACTGAAATAATCCAATCTAGATGTAACAATGGCATGGACCACTGTGGCCTAGTCAGGTTTTTTGAGGTATGGTTGCAGCTGGCACACAAACTTTAACTGTGCAAAGGCCTTCCCAGACACCACCGATACCTGAGATTCAAGTGTCAGCACTGAGTCCAGGAGGACCCCCAGACTGTGGACCTATGCCCTAAGGAAGAGTGTAACCCTGTCAAGCACAGGTAGCCACCCGATACCTTGATTGATCTCGTGACTGACCAGGAGGGCATCTGTCCTGTCTGGAATAAGCTTCAGTTTGTTAGCCCCCATCCAGTCCATTAAAGCTGCCATGCACTGGTTCAGGATCTTGGATTTCGGTGGAAAGAAGTAGTAGAGTTGTATGTCATCTGCATTCAGATGGCAGTAAACTCCAAAACTCCGAATGACCTCAACCAGCAGTTTCATGTAGATATTGAAAAGCATGGGTGATAGAATGGAACCTTTTGGGACCCCACAGGTCAATGGCCAGGGATCCGAGTAGGTGTCTCCTAGCTTTACCAGCTTGGTATAATCCTCCAGGAAGGAGTGCAGCCACTGCAATACAATGCCCCCAAGACCCATTCCAGAGAGACACCCCAGAAGGATAACATTGTCCATGGTATCGAAAGCCACTGAAATATCCAGGAGAACCAACAAGGACACACTCCCCCTCTCTAAGGCTCTGTGGAGTCATCCACCAAGGCAACCAACGCTGTCTCCCTTCCGTGACCAGGCCTAAAACCAGACTGTAGTGCATCAAGATAATTGATTTCATCCAAGAATCTCTGGAGTTGAGAAGCCACCTTAATGTACTTCCAAACACATTGAAATGAAAACCAAAAGGCTTAAATATATACTTAATTTGGTGTTGGATTTTGGTAAATGATTCTATTTTAGGATTCTACGTGACTTTTTTGTTCTTGATTGAGATACATTAATACTTGCTTCATAGATATGCTTCTTAAATGTAACTAGCAGTTACTTTATCAACAATTCTCAGAATCCTCCTACCTGCATAGACCCTAATAACTAAGGGATTTCAGCATCTGGAATCAAAAAGTAATTTTGCTAACCTCTGGTCTAAAACAAGTACTGTATTTATTCTCATAAAGTATTGTAGTAATTCAGTGTGTACTGTGAGGCACAACCAATCCTACAGTGTACAACAGTGATGCATATCTGCACCATACTGCTAATGCACATCTCATTGGTTTTGAACAGAAAAAAATAGTGTGCAGTTAATGAAGCTGCAAATCACAGTATGCATATGGTCGCTTATTAGCATACTTGAATCTGCAGATAAATAACTCAATGTGCAATGTCAAGAAATGAAAAAGCAGAAATGCTGGAAAGAGGCTTTACTCATGAAAAGAATGAGTTGAAAGTTCTCGAATGTGTGACTTATTAGCTGTCAAGAATGATTGCTTCAAAAGAATAATATAGTAGCTGTTTGTTTATTTGTTCCAAAACAGCAAAATATTTCATAAGAAATGAGCCTGGAGAAAGATTTCCAATGGATTTTGATCCATGCACCAACTCATATCTTGTTAGTTTTCCATAAGATATTGTTGCACAACATTTTATGCCTCGCTGCATTTTTTTATCCTAAATCACAGCTGCTAACTTCAAAAGGCATCACTCTCACACGTTTGCCACTCTTGAGCATCAGAATTACCAAAGGGCTCACTATCAACCATTCTCATTTTGCATGAACATCAGAAACAGTGTGGGTGAATTCTCTTTGCACCTGAAGGACTGTTGCCCAGTCACCCCGATATGGATCTTTTGCTTTTCCAAATCCATAGTGCAGTCAGCTCTCTCTGCTTCTGGATTTCTACCGCAATTGATGGTTGGATATTTCCAATCATTCACCACTGATTGGTCATACCACCAGCTATCCACATTGTTGAGCAACTTCTGCTAAATTCCACTCCAGGACTTCAAATTTCTCCTAAAATTAAAACGAACATGCTTTGCACACTAGGTCACCAATAGCGACTATATTATACTTATGATAAATTTGTTTCCTGAATGATGCCATGAAGTATCCTATGCAGTGGTTCCCACCCTGTGGCCAATGGACCACCAGTGGTCCGTAAGAACTAAAATATGGTCCATGGCCTCACTGCTACTACACCGTTGCAATGATAGTGACTGGTCTCGCAAAACCCTCTTATAGTGCCGGGGCTTATTAAATATGGTTTTCTGGATGGCATATGTTCTGTATCAGAAACTATAGCTGATAGTGATATCCAATGCAATTTTTTGAATTAGCACTCCAAACAACCAAACCAGATTGAAAGTTGACCAAAAACTGATTTGTAACGTTTTTGGTACTAATGTTGGAGAGTGGTCCCTGGAAAAGAAAAGAAAAGAAAGGCGGTTGGGAACCACTGCTATATACTCATATAAAAGTATAAAAATGTTAGTCAAATTACTAAGCCCCAAAATGCCCATCAGTCAGTTTGAATAGTCTCTCTCTCTGTGTGTGTACGTGTATGTGTTCCCTCATTTATCGCGGGTGTTCCGTTCCAGGACCACCTGCGATAAGTGAAATACCATGAAGTAGAGATGCTCCCTCCCCCCTCCTCCACTTTCCCTCCTCTTGTCTCTCTCGCTCAGCTTGTGCTGCTTCTGCAAGAGCTGCACCACTTCAGCCAGGTCTCCTCCAGCGGCAGCCCAGTGCAACCTGGCTAGCTCCTTGCTCTCGAGTTTTTTTGCCTTTGCTGGGCCCAGAGGCAGCTGCGCTGGTGGCTCCCTCTGTTTCCTCCCCAGCCCCAGCATCTTCTTCTTCTTCCTCCTCCTCCTCTTTCTCCCACAGCCTCAAAGCAGTGGAGGAAGGAAGGCAAGGAAGGAGAGAGGGAAGATGAGGAGGAGAAAGGCCGTGCAGGCAATAGTGTCTCTCTTGCCAGGGGAGGGTGGCATGAGCACCCGAGGGAAGGAGGAAGGGAGGGGAAAGAGGAGGCGAAGTGAGAGAGAGGGAGGGAGAGAGGAAAGAGGAGGAGGAGGAGGAGGGCCATGCAGGGTCCCTTACTGCAGCAAGTCTGCACAAAGGGAACCGCAAAGGAGTGAGGGAACACTGTATATAGTAAAGATTTCCCCTTGACATTAAGTCTAGTCATGTCCAACTCGGGGGTGGGGGGTGGGGTGGTGGTGCTCATCTCCATTTGTAAGCCGAAGAGACAGCGTTGTCTGTAGACACCTCCTAGGTCATGTGGCCAGCATGACTGCATGGAGCGCCGTATATATATGAACCATCCCCTTCTCTAAGTAATATGGCAAAGGAAAATCATGGAATCCATCCAAGGGGAAACTAAAAGAAGCACAGACACTATTATCTCTGTTGCATCTCTGTTGAATGATTGGGCAGGGACATGGCAGCGGTGGTGAGGCAACCCTAAGGCAGCATTGGTGACCTTGACTTTTACATGAAGTTGACTTATACTTTAATATATACAGTCATCATGTGAGGGAGTGCACAGTGTACCTGAGAACCGATACATGCTATGAAAAGGAAGCATAAAGAATCCATTCGAAGGCTCAAGAACAACAACAACAGCAACAACTCTTTTGCTGGGAAAAACACACATGCTCATATGTACGTTTACTGCTGAAACAGTGTATAGATGTGAGTGATTTTAAGTTGGCGGAGGACTAATAGTCCTCCATCACCAACATGGTTAAGATCAAAACTATTGAACAAACTAAGAATACAAGAGTGCAATTACTTATTCCATGTTTGGATATGCCCAGGGGTGATTAGATATCAGGATTTGTACAATTTTGAATGTGGTCCTCCCATGCACACAAACCATTTCTCCCTGCTTTGTAACCTATATTAGCTAGGCTTTATATAAGGAGTGCAAATAATCTGCAGTTTATGCATTGCAGATCTGACATTTAGGTTGGATTTCCATAGAATTGAACATATTTTGATCTTTTAAAAAAAAACCTTTTCATTTGCAACTTTATAGTATCTAATTATATCAAAATGGGAAACCTTCTAAATTTTGGAGTGTAACTTTTTTCACTTCTTACGGGTCAGCTATACTGATTGTGTCTGATGGGATTTATAGTCCAACAGCATCTGGAGAGCTGTTGGGCCCATGTAAAGCATAATGAAAGAATCTGAATGAGAAAACAATGGTTTAAGCACTTTTTAGAAACCAAGATCACAAACTACAATATGTTCCATTCTTGATGCATCAGTTTATAATAAGTGCTCAGGCCACATTTTCCAATCCAGACGTAAAAGGAAACTACATTTTAAGATACTGGGAAATTTTAAATTAAGGAATTCAAGCACACAGAGTCATGTGACTCTTCACTTTCTGGTTTGTTGGTTTATTGGGAGTGCTATCACTTTTTATTGAGACAGGCAGTGGATTATTGTCATCTGTGAATAAGCCAATATTATCCTTTATCATATAGTATAAGCCCTGCCACTGATTGTGTCTGTAGCAGAAACCTATTATCAATAGCATTAGAGATTGATTTTCACATTATATTTTGAGATTTGGAGCCAAACTTTGCGAAGAAGTTGGAAGTTACTACACAGAATCTGTTTCATTTTAATGAGATTATGATAGGGAAGCAACTATTCTGTATGTAAATATTATATTAAATCTGGAGAATAACTGTAAAGTGCCTTTCTATCTCTTTCCTCAATTAGTCTCTCTCTCTGCCAAGGTCTGTTATTGATCCACACACATATATTAGCCATGTTCGCTTGCATTCCTGCCAAAAAAAGGACAAAAGGCTATTTGATACTGCATTGTTTTCAGCCAAATTGCATAAAATAAGCCAATTCATGCTTTTAAAAACATTTAGAGTCTATTATCACATCACATTCTCTGATTAATATAAACAAAAAGCACAGAGTCTTCTGGATATTTTAGGAGCTTTATACTATTTCCATCCTATATAAGGACCTATCCAAATCTATTCTATAATTCTATCCTTACTCAGTAATGATATACATGCAAACTTTGCATACAAAAGTTTCCAGGTTCAATCTCTGGCATTTCTGGGCAGAGCTTGTCTGAAATTCTGGAGGAGTTTTGCCATTCATGTTATACAATGATTTGCGAATTGGAGTAGTAATCTGTGCATCTTTTATCTGGAATTCCAAAATCCACAATACAGGCAGTTCCCAAGTCACAAACATTCAACTTTCAAATGACTCATAGTTAAGAATGGGGATGAGGCAACAGGAAGTGAGAGAAATCTATCACTAAGTTGGAAATTCATTCCTGAAAGAGTTATCAAGAGGAAAAGGTGTCTTAACCAAAGCTTTCTCACCAATCCTTGTTTCCACAAGAAGCCATTTTTTTTCTAAATCCAATTATCACACGGACAGAAAGTGAGGTGAAATTTTAGGAAAAGGGACATAGATAGCAAACTAACACCACAGGGATGTTAACCCTTCCCCATGCTAATCAAAGCTTGTGTGTGTGTGTGGAACCCCCGGTGGCACAATGGGTTAAACTGCTTAGCTGCTGAACTTGCTGACCGAAAGCTTTGTGGTTTGAATTGGGCGAGCAGGGGGAGCTCCTGCTGTTAGCCCCAGCTTCTGCCAAGCTAGCAGTTCAAAAACATGCAAATGTGAGTAGATCAATAGGATTGCCTTGGTGGGAAGGTAATGGCACTCCATGGAGTCATGTCGGCCACATGACCTTGGAGTTGTCTAGGGACAATGCTGGCTCTTCGTCTTAGAAATGGAGATGAGCACTACCCCCCAGAGTCGGACATTATTAGACTAAATATCATGGGGAAACCTTTAACCGCCTTCCCTCTATATATGGAGTTACACTTAAATATGTACCTGTTCCAACTTACAAACAAATTCAACTTTAGAAGAAACCTACAAAACTTATCTTGTTTGTAATTTTGGGGCTGCCTGCACTCCAAAGTCTGAAATTGTATACATGGGTGATTGAAACAGTGACCCTTTTGATTTCTGATGGTTCAATTTACACAACCTTTGTTTTGTGCCCAAATTTTTTGTAACTATGTGTAAACAATTGTCATCAGGTGATGTGTTTAAGGTACATATGAAACATAAATATATATTATGTTTAGACTAGAGTCTCATCTCCAAGATATGTCATTATATGTGAATATTGAAATACAAGTATTCCAAAATCTGCGAAAAAGTATGAAATCCAAAACACTTCTGGTCTCAAGAACTTTGGATGAGGGATACTCAGCCTGCTTCATATGCAACCACTAAATGGTAGTTGTAGAACTAGAAAGCAACCCATTGTCTTTTTTGCAGCAGTGAGTTGGCATTCTTCTTACTTTTTGTGTGTGCCTAGAATGATTGTAATGTAAGATTTTTCAGTATTCCACAATCGGGTCAGTGTATATGTCAGTGTATATGTATATGTTTTTGCTGCTTCAAATGGCCTCTTTGTGGAACAGTGGGAATGTTAGTAAGTAGTTTTAACTTGGTGTATACAATAGGAGAAGGGGGAGAAGAGGCAGTGGCTGCTATCTCCTGCATCTTTATAAGGTTTTTTACAGCGAGCGAAGAGCAGAAAAGGTGGAAGACAGCAGCAGCACAGAGAGATTAAGAGAGAGAGAGAGAGACTGAATCTGCAAACATGAGCTGCACTTCAGATTTCAAGCTGTTTTGTTGTGGTTCCCTGCTTATGAAATGCTCTTGAGACATAGTCACTTGACAACAACTTTGGATTCTTTTAGCCCTATTATTATTCTTTTAGCCTTATTAATCCAACTACTTTGGATTCTTTTAGCCTTCCTAGCCTTATTAAATTTGATGACTGTTGGTCCATATTTATTTAAGTGTTGTTTTTGTGGCTCTACTTTATTCTAATTAGATTTTTTTAGCACTATAGTGCTTTCGATAGGTAAGAATGAATGTCAATTTGATGAAATTAAGTGTTAATAGGGGCGAAAGAAATCCCACCAATGGAGTATTCTGGTGCTGATGATTTTCAACTAAATATATTTTGGTAGATCAGTGGTGGGGACAATGTGATGTTTTACCCACATGTACCCCAATCCCATTTTGTGGTCTCTAGGCTCCCAGGGCACACCTAGTCCTTCTGAACCTGGTGGAAAACAACTCCAAATATCCCAAAACATTTCAGGAATTCCCTAAAGTATTTTATGTTTGCTAATTTCATCCCCAGTGGCGCAATGGATTAAACCCTTGTGCTGGCAGGACTGCTGACCAAAAGGTTGGTGGTTTGAATCCAGGGAGCGGCATGAATTCCCAGCTGCCAGCTCTAGCTTCTCATGTGGAGACATGAGAGAAGCCTCCCACAGGATAGTAAAATATCCAGGCATCCTCTGGGCAACGTCCTTGCAGACAGCCAATTCTCTCACATCAGAAGCGACTTGCAGTTTCTCAAGTCGCTCCTGACGCGGAAAAAAAAATCCCCTCTATTGCTGATACTCCCAAAGGCCAAAAATAGTTTAAAAGCAAAATTGAAATATTTACACATTTACATTTATTGTTGAAATCCTGCTTCCCCTCAGCTTGGAACTTATGGAAACTTTCATGGTATACAAAAGTCATCAAATAAAACCCATCAAAATTAGAACCAATTGAAAACAGAAACCATTAAAATATCAGCAAATAAGAGCCCCGCTTCCTCTAAAAAAACTAGTTCTCAAAGGCTTGCCAGAACCAAAAATTCTTCACCTTCCTGCAGAAAGATATTAGGAAGGATGCCAATCTAGCTTTTTGACAGTAGGAGTTCTAGAATCTGCTACCAAGAAAGCATCTCTCCTATGTTCCTACCAGATGTACCTGCTAAGGAAAAGAGAAAAGGGTCTCTCTAGATATTTCAAATTATGAGCAGGTTTATATGGGAAAATGTGTCCCTTCAAATAACCTGGACATAAACCATAACCTGTAATTTGAATTGTGCCCAAAATATATGTTCAGTTAATGGAGCTGTTCCAACAAGGGAGTTGTGTGTAGCCAACCCCAGTTAAAAATCTGATTGCAACTGGCTACCAGTATTTAAAAACTGTAAAATTAGGACATTAAATAACAAACAACACTTTGAAAACAAGGGAAATCCAGACATGAAACTATCAGTGGCAGCTAATACCTGCCAACAAAGGATTTCCCCAGGCAGGAATCAGCCAGGCCTCAAAGCTGTTTAATTCACACTTGCCTCCAACAGACAAGAGTTATTTCTCCCACCTGGGAACTTTCACAGATATATAAATCTCCCTTGCTTAGTTTCCAATATACCTCACAATCGCTGAGGATGCCTGCCATAGATGTGGGTGAAATATCAGAAGAGAATGCTTCTGTAACATGGCCATACAGCCCGGAAAACTCACAGCAACCCACTGACAGCTACTATTTGGACACTTCTCAAAGGTAGTCCCACATAGAGCCCATTATAATAATCCAGATAGGCTGTAACTAAGACATGTGTCACCATGGCCAGATCTTATGTCTGAGGGTGTGGTGCATCTGGTGTTCAAGCCTTAACTGTGCAAACAAAATTCTAGCTGCCACTAAAACCAGACCATTCAGGAAATATTCAGTTTGCTATGAGGGTAAGTGGGCAAACCCTGCAATAGTTATTCAGAATTATTGATAACTTTTGGTGGTATAAAAAACAAATCCATTTGGATTCTGCAGCTGAAGGTATTTTTATGGCAATTTACAGTTTGGTGGACTGGAGGAAGTCATTCAGTGTGAAACTGAACAAATCTCAAATAAACAGCCTCCAGGTTTGTAAGGTGAGCTCTGTAATAACTCAATCATCCAGTGATTCATAGAATGACAGCTGAAGTGGATCTGGCATTCCTTAATTGCAAGAAGAGAATTTATGCCAAGGGGATGCGTATTCACACTTATTTGGAAAGAGCTCAAATGCAATAAGTAGTATTAATGCCTCAGTTTGTAATGATTAACATGATTTGTTAATCAGGAAATTGCTACTGTTTCCTTCTCCACAACAGTTCATTTTCTGTATCAAGTACAGATATACTTCTCAATCTTCCTGCTTCTTAAGACTTTAGAAAGCAGAACCTTTATTCTTTGTTTCCCTTTTCTTTTGTTTCCAGCTCTGCTATATGCAACGATTTTTGGTAACGTGACAACTATCTTCCAGCAAATGTACGCTAATACGAACAGATACCATGAAATGCTGAACAGTGTCCGAGACTTCCTGAAACTCTACCAAGTGCCCAAAGGCTTGAGCGAACGTGTGATGGACTACATCGTTTCTACCTGGTCAATGTCCAGGGGCATCGATACAGAAAAGGTAACCTGTCCTGATATCGGGAACCTGCCATCAAATTGCTTTTCAGTGTGATTTATACATAGCTGGTAGTGCTTACTGCAGCCCTGAGCTTCTGTAAACCTAATAATGGATTTAATTGGGTTTTCGTAGGCAAGGACAACTCAGAGGTAGTTTTTTCCAGTTCCTTACTCAGGGAAGGAAAGACAGAGAGAAGGAGGGAGCAGGGAGGAAAGAAGTGACCCTTCTGGGAAGGCAATTTAGGCAAAGAAAAGGCACTGGGGGGGGGGGGGAATGCCTTCTCGAGGAGGAGGAAGAGGGAGAAATTAAGGAAGTTTCCATGACCAGAAAGTGGACAGCAGCAAACATGCAGAAAAAGACTCCCGGGGAGCCTATAAGGTGAAATGTCCCATGTGTGGACATCTCCTCGGCCTCTCCCTCTCTCTTCTTCTCTCTCCCTTTCCCTCTTTCATTCACCAGCGGAGATGGTTCCAGAGGGGTGGGAGCTGTGTGTGTGTGTGTGAGAGAGAGTATGGGAGTGGAAAAGCTTTTCCAGGAGCTGCGGAATACAGTCAGGTTCCAGAGGATGGCACTTGTGGATAAACTCCTCTTCAAAAAAAGAAGCTGTTATTTGGCATCCCACAAGGTTCCAGTCTATTCCTGATGCTTTTAAAGATTTACATGAAACTGCTGGGAGGCATCATCCAGAGGCGTGGAATGGGGTGCTATCAATATGCTGACAACACCCAAATATATTTCTCAATGCCTTCAAAAACAGCTTCAGCTAAGAATAGTGAGTTTCCTCTAAATGAATGCCTTAAGGAAATAATGGGCTGGATGGGAAAAAACAAATTGAAACTGAATCCAGAATACCTTTGTACCAAGTTCAGAAACTCCAGTTGGTTCAAAATACGATAGCCAGATTGGCTACAGGAACATCCAGGAGTGATCATATTGCACCTATACTAAAGTCACTCCACTGGCTGCCAATGAGTTTTTGGGCAGTGTACAAGTTGTTGGTTTTGACCTTTAAAGCCCTACATGGTTTGGATCCAGGTTACTTACAGGATCACCTTCTCCTGTACAATAATAATTATAATTTTATTTATATCCTGCCACCATCTCTCAAATGGGACTCGGGGCGGCTTACAGAGCAGCACATGATGGTGCCACACAAAACACATTAAATACAGTAGATCAGCATTTATAAATATTGATAGCAACATTAATTAACATAAAATAATACTTAGAGAAATTAACAAGAAATGCAACTCAATTTAAACAAGGAGCTCAATAAAAATGCAGCAGTAACTACTAGTTAAAATGGGCTATACAACCAACTTGAACATCCCAAGTGGTGGCAGCTCCTGCTCCTGCTTACTGTCCGGTCAGGCACGATGGTTCTCCAAAGACTGGAGTGGAAGGAGAGGAAGGAAGGAAAGGCAGAGACACACAGAAAGAGCAAGGTTCACCTATAGCTTTTCCACTATCTGTTAGATCCTCTGCCCAAAACCCACTTAACAGTGTGCCCAGATGGCGGCTAAAAGGCTGCTTGTTTTGATCAAGAAGGGAAAAAGAGAGAAAGATGTTGGGTGATGTATTTTTACTCTAGCTCTCATATTGGCTCATAGCTCAAATCTTGACTTGCATGTCAAAACTGAAAATTGACCGAGCAAAGGCTCGTATCTCAAAAACTCATAAGTTGGTTCACTTGTAAGTCAAGGTCTCACTGTATTTTGAGCTCTTAACCAGGGAGCTCCAGTGCTTCCATGGGATGTGTCTATAGTAGTTGAATGGAAGCATAGTGATATAACTATAGAGTGAAAGGGGCACAAAAGTGCCTGGCTATCTAATAATAATAATAATAATAATAATAATAATAATAATAATAATAATCTCAATTTATCTCCCCTGAAGAGGACTCAAAGCGGCTACCAGCTCATTTTAGTTGCCCGTTCTTGCTTTATATCAAAATACAACTGGTTACATTTTGATTCATCTCATCTTCTGAGAAATGTTGAGGGCAACATACATAATTACCTGCCCATTATATCCCCAGAGTAATTCTCCACATTATTTCTGGGGGATTCTTGGGGTTGTAGTAAAATCCCCAAATTCCATGTTGACTTCAACTGTTTCTTAAGCTTCCTTTAACACATTTTGTTGGTATATATTTTTTAGAGATTGTTCAGTAGTTGCCTTGGGAATTTAAATTTAAAAATTTGAATACATTATTTTATCTGTTGCCCCAAAGGTGTGTTGTGCTTTTTTCAATGCAGACAGTTCATACATCTGGTGTACTTTTACTATGATGAAGTGGTTTAATAAATATGCAAAACCTTTCATTATTAGAATATGCAGAAGATACATTCTGATAGATTTCTGTAATTGATGCATTTGCATCACTTGCAGTGGAACACATCTGCTGGTAGTAGGGAAACCCTGTAGTGCTGATAGGAGAGGATAACAAATATAAGATTGAGTACCAGTGCATAAATCTTCAAGTTCAGTTCTCAAGCTTCACTGACTTCCCATGCATACAAAACTTCACAAATATTGTCACATGAATAAATCATGCAAAGCGCCGACATGTCCGCTTTGCTGTTAGTACCGTTGTGCGTAATGTCATACACCCCTCTAAGCAAGTATGTTGAAGGTGAATGTATCCCTAGCCTCTGCCATCACTACAGTTTTATTTTCACCTGCTTGATGGGGTACAGAGTTCACAGAGAAATTAGAATTGCTGGAGCCAAGTTGTGTCTAAAGTAATGGTTCTGCAGATATATTTTTTACATGTGGAACCAAGATACAGAAATGAACCAGATATATTTGAACCAAGATACAGAAATGATGATCTATCCATTCCTTTGTCTTACACGAATTTATCACTTCCCACATAGTATATTGTTTGTTCATATGAGGATGTTTGCTCCTTTTTTTTAACAGAAAAGAAAGACTCAGACAAATTAAGATCAAGAAAAGATCAGTTTAAAAGATATTATTTACCCTGTCATACTATGGAATTGTAGTGTTACTATTCCTCTTTAACTGCCTTGACTCTATCTCATGGAATCCTGGGGTTTGTAGTTTGGTGTGACAGTAAAGAACTTTGGCTGAGAATGCTAAGTTCCTCTACCTAAACTGCAAATTCCAGAATATGATAGATCTGAAATATGCAAGTTAAAGTAGAATAATAGCACTGTAATTCTGCAATGTGAATAGCCCCTGATACACTTTTGATGGGGCCAAGAGACAGGACCTTCTCAGTGGTAGCCCCTCAGCTGTGGAACTCCCTCCCCAGTGAAATTAGATCAGCCACTTCCCTCCTGACCTTCAGAAAGGAAGTAAAAACATGACTATGGGACCAAGCCTTCAGATAGTAATTGTAGTACAATAAATGGCTATGTAATATGTGCAGTGACAACTGGAATGGCTTTGGATTACGATCTTGGACTGTGTGGTTTTAATAATTGGTGTAATGTTTAGGTGTTTCAATTCTTTGGTTTTAATGTAAATGTTTATTTTAATTATATGTTGTTTCTATGGCATTGAATTGTTGTCTATGTGTAAATGCCGCTCTGAGTCCCATTTGGGTTAAGGAAGGCAGGGTATAAATATGGTAAATAAACAAATTCTCAATTTTTAAAGAAACATCTATGAACATATCTTAGGAGTAAATAGGTTTGATATGTCAGAGATTCTAGTTAAAACCTCTGCAGTTGCACTGACAGCAGAAAATTGACATCTAATGTCTAGACATATATCTAGGGGCACATTGGAAGTGAGTTGGAAATCTGCTCAATATACCGTTGAAGAGCTTGTAGGATTGCCTCTCACATGCCATCCTGAAAGTAATGTAGTTCTCTTCCACATTGAAAAAAAAAACCCCAAGATATTTTGTCCCAATATATTTAAAATTGCCAGCTGAATTGGAAGAAGTCAAGATTTATTGTGCAATTTCAACTGCAATCCATGTGAATAAAAGGTTTTTCTTTACTGTAATAATTGTAGATGCCAATAATCCTTTTTGAATTCTATTTAATTTTACTCCAAAGGGCATGTGCTCCATTGGTGAGACCCTTCTGAAAATTTGAAATAGTTCAAGTATTTGTCTGAGCATGTGTAATTAAATACGTCTTTTTAAATATGAGAGATTTGTCTTGATTTACAGCCTTTAACAACCTTTGAATATTATTGTAAAAGTTCAATATCTACGTGAAGTTTTTTTCTTCCTTCTGGGCAATTAAACTGTAGTGTCATCTTAATATTGAAGAACTTTCAAAAAACACTTTAATATTGAGAGTACGGTGTAGGAGGTTCAGGGTCAAGCAGCCTTTGTTACTGTTCCTCTATCTATCTCCAAAGCTTGCTGCCCTCGGCAATTCTCTGTTGCAATCACCTCCAAAGTTGCAGTGATAAGCTTCCACTATTCCTTGTGGGCACTTAACCATTGATATTAATTATAATGATGCTCTACGTGGTCTCTAGGTGTTTGGAGATGCTTCAGGTTATTTTATGAAGACGGAGCAGATTCCAAATTCAGAAGCAAGAACTGATTTTTGAGAAATCAGCCATATGCTTGTTTAAAAAAAAGGGAGGGGGCAAGAAACAGAAACAGGAATTAATCCTGTAGAAACCAGGTCTCTAAGGGTGGTTCCAGACAGCAGAAAAGTCCTGGCCCATCATTTCTATGTGTCAAGAGAGGGCTGGCAGCAGGAAAATGCTGGCCCCGTAAGTTATTTTATTTTTAAAAGTTTTTTTGGGAGGGGATTGCGGGAGGGGTTGGTGCCTTCGTGGTTTTCCAGGCTGAATCAGCCTGGAAAACACGATAGGGCTGTCTGTACCACCCTCTCAGAAGTTCAGGAGGCAGTCCAGCCATAGTGGTTTCATGCATGCCTTTCAAGAAGGCGCGGATCAAAACCACTATCAAATTAATTTGCTGCCAAGCAGGATTTTCTTGCTTTGTGGCAAATGCAATTGCTTGCCCCATGCGAAAATGTGGGAGTTCATGCTTCTAAAGGGATGTCTGGATGGGCCCTAAAAGAAAACCAAGATCTAGTTAATTGTTCAAGAGCATACAAATATAATTGGAGTAGATAGGTAATTGATAGCTTCCACTTGCAAGCATAATAAACTCCTAGAATACATTTTAGAAGCTTTCAAGTAGTAATATCTGTTCTAGCTAATAATAAAATCGTTTTGAGAGTACTTGTGGCCCCTTGACTGTGGAACTCCTACTATAGGGATATTAGATCAGCCCCCTCCCTTCTCACCTTCCATAAGAAAGTGAAAGCGTGGCTTTGTGATCAAGTCTTTGGAAATCTAGTGCAATAGATAAACATGGAACTATATGTAATTGAATATTGGAATGGCTCTGTCTATGACTTTGGACAACGAGGGTAACAGTGAATTTACTGTTTTTATGTGTTTTAATATGTTTTAATGTATGTATTTCTAAGTCTGTTTTTAAATGAATTTTTTTGTTGCACATTGTTGAAGGCATCGAATGGTTGCCTGGTTGTAAAGCCGCCTTGAGTCGCCTCCGAGTTGGAGAAAGGCGGGATAGAAATGCCGCAAATAAATAAATAAATAAATAAATGAGTGTATAATCTTGGCTTTGTTAGTATTATTTATTTATTTATTTACTGCAGTTCTATGCCGCCTTTCTCAGCCTGAAGGCGACTCAAGGCGGCTTATTAGCTATGCAACATTTGTGCCTTTTTAATAATTTTACTTTCATTGAGTCTCTCCAGATTTATTGTATATGGGTTCTTTTGTGTTTTACACAGTTATTGCTTGTTGTGTGTTTAGTAGTTTTCATTTGCATTAGTGCTAAATTAAGTAATTTTGTGCCTTTTGTAAATTGCTCAAGAGCAGAGCTTTTCAAACTTTTCATGTTGGCGACACGCATGTATCCTTTCATGACACGGTATTCAGTTATACTGGCAAACTGGTTAAACAGGCCCTTTATAATAGTTTCATACAATATATATATAAGTTTCGTATAATCTTTGTTATATAAATGAGGTTATTTATTTATTTTATTTATAGTATTTATATTCTGCCCTTCTCACCATGAAGGGGGCTCAGGATGGATCACAGAATATATACATGGCAAACATTCAATACCATTAAACAGACAGGACGGACAACAGATAGAGGTATTACGTCAGCTTCGGCATCCTATAGGTCGTGCTCGATTCTGGCCACAGGAGGGCACTGTCACTCCATCCTCTATGACAAATATGTTTGATCACAAACTTTCTCCTTCTTTTGACCACTGGCATTTTTCCAGTATTTTATGATGCCATAAAATATCTCCCCACTTAAGTGGTGCCTAATTTCTCTACTCACAGATGTTTTCAAACTACTTAGGTGGACAGTAAGCTGTGTTGAAGATCAGGTGCTCACCCTAACCAGGGCTTCAAACCTTTTGATTGGTAAGATGTATTGCTACTGGTGATTAACTAGCTGTGCTAAAGCTTGGCCCTTTAGAATGCTTTCCTTTAGACTTATGTACTACTGTTGATTCTTGTGAAGTTTTCTCTATAGTTGCTCCATGTGGCTCATCATTAACATCAATGTCAATAGACTTTCTTTTCTTAATTAGAAACATATCCACTTTAATTGCAGTGACTGCAATGCAACCAACAAATTGTATAAATTATGAAAGTACCTACACTTGAATAGCACCAGCCTCTTTTTACTGGGGTGAGAGGCATTGTTCATGCAACACACCTAGGGACTACAGGCAACACATTAGTGTCCCGGAAAGCTCTGCTCTAGAGAGTTTAATATCACAGTTTCTGTTTACTTGTATTTTGTGTGACTGATCTCAATTTTTATTTTTGTGCCAGAATGTGAGAATTATGACATTCATATGTCCTTGTATGGGTTCATAAACACTAGATGTAAGTAAACAGAAACTCTGATCTTAAACTTTATCTGCATAATTAGAACAAACTACAAAAGATTTAAACAAATATCCTATCTGTATCTTGGATGAAAAGGTGCAAAGGGGATGTAGTGTTCATACATCTTGCCAGCAATGATCTAATCTGATAATGTTATTTTAGGTTTTACAGATCTGCCCCAAGGACATGAGAGCGGATATCTGTGTTCATCTGAATCGGAAGGTTTTTAAAGAGCACCCTGCCTTCAGGCTGGCTAGCGATGGGTGTTTGCGAGCTCTTGCCATGGAATTTCAGACTGTGCATTGTGCCCCCGGGGACCTCATTTATCATGCCGGAGAGAGTGTGGACAATCTTTGCTTTGTGGTCTCAGGATCTTTGGAAGTCATCCAAGATGATGAAGTTGTTGCAATTTTGGGTAGGACCTCCTTACAAATTATATATCTCTGTTCAAATGTATCTTGGTGTAATGGGCATGGCATCTTTATTCTGGAGATGGACACACAACCATATATTATGCAGAAGTACTACTTACAGAAACTTTACTTTGGTGAAGCTCCACATAGGACACATACCAGTTTAAGCGCTTTTTGGGAATGATTACTTTCTTTGGAGATACTTCATCTGGTATAAAACACAATTTGCCAAAATTTGGGCAAACTTCATTGTCTTCTGGTTTTTCTTTTCACATATCTGCATGTGGTCATAACCATTTTCAAAGCAGTAGCTGTATTAGGAAAAAAAGAAATATGAGGACATGGAGCAATGGATTTAAATTGCAGGGAAAAATATCTCACCTAATCATTAGGAAGACCTCCCTGATGTTTCGGAGTGCGACGGAGTGTCAATCTCTGGAGGTTTTTAAGCAGAGGGTGGATGGCCATCTGTCAGGGTGCTTTGATTGTGTGTCCCTGTGTAGTAGGGAGTTAATATAATTATTTATACCCTGTTTTATCTCCGCAAAGGTGACTTAAAGCGACTTGACATAAAAGCATTAGTATACATTTTAAAATATACAAATATACAAACATTAAAACAGAATTAAAGACAAACAGCAGTAAAAAAAATCACAGTTTAAATCCACCAAAACATATTCAAAGTTAAAAACCACAGCACCCCCTGACTCAATCTTCTTGGTTTCCCCCTGGAGGAAGACCTCATGGAGGGCCATCCAGTTGGGATTTCCTGGTTTAGCTGCTCAGAGGGATATTCTTGCTGTTGCTGGGGGAACATTAAGAGGGGTGATGGTTCTCATGAAGCTTTTCCTTGATTTGAGTCTACTGAGAGGAGGCTGATAGCCATGCAGTGAGTGGCTTTCACAGTGTTCAACTTTATTTCTCTCTCAGCAGCAACTTCCTGTCACACATTGCGGGGGGGGGGGGGGGGGGGGATTGCCAGCTAGCAAAATACAGATAGCTAGTAAATTATCATTGGCTGCCAGCTCCAAAGCTACTGTCTTTTTAAAAAGTGTACTAATAAGAATTATTGTTGTATTTGTGCAGATAAGTAGAGGCATGTTTAGGCAAGGTCTAAGTGGGCGATAGATTATAGATGTTGTCCCTTACACATGTTTGTAACACAATATTTTACTATACTTTCAAGAAGTGATTGTATCTGTAAATATAAGCAATCCAATGTCAGAGTATCAACCCCCAGCGTTCATCCATCTACTCTTACTGCATTCATACGATTTATCCATGACTTCATAAACTATGATTTGGTGATGCTAGTTTATTGACTTGATATGTTATCTAGCTCTACAATAAAGATCGAACTCAGAGAAGCTACTTGTTTGGTCCTCATCCAATATTTTTGCTGACTGGTGGATTCTGGAAGCCATGATTTTTTAAAAAAGTAACTTCTCTAGCTGATTAAAGAAAATGAAAGCATAAACTAGCAGCAAATGTCCAGATCATCTTAAATGTAGATATCTTTTAGTTTATCCAGAAATGCTGGCATTGTAGTGAAGCTATTTAATCCACAAAAGAGTTCACACTTTAACACCATGAAAACAAAGCAAGGGAATCTGCAATCCACTAGATATAGATAAGTAACCTGGCTGATGCAGCCTTGAGGAAATGATATTAATCCTTTCATGCTGTCAGACATTTAAAAATGATAAGCTATATCATCAAAGAGATTTAATCAGGTTTCTGCTGTTCACATTAGGACAATAAAAGAGCCAGCAGCTGTACAATTATCAGCTTTCACAAAAAAAAAAAAATCAGTTACATCATAAAACAAATTATAGCTGCACAGGGTGCTGTCTGTTTGTATCTTTCTTTTTAATTGTTTTTTTAGGATCACGATATAGTGGTTGTAATGTTAGATTAGACCAGTGTTTCTCAACCTTCCTAGTGTCACAACACCTTAATACCATTCCTTATGTTGTGGTGACCCACAGCCATAAAATTATTTTTGTTGCTGCTTCATAACTCTAATTTTGCTGCTGTTATGAATCGTAATGTAAATTTCTGATATGTGGGATGTATTTTCATTCACTGGACCAAATTTGGCACAAATACCTGATACGCCCAAATTTGAATACTGGTGGGGTTGGGGGGGGGGGGGAGGATTGATGTTGTCATTTGGGAGTTGTAGTTGCTGGGATTTATAGTTCACCTACAATAATATAGCATCCTGAACTCCACCAACAACGGAATTGAACCAATCTTGACACACAGAACTCCCATGACAGGAAATACCGAAAGGGTTTGTTGGACATTGACCTTAAATTTTAGTGTTCACCTACATCCAGAGAGTACTGTGGACTCAAACAATTATGGATCTGGACCAGACTTGGCATGAATACTCAATAGGCCCAAATGTGAACACTGGTGGAGTTTGGGGAAAATAGACCTTGCCATGTGGGAGTTGTAGTTGCTGGGATTTATAGTTCACCTACAATCAATGAGCATTCGGAACCCCACCAAGGATAGAATTGGGCCAAACTTCCCACACAGAACCCCCATGACCAACAGAAAATACTGGAAAGATTTGGGATGAATTGACCGTGATTTAGGGGAGATGTATTTCACCGACATCCAGAGAGCATTGTGAACCCAAATGACTATGCCAAAGGGCTTCCTGAGACCATCAGAAATATGTGTATCTTAGGCTACACTCCCCTTTATATCTTAAAAGACATGAATGAACGTACAGGCATTTTTTAAAAAAATGTCACAACTGCTAAATTTCTATTGAAATAAGGAAGCTGTTCCTCCCAGTACAATATTTCATTTAGTGAGCTTATTACTTTTGACTTGTTGAATACACTGTGTTCTCTTGCGTTTATAACATTACCATAAATCAGGTTTCCCCAGTACCTTAGAGCTCTCAGCATGCATTCAGTTCCAAATGATGGCAGGATATACTTGGGGATCAATGTGGTTGAGCTGATAAATCAGGTCAGTGGCAGAGCACGTGGTTTGGATGCTGAAGATCCTGGGTTCAATCCCTGTGCTTGCCACAGAGTGATGGTAAAGATCTATGGAGCTGCTACCATTCAGGATACAAGTACTACGCTGGCAGTTTAATGTAAAAACTGTTTACCTTATAAGATTTTTTGAAATCTCCGAATTTTACAGGCAGGGTTTAAAATGTAATAGTTGTTACTGGCTTCATGTGGCATCTTAGCATGAATGAATGTGTAAATCTCTTAAATCTTCAGCTAAACACAGTTTTAAAAACTTGGGATATAAGTACTATTTCAAGATTATGTATACATGTTGTATAAGACTGTTCATTCAGAAAAGGATATATTAGAGATGGAATTATTCTGAAACAATCCCTAGTCAGAGAAAAGTGATGGATAGAACCTGTTACCCTCCTAAGGATTCAAATGAAGCATTTAAAACAAGATGTAGAGTAGAAAACATGTCTTGCCTCCGGTCACTGATTCCAAATGTTAACACAGAGATGCTCAGGATGCTTGTTACTCTGGATGATAACTAGAACAAAGCATTTAATGAATGCACTGTTGCAAATCTCCATGATTAAAATGTAGACCTCTACTGGAGTATTTTCAGACTGATAGCAACCTTGAATCAATGGAAATGCAGGAGGATTGACTTTAGATTCTAAGATAAGAACATTCTCAGAAAGATTTCAGTCCCCTCCTTCACCAATGTAATTCAAATATAGAGATTGTGTAGCTGTCTAGGTACAGTTAGGGTTCAGCTGCCATCATTCCTCACCATTGTTGTGGTTCTCAACCTGTGGTTCCCCAGATGTTTTGGCCTTCATCTTCCAGAAATCCCAACAGCTGGTAAACTGGCTGTGATTTCTGGTACTTGTAGGCCAAAATGCCTGGGGACCCACAGGTTGAGAACCACTGGTTTAAGACATGCCTGCCTTAAACCGCAATCTAACAATATTCGAAGAGTCATGCAATATCTATTCATGGGGTAGCTGGTCACCATATCCTATTGGAGATGGAAGGCACCTAAACAAAAAGAAGTGAGCCACACCTTCCTTTTGTGATGAGGATAGGACAGGAGACTTTCTTTCCATGTATAGTCCTCAGAAGCAAATCACACTGAGTTCAAGGGGACTATCTCTTGAGGAAATTATTGAAGCCTAGGTTAATATATCTTAGGAACTAAATCTGGGTTGAGGCTATTTCCCAAGTTTTCCTCAACACCTGGTTTTCCAGTCTGCATCCAAAGTAGGTGTCATGGATAGCATGGATGAGGGTTTGCTGAATGAGGACTTGTCTGCTGAACTACAGCCCAGCCAGAAACAGAGACTCCCTCAGCTTGGAATGCTGGCCAAACACAAGAGGTTTCTGTTGAGCAGGTTGAAGAAGAATTAATTGTGCCTTCTTCTGTGGAAGTATGGAGTATGGAGAGGGCTGAGGAGATCAGCAAGTTGCTGAGAAGAAGGCCACAATCAGGATCAGCTGTGAAAACAGCACTTAAGGGTTTGCAGTATATTTCTTGGTTGCTGGCTACAACTTCTGTATCCATGCCTGTACCTTAGAATTTTGTCTCTTGTGCATGTTTTGGAATTTGGATTGCTCTTGGATTTTGGCACTTGGCTTGTGGACACAACCTTGTGGCTTGGAACTCTGGTATTTGGTTCTGACTCTGGACTGATCACTTGGCTTTCCCCTTGGCTTATTCCTTTGGGTTTTGTTTCTACCGTGGGCTAATTGGCTTGACCTTCGACTGTGGTACTTTTCTGTCAGCATTTCAGGGATGAGGGTCATGACAATCAGTGATATGTGTGCCTTTAGATTTGGTTAGAATGCACTTCTCAACAACTCTTAGCATTGTCTATACTGACTAGAATTGATGGGAAGTACAGTCCATCAACTTTGAGAGTATTACAATCGACCCATCCCTGTGCTACATTGTTCAAGAGTGCCCCTTCACAGCCCTTCAATGAGTTTTCTGGGGCTTACAGTAGATATAGAATGGTGAGAGGCATAGGAAACATTAAGTTTGCTCGCATTCTTAAATTAATCTATTTTAGGATCCAAGCTATTATCGCTAACATTTTCTTTTGAAGTTCATTCTGGAGAAGAACAAGCAAATCAGAGTTGGATATTCTTCTCTTAACTAGAAAGCATTATGTATAAGAAGAATTATTATGGCAGTGGCATAGCAGCTATGAAAGGCATAGATTTTATGATGCAAACCTGGCTGATGTAATTTGTTTACTATTGCCAGGGGATTGTTTGCTTCATTTATTTACTCTGATTAAGGTAAGACTTTGCACAGAAGGAAGGCACAGATCATATGTCCTCAGATAATCCCTGGGGAAGGCTTTTGGTGGGTTTGCAAAAAACATACTACACCCATGAAAATCTCTGTGTATCTTTCATTGTGTCAGAAGAGGTATTAAATGGTCCATTTGCTCTAGGGGGAAAAATCTGGCTGGTTTAATTTTATCTAATTGCAATCTTAAAGTATATGGCAGAATTGTTCTTGTAATGTTTCCCTGCAATGGCTTTAGTTTATTACTTTACCCACAAGAGCTTCATTTACATAGAGGTGCCAGAAGGTAGAAGTCTCATCCCAGTGGGATAGATTGAGAGTAGGACACAAGAATATGTAAGCCTCCAAAAATACATGAGGGTGGAATTAATGAAAAATACTCTTGGCCACCACTGTGCCTGGACTTCAAAGCACAGCAGTTGGTATAACAGTACTTCAGGTCTGTAAATCTAACAGATGTGCCTAGTTAAATCTGAGTGAACAGGGAAGCTGATTTCATCATATGGTTATTGTGGTA
This sequence comes from Anolis sagrei, assembly GCF_037176765.1. Taxonomy (NCBI): domain Eukaryota; kingdom Metazoa; phylum Chordata; class Lepidosauria; order Squamata; family Anolidae; genus Anolis; species Anolis sagrei. The sequence continues at coordinate 31,744,640 of NC_090021.1, read as the reverse complement.
AAATACATTGGGAAGGTAACAGCACTCCATTCAGCCTTGTTGGCCACATGACCTTGGAAGTGTCTACAGACAACACGTGCACTTCCTCTTCAAAATGGAGATGAACACCACCCCCAGAGTTGGACACAACTAGACTTAATATCAGGGAAACACTTCCTAGAAGCCAAGATCACTAAGCCAAGACAGTTGCACTTTAGGTATCTACTAAGAAGAATCAGCTTATTAAAAAAGACTATGATACTTGGAAGATTGCATTACAGGTGGATAGACTCAGTCAAGGAAGTAATGACACTAAGCTTGCAAGGGCTTGGTGGCCTCTCCTCCATAGGGTCATTATATTTACTTACTTAGGCGATCTCTCACTGTCCAAGTAGGATTGTCTTCCAAGATTGGTGTACTGGTGGTGAGTACGTAGGTGACTGTGGAGCCCTATTCTTGACATGCATGTTCTCCTGCAGCGAAGGCGTTGGTTTCCAGGTGGAAGACGGTCCCGGTTGGGGTTGGCTTGATGCGCCTTCCTCTTGGCACACTCTTTCACCCTCTATTCATGCCTCTTCAAATTCTACAGCACTGCTGGTCACAGCTGACCTCCAGCTGCAGCGCTCAAGGGCCAGGGCTTCCCAGTTCTCAGTGTCTATGCCAGAGTTTTTAAGGCTGGCTTTGAGCCCATCTTTAGATATCTTTTCCTGCCCACCAACATTCATTTCCATTCTTGAGATTGGAGTAGAGCAACTGCTTTGGGAGATGGTGGTTGGGCATCCGGACAATGTGGCCGGTCCACCAGAGTTGATGGCGGAGGACCATTGCTTCAATGCTGGTGGTCTTTGCTACTTCCAGCACGCTGACATTTGTCCATCTGTCTTCCCAAGAGATTTGTAGGGTCATTGTAAGTCAAGCTTGACTTCATGGTTGAGAATCCTAAATATTCTTTGCTAAATTGCAAATCCCAAAATTCCACAGGATGTTGCCATGGCAGTTAAAGTGAAATCATACGCTGTAACTGTATTGTAGTCTGACAAAAAACCTGACTTTACTTTGTGAGTTTTTCCTTCTGAACAAATTACTCTTTTGGAGAGGTTCCAAGCCAAAATTAGTTTTCAAACAGAATGCCCTTTTCTCATTGTTTCCCCTCTCAGCAGGGAGAAAAGTGTTGAATTTGTTCTTTCTCACAAGGATAAAAGAAACAAATGCAGGCATTCAGGATAAATACAGAGAAGGGCAGAGGTAGTTTATACCTGCAACATTTCTCAGATGAAAACCAGGATATGTATGGCCAAATGACATTAGAGTGTGGAAAAGATGGTAACACACAAGATGGCAGAAGCGGGATCTACTATAAAGGAAAAAATTCAGCCCTCTCCTCCCTGCTGAGTTAATGGACTACTTTTGAACTTTGAATTCAATTTACAGCAACTGAAGTAAGCTGAGAACAAAGGGGAAAAGTGGTACGAGAGAGAAACCTTTAAAAGCATATAAAGGGATTGAAAAAGTAGGATGACAGGATTAATTGGGACCAAAGTGGAATAGCTGTAGGATATGGCTGAAACCTTAGAGCAGTATTTATCAACCTTCCTAATGCCATGACCCCTTAATACAGTTCCTCATGTTGTGGTGACCCCCAACCATAAAATTATTTTTGTTGCTACTTCATAACTGTAATTATGCTACTGTTATGAATTGTAATGTAAATATCTGATATGCAGGATGTATTTTCATTCACTGGACCAAATTTGGCACTAATACTCAATATGCCCAAATTTGAATACTGGTGGAGTTGAGGGGGTGTGTGTGTGTTGATTTTGCCATTTGGGAGTTGTAGTTGCTGGGATTTATAGCTAATCTACAATCGAAGAGCATTCTGAACTCCACCAACGATGGAATTGAGCTAAACTTGGCACACAGAACTCGCATGAACAAAGAAAATACTGGAAGAGATTGGTGGGAATTGACTTTGAATTTTGGAATTGTAGTTCACCCAGAGAGCACTGTGGATTAAAACAATGATAGATCTGGACCAAATTTGGCATGAATATTCAATATGCTGAAATGTGAACACTGGTGGAGTTTGGGGAATATTGCCCTTGGCATTTGGGAATTGTAGTTGTTGGGATTTATAGTTCACCTACAATCAAAGAGCATTCTAAACTCCATTGACAATATTATTAGGAAAACTTCCCACACAGAACCCCATGCCTTGAAGGGACTCCCTCCCACCTTGCACGCTCTCCCTCGCCCGCACTATGCTGCCATGCCCCAAACACACCTGCTCTCCCCTCCCCGCTTGGATTCTCAGAATCCATGTATGTTGGTGTTCAAGTTATGTGTGTGTTCCTGATACCAAGGGTCTGCTATATTTCAAACTGATGATATCTGGTGTTATCTATACTCTTATTTCTTTTCACTTTACTTTTCAAAAGTAAAGGAAATGTCTCTTCATTTTCTCAAAGCCATTATAATCTTAGTAGATCCTCGCTCTTATCTGAGCTTTTGTATTGCTGCTTACATAATAAGCTTTCTTTTTTGAGAATCTGTGGAGTTCTCTGAATGGGTGCAAATACACTTTTCATTTGGTGGGTAGACTCCAAAGTTTCTGTCACAAAATTTTAATTCCCTCATGAAGCAAAAATGCAGAGCCTTTCTCATTTATATGGGAAACAAATATCTGGCAATTGTATCTGAATGTGTGCCCAGAAGCAATTTCTTGAAAGATAGGAGTTAAAAGGAAATTGTTTGAATGTCTGCCACCTCTGTTAATCTTTTGTATGCATTCAGAACCATGTAAGTCCTAGAATATAAAAGAGAGGTCAAAATCTGTCATGGGTATTATTTTTTATTTATTTTTGGGTAGAATAGCGAGAATACAGAGGTGTGTTTAGTTTTCAAAAGAAAATTAATGGTACTTCGAAAAAAAAGTTGATTTTAAAGCAGGCATGGGCAAACTTTGGCCCTCCAGGTGTTTTGGACTTCAACTCCCATAATTCTTAACAGCCAGTAGGCTATTAGAAAATGTGCGAGTTGAAGTCCAAAACACCTGGAGGGCCGAAGTTTGCCCGTGCCTGCTCTAAAGTGTCACCTCCCCCCATATTCATGGGGGATAAATACTCCCCATGGATCCCTGAAACCACAGATAATAGTGAACCCTATATTTTAACAATTCATGGCCAGGAAGCATTACATAGAATACTACTGGAGGACCTAGAGAGGCCCACAGATACTTCCAGAAGGAATATTTACGGTGCCATAAAAATCTCCAGCAGCATGCAAAGAATGAGGAAGTACTTCACCAGTGTCACAAATGGACGGTGAAGTGATGGCTCCCCTGGTGGCCAGAATACCCTCATCAAAAAGCTGGAATGTTAAATAGCCTCTGTGTGTCTGTCTATATATGTTGTGTATCTATGGCATTGAATGGTTGCCATGTATACGCACATTGTAATCCGCCTTGAATCCCTTGTGGGGTGAGAAGGGCGGAATATAAATACTGTAAATAAATAAATAAATAAATAAATAAATAAAATTAATTGTTTATTTACAGTATTTCTATACCGCTTTTCTCACCCCTAGGGGAACTTAAAGCAGTTTTATTTATAAATAAAAGCGGTATATAAATACTGTAAATAAATAAATAAATAAATAAATATTTACAGTATTTACATTCCACCCTTCTCATCTCTAGGGGAACTCAAAGTGGTTTTTATTTATAAATAATAAATAAAACAACAACTTTATTTTTATACCCTGCCTCCATCTCCCCAAGGGGACTTGGGCGGCTTACAAAAGGAGAAGCCCAGAGAGCACAGAGTTAAAAACATGACACAATAAAATAAAATAAACACAAAGCCAAATAGAAACATATCACTATAAAACATAACATCATGCAGGGCAGTAAAAGTGCCTAATTCAGAGGGTTCTGAGTTTGTGCAAAATTCCTAGATATAGCTAAGGGAAAGTGAAAAATTCAGTAGGCAGAGATGGGAGAGTAATGTTCATGGGCATTAAAATGTTAGGATTGTAGAGCAGAGGGTCATGCTAAAGTGCTGGAACTTGGGTATTGTTGTGCCAATTCTTTGAAACTGCCTAGTCAAAGGCACAGCAGAACATCCATGTTTTTAGGTTCTTGCGGAAGGTAGAGGTAGAAGGGGAGAGGAGGGAATGGGTGGTTAGAGGGCAGAGTATATGGACAAAACCTATGTGCATATCAGCAAATAAATTACCATTCACATATAACATCTTTGTCTATGCCCCATTTAGTAAGTATTTTGAACATCATTCAAACTTTGTTTCTGTCTACATATGTTTTATGCAAATCTTCGTTAGCTTGGATGGTATATACATTTTGGAGAAAAATGAATAGCTTCGTTCCCCCTCTCTTTTCATTTAGTTTATGATACTTTGTTCTAGGTGTCATTATAGCAGTGTTTGTATATAGACTGCATACAAGATGAATTAAATGTATTCAAAATGTCATTTGAGCAATCAGTCCTTCAGTATCTATCTAAACGGTTAAGATGTTTAGCAAAATAAATATTATAGACTCTTACTGTGTGAAAGTGACCATTTGACTATATAGCTGCTCTTACAGACATTGAGAATACAATGTTTCTGTGGAAGTATTTTGATTAATGCACCTGCCGTGTAGCACTTCTTCACATGAAAGTAAAAGGGAAAGAATTCAGCTAGGTTTGAGTGACTGACAAAAACATCTTCTTAAAATGACATCCAGCCTTGTTTTTAATGCACAATCTGACCTTCAATTTGTAGATCAAGGTGCGCTACTTAAATTCAGAATGAAATTACATGGAAAGAAAAAGGGTGGGAGATCAAAATCTCAGGGTGACTTTTATCCACTTTGCCAATTAAACTTGAGCCGGGAAAAGAAAGGAAACACAAAGAGATTGAATGCCTTTAGGTTGTAAGACATTATTTTAGAAGTTTTAACAAAAGACTGACAGTTGAGTTTCTGTTATCCAATTAATTATCCTACTTTGCTCCAATTACTGTAATTAATGAATTAGCAAATTAAATATTAGTGTCTAACAAAAGTGACATTTGAAAAAGTCTGAAAAAAAGTTCATTTTCTTGACTGAATGACACAGGAAACATTATTTCAGATTCCTTAAAACATATATAGAATACTGGCAGCATTCTACATTTCAAATGGAATGGATTAAGCACAGTTACTTATTAAGAATGAGTTATCTGTATTGGTGAAATAATGCGCCCTGTCTTCAATCTCAGTGTTTTTGGAACACACAAAGTTCCGTTCCAACATAAAAGCCTTTTTTTGTTGCCTAAAGGCTTTAGGGTGATTTTGAGGAGCTGTGGTGGTGCAATGAGTTAAACCCTTGTGCTGAGCTACTGACCTGAAGGTTGGCTGAACTGCTGACCTGAACATTGAGAGTTTGAATCCGCGAGATGGGGTGAGCTCCTATTTGCCAGCTCCAGTTCTGCTAACCTAGCAGTTTCAAAAACATGCAAATGTGAGTAGATAAATATGTACGCTTCAGCGGGAAAAGGCAAAGAGATGGTCCAAGCAGTCTTGCTGGCCACATAACGAAGAGGTGACAACACAGACTCCTTGGGTTCAAAATGGAGGAGAGCACATCTCCAGAGCCAAAGATGAGCACTTCCTTCAGAAGCTGGAAATGTGTTTGTGTGTCTCATGGTATAGGATCGTAAAGACATTGAATGTTTGCATATGTATATAAATGCTGTAATCTCCATGAGTCCCCTAGAGGAGAAGGGCAGAAATTGGAATATAAATAAAGTGTATAATAATAATAATAATAATAATAATAATAATAATAATAGGGTTGTTGTAGGTTTTTTTGGGCTATATGGCCATGTTCTGGAAGCATTCTCTCCTGATGTTTCGCCTGCATTTGAGGATGCTTGCCATAGATGCAAGGAGAGAATGCCTCCAGAACATGGCCATATAGCCCGAAAAAACCTAAACAACCCAGTGATTCCGGTCATGAAAGCCTTCGACAATACATCATCATCATCATCATCATCATCATTATTTATTGATGATTCAGATTGCACTGCTATTTTGGGGAAGAACTGATTTTTAAAACATGTGCTTTGATCCTCAAATTAGAATTGGGGTGAAATCAGGAGTGGAGGGAGTTTGCAGCCACACTGGTGAGCTTTGACTGGTTGTTGGGTGAGTGGCTTGGAGTTGCCACAGATATGTCACCTGGGTTCTTGCTCACCTACAAACGTCTGGAAAGGTCAACACCATTTTTTCTTTGGTTTGTCCTCTGGTGATGTGCAAAGCTTTGAAACTTTATTCTTTGAAGCTTTCTTTGCCTTTATAGATCCATTTGAGTAGGATGATGGAATGTTCTTACGGGGCAAGCTCTTTTCTGGGAGTAAGCACTATTGAATTCAGTAGAAAATACATCTTAGAGAACCTGTACACAATTGCACCATGTGCTGCCAATCATACACCTACTTTTCTGGTAATTTAATTTGAAAAATGAGGCAGACAATTAGAGCGGATGGAGGCAACACATGTGTGGGCTAAGGTAACTGCCCAGGTATGTACCCAATTCAGTGAGAGTGCAGGTGGGTGCTTAGAGCGATGGAAAAGAGATAAAGGCTATTTGACATGTATAGCTTATTCACACAAACAACAACAAAAAATCCAACAAAACCTACAGCCATTGTAGTTATGTAACTGGACATAAACCAGTATGAGGAACATGTGCTCAGAGTAGAAACACCCAGTTGTATTTTTGTGATTATGTTTTAGGGATGCCGTGTGGCTTTCCAAACGGATTTTAGGTGTATGTGGCAGTAAATGGATCAAACCAGGGCGGGATAGTACACAGTTGAGCTGCTACATAACCTTCTTGTAGATCCAGTCTTAACTAGCTAATCCTTTTTCCACATTGAATCCAATGTTGATTCTCAAAATGAACGTATCTTATGGAGATACGCTTATCTTTTGGAAACATGCGATTTCATATGATCCAATGATTATGCTGATTTATTATTGGATATATTGTGCATATATATGTGTGTGTGTGTGTGTGTATCTATCTAATCTCGGAACAGAAGCCCAGTGGCTGAAGATGGAGCAGGAGGTGAGCTCTGCTTGGGGAGAGCCTTGACTTGTGGTCGAAAGCTGAGTTTTTGTTTGTTTGTTGTCGTTTAAAGGCTCAGTGCTTGTTTGTTTAGTGGTGTGTGTATTTAAGGATTTGTGGTTGTTCTGGTATCTAGTGTACTAATACCTCTGCTTAAGGCCTTGAGTTTGAGGATGTGTGCTTGAGAGGCCCTTTCTTGGGGGTGGAGCTAGTAGCTGAGGCCCAGTCATGTCTGCCTAACGGTGCATACAGTATAAACAGCAGTCATTTCTGAGAAACATAGAGAAGAAGATAATGGAGGTGTAACTGACTGGTTGATGAGATTCATCAAGCCTGCTGAATTCAAAATGACCTTAACACATAAGAAAGCTGGGCCAAAACAAACAAATCAAATTTCAACAAGGAGAAATGCAAGGCAGAAAAAATGAAATGCAAAGATACAGGATGGGTGATGCTTGATTCAACAATAGAATATGTGAAAAAGATCTTAGAGTCTTAGTGGGCAACAAGTTAATCATGAACCAACAATATGATGCAGCAACCCAAAAAGCCAATGGGATTTTGGGCTGCATCAAAAGGAATATAGTGTCTAGATCAGGGGTTCTCAAACTTTTTAAACAGAGGGCTCAGGTCATTATCCCTCAAACTGTTGGAGGGCCGGATTATAATTCGAAAACAAAAATGAATGAATTCCTATGCACACTGTACATATCTTATTTGTAGTGCAAAAAACACTTTAAAACAATATAATAATTAAAATGAAGAACAATTTTAACAAATATAAACTTATTAGTATTTCAATGGGAAGTGTGGGCCTGTTTTTGGATGATGAGATAGGATTGTTGTTGTTGTTATGTGCTTTCAAGTAGTTTCAGACTTAGGTTGATCCTGAGCGAGGGCCGGGTAAATGACGTTGGAGGACTGTATCTGGCCCCCGGGCCTTAGTTTGAGAACCACTGATCTAGATCAAGAAAAGTAACGATGCCTCTCTATTCTGCTTTGATCAACCTCACCTGCAATACTGTGTCCAGTTATGGGAACCACCATTTAAGAGAGATTTTTACAAACTGGAAGGTGTCCAGAGGACTAGATTGCGCATGTGGTCCCTTCCAACTCTATGATTCTTTGATTTCAAAACTGGCCTGGGATTACATGAGGAAAAAGTCCTAACTTTTAAGGACCACTGCATTTTGTTACTCATGATATACAACATTCTGCATCTCTGACAAGCTGCCTACAAAGCACACATTACCCACGTCTGCAAACAGTGTGTAAAATGATAATGTTTTATCATAATACCGGAGTTACAAGACCAGCATGCCAAATTGTTTCAGACTCATATCTTTTGATCAGTGTTGCCTGAATGCTTTCCACCACTCTCTGTTCTATCTTTTCCAAGGACAACATTAATTTCTTAGATCAACGTGACACCTATGATAATGGAGGTTTTGGTTTAAAGAGAAGACTGGCAGCATGGAATGGGCCAGAGAGTATGTTTTACACAGAGAACATGTCCTTACATACTTAAGAGTGCATGTTCACAGTGATGGGAGTAAATAAGAAAAGGACTTTTGATAGAAATAGTACACTTTTTGGAAATACTTTGTTGTGTCTCTTCTTTGAGTCTTGACACTTATTTGATTGTGGATATTATTGCTTTTATTTCCCCTAGGCAAAGGAGATGTTTTTGGAGATGTCTTCTGGAAGGAAACTACTCTAGCCCAGTCTTGTGCTAACGTAAGGGCTTTGACTTACTGTGACCTTCACGTGATTAAAAGGGATGCCTTACAGAAAGTGCTGGAATTCTACACAGCTTTTTCACATTCTTTCTCCAGGAACCTCATTCTGACATACAATCTGCGGAAAAGGGTAAAGTACCATGCATTTAACTACTCCATGTTATATGTGGCCTTTTCTCAATGATCTTCCACATAATTTATTCCTGCATATAATGTACCACTTTATTCCATGTCTTATTGCTTCTTTAATATGACCATGTGATTAAAAGTTAGAGCTCACTACAGGCCTGTTTTATATTGGTATATCAGAAAATTTACAGCATATTTGAAAAACTATGGTATTTACACAGCTTTACATATGATGTATACTCATCTATAAATCAACTGCATTGTAAGTTGAGGGCAGGTTTTGGGATCTCAATTGTGGATTTTGATAAGAGCTGTGGTTAAGTCGAATATTATTCTGCACAGTGGGGGAAATGCCAGGGGGCCAACTGCCCCTGGTCGCCACCATTTCTGCTCCTGGCATTCAAAAAGGTCAGAAGCATCACCACAAAGAGTGGATGGGGACCAGTGATTCCTTTTATTCAGATAATGTGCTGGTACTTTTTTAATAAGAGTACTTACATGGCTCATGGATAAGTCAACTCAATTTTTGGGATTAATTTCTTTCCTCAAATTTCTAGACTTATATATGAATATATGTAGTAGTATGAAAGCTCATAGGAAACCATTTTGATAAAGTTTGGCAGAAGGATTAAAAAAAATTTAAATACATAAAATTAATAAAAATAACATAAACATGTGTATGATGGTTGGGAACTGTGGTTGTGCTAGGTCAAGGTGGACAGCCATGGTCTTCTAGGTGTCATTGGTTAATAACCTCCACTAGTATTAGTCAACAAAGTCATTTGTGAAGAATGGCTATGCTTACCACCATCTGTCAGCCCCAGGATTTACTGACATTTTAAAAAAATCTCAACATTTGGATTTTCATAGATTGTTATGTATGTCTATAGAATTCTGAACCATATTGTTTCAAGATAACAATGTCTTTCCATACTGTGAGAAAAGGTTAGATTATAACCTCTGATCTTTTAATGGCTCATCGACACTTAGTTTCTGTCACTGACTCAGTTTATGAATGTGTGAGCAAATGAGAAATTCAGTGGGTTTTGTCCCAAGAAAACCCTGCCAATACGATTTATCTAGCTGCATAGTGTTAAAAATAGACTGTGACTTAAAGGTGAAAACTACTGAGAATATGTTTGTAAGATGCCTTCTTGATGGATGGACTTCTATTTTAATATGTAGAATGTAAAATGCAGATCTGTTTCTTGAAGTGGCATGGTATCCATATAGAATTATGGTGGTGGTAAGATTGATTCAAAAGAAGATTTAAAAAAATTAAAAAGGGATACTTCAGTGACATTTAAATATAGACCCCCTTTCCACTCCAATGTATTATTTTGGTGATTATATCCAGAAGGAGCAAAAATGTCTACCAAGTCAGAGAGAGAGAGGCGTCATTTATCCTTAGCATCTGATGAGATGCATAACATTTTAACATCAAACTTTTTGCTGTATGGGCCAGGGGAAACTTATCACCCTTTCTTGTTTCTGTATTCAGTTAAAAACCCGCAAGTGCTCTCTGTCTACATTATGTAAGAAATGTGTGAATTCTATTAAATTTGGACACTGCTTCTTCCTTTGTTGTTTTTAAACTTCAGTTGAAAACTTGGTTTAATTTCCAAAGCTTTGGGATTTTAGTCTGATGTTGTTTTGTAGCCTTGTATATTTTGATTACGTGTATTGGACAGCTTGCTTTGTATTTTATTGTAGGGTTTATTTTGCATTTTATTTGGATGATTTGTTTCTGCAATTGTATTGTGCAGTTTTGTGATTTTTTATTCATCCTTCTTTCCGTGTATGCCTGTGTATATACATATATTTCAGATTGTATGCCTTCGGGTTGTTTTACTGTACAGCACTAATGTACATTTGATGATACTATATAAAGAGATGAACATCATCAGCTTCAAAAAGAAAATGAGACGAAAAGCTGTTTGATCTGCATTGCCATAATTTAATGCTGCAGGTGTTTTTCTGCATGAAAAGTACCACATTGTAGAGTGGCAACCCTAGCTGAACACAAATATGATTGCATACAGAGATTCAAGCCCAGATTTTGAAACAAAGTACAGTGGAATCTTGACTTGAGAGCATCCCAACTTAAGAGCCTTTTGAGATAAGAGTCATTGCTTGGCTTGGCTTTCACTTTGACATAAGAGCTGCATTTTGAGTTAAGAGTTAGCACCATAGGGAGCGCTAGTGCGAAGTACAGGGCTTTATGGCTTCAAGGGAGCAGCCTCTGTGCCTCGTGATTTTGTCCTCTTTGGGAGATTGCTGTCCATATCGCAGAACTTTGGGTTAGTTGATTTTGTGTGGTTTTTATTTCTGGTATGTTTGGCTCCATGAAGAGAGAGAAGAACAAGAGAGCAAGAGAGGGAGGGAGGTGGGAATGAGTACAGTTTGAAGAAAATGATGCTTCTGCCTCTTCAATTTGTGCTTTGTGCCAATTTTCATAAATTCATATTAAAAAGAATTATCATATTCATTCTATACATTTGTGGTATTTGTGGTATGTGATTAACTGAAAAACCTGATGTAGAATAGAAAACCCACTGACACAATAAGAAAGAGTTACTAGGAGAAAGGGTGAATATTCTCATAATGTAGCGTTGGAGAAATAGTTTTCATTTATTCTTCAGACACAAAATAATTACTTCTGATTTAAGAAATAAAATAGATGAACATTCAGCACAATCCTAGCAAGCAATAGAGGAGCAAATGTCCTAAAGGCAATTGCACTGAAATGACATCTATATGTAATATGTGTATATCATACTTAAGTACAGTCCATATGAAGAGCCAGTGTACTGTACTGATTTGAGCATTGGACTTGGACACTGGGGTGCCAGGGTTCAAATTCCTGTTTAACCGACCTTGGGTAAGTCAGACTCTTGGAAATGTTGGAATGCACACAACACCAGCAACACTTCATATAGCTGAATATATGAAGTTACAATTTTGGTGCTAGTCATTGCCCATTTTGTATATAGTTGCATGCACAAATGATTTGAGATTGGCTGTGCAAGTTATGCGGTCTAGGTTTGGTTATGTGTGATTATTAGTGGAGAGTACAAGGTGGCTTCCATGTTAAAATTATGCTGAAACTTATCACTTCAGATGCCGGAATGATAGGAGAAACCCATGAAATCTAATGAAAACCAGAAAAAGCTTTACAAGTGTGTAACTTTGCAGCTGTAATTGCAGAGTAGAGCTTGGCTGCTACAATTAGCAGCATGCAATGAGCATGACCCATTTTGTTAAGCCATTTCCTTATTATGACTTCAAATATAGCATGGAATCCTTTGGCCTAATTAATCATCCTGTTTGTTTGTCTGCGTGTTTGTAAGTTTTGACTGAGACTGAGACGAATGAAAATCTTCACAGCATAATGCATCTTTTTTGAATTCCTACCAATGGAAAAAGCTAATACTTTTGAAAAATTAAGTTGGCCGTAAAGAAAGTTAATGGTTTCATTATGTCTGGTACTATATTGGGCACAGGCAGATTAGCTAGAGCTGTATTTTTATACATTGCTGTGCAGTTCACTGAAGTAATAAAAAGTAGGTATTTTCTGCAAGTTGGCACCCAAGCTTATTCTAGAAGGCAATTTATTGGGGATGTTGGGGACTGAGGGTCTGTCTGTTTACGTAATTAGATTCCTCCTTCTCTCCCAGCTTTATACCACCATTTATTCTCCACTCTCCTCTGCATTAACCTTCAGCTAGTGGCAAATAGACTAGAATAAAGGTACCTTAAACTTTTTCTACTCACAATCTCTTTCCATCCAAGAAATGGTTATATGACGCGAGGGATATAGATATATACATAGGCATATAAAATACAGTAGAGTCTCGCTTATCCAACCTCCACTCATCCAACATTCTGTTTTATCCAATGCAGTCTGCCTCCCACCCGGATTCACAGTGGTTTCAATACATTGTGATATTTTGGTGCTGAATTAGTAAATACAGTAATTACTACATAATGTTACTATGTATTAAACTGCTCTTTCTGTTGATTTGCTATAAAACATGATGTTTTGGTGCTTAATTTGTAAAATTATAACATAATTTGACATTTAATAGGCTTTTCCTTAATCCCTCCTTAATATCCAACATTTTCGCTTATCCAACTTTCTGCCGGCCCATTTATGTTGGATAAACAAGACTCTACTGTAGGTATAAAATCAAACATTTAGTGATAATAAATCACCATTTGCAAGACTTGCTAAACAGGCTGATTTTGCTTTTTGTGAAGTACAGCTGAAGAATTTTCTGCAGAATCCACTGTGACTAACAGATTTTTGTAAATCGAGGGCATTCAGAAACATTTTACTGTTGCCAAAGTGTTTATGACCCCAGTAAGGAACTAAGGAGATCCCATCTGGGATTGGGGCCCATATTTTCAGAAGCGGTGCCAACATCCCTATATAAGTGAGAAGGAATAATCACTTTATTTCTTGTTCCTCTAGGAACAGCCCCTTTAGATAAGTTTTCTACCTTAATTTCTAAACAAGAAAATATTTCTCTCTCTCTCTGTGTTTGAATGACCAGCAGTACAATTCATATTGATATTCAGGGTATAGCACTTAATGACATCACCAGGCGGCATCCCCTAGGGTTTAGGTTCTGGCCCAGAAAACTCAAGGACATAGACGAGTGGTTCCTAAACTCTTGCCTTCAAGATGTTTTGGATTTCAGCTCCCAGAATCCTTGATCATTGACAAAAGTATCTGGGGCTTGTTGTAGCTGAAGCCTAGACAGCTGGAGGTCTAGAGTTTGGGAATCACTGCTTTAGGTGTCTCTGAACTGGCCACCCTATTTAGCCTATTGTCTAGGCTAAATAGGGTGATAGAGCCCCAGTCTATAGTTTGCAAGTTCCCATGTTGCATGACTTTATATTAGAACCTAATTCAAAACTTAAATAGTTGCCAATTGGCTGAGAAAGGCGGTATACAAATACAGTAAATAAATAAATAAAACAGGCATTTTTAGCATGTTTTAAGAGAAATGTTCAACAAAGAGTAATAGCGGATCCATTGATGAGGTCTCCTTCTCTGGGCATCTTCAGAAAGAAGCTGGATACTCCCTGCTGGAGATCTTAGGTGGAAATCTTGCATTGAGCTCATGAGGCCATTTCCAACAACATGATCTTGTGAATTTCACTTTGCCATTTTCATGTTCATCTGTAAAACATTATTATAGGAAGCACATTCCAGAATAGCAATTTCCATCAGATTATTCAGATAATGGTATTTTAATTGGATTGCAGACACTGATAGACTCATGCTGATTGATAGTGAGAATTGTTAAATTTGATTGGTATTAAAGTAAGCATGCTGTAGGTCTTTTATTTATTTACTTGCAAGAGGTTGATAGCAAATTAGTTATCCTGAGTCACTCAATACATTTCTTTCTGCAGACAGCAGAAGACATAAACATTCTGTGGCAGCAGTTGTCTAGTATGTGTTTGAAAAGTTTCTGCTTCTCAGGGTAGAAATATTCAGTTTTGTCTTTCTTTTGGTGAATGATAGAACTAAAATATTTATTTTTGGTAAAGGCAAAGGTATGATTTAAAGAACTGTCTAAGCCACTCATACATGGTGTCATGACTTGTTTAAGAAGCACGGAAAGTGGAAAAGAAAACAACTACGGCCCTGTACCTTCGTATCAAATCAGGTCAACTATCTGATTTTGAAGTGTATATAGGGCTTTTTTTCTATCTTCTTCCAGGCACAAAACATGAAGTTGAAAAAATACGTAGTTGGAAATTGACTCCGTAGACAATAGAAAATTTCTGGAGGACCTATAAATGCCTGGAGAAGTGATCTGTCTAGAAATTCCTAGGTCCTGCAGTGTATGATTGTATAGTTAACTTCCACCAGGGGTTGCCCATACATTTTATTTGTTTGTTTGTTTGTTTATGTATTTATTTATTTGCCGCACTTGTGCCCCACCCTTCTCACCCCCAAGGGGACTCAGGATGGCATTAAAAGGCAACAATTCAATGTTGCTTATATATATATATATATATAGAGAGAGAGAGAGAGATGCACACACATATCAATAAATAAATAAATGTATTAAAATCCAAAACAATTAAAACATAAACATTAAAGCATCAGTTAAAATCATATTCCAGGGCCGATCCGAGTTGTCATTATGTTATTTTATGGTCTCTTATTGCACTGCTCCCATTTACTGACCAAAAGCTTGGTCCCAGAACCATATTTTATTTTTTTATGAAGGTCAGGAGAGAGGGGGCCAATCTAATTTCACTGGGGAGGGAGTTCCAAGCTGAGGGGCCACCACTGAGAAGGCCCTGTCTCTCATCCCCACCAATCGCACTTTCGAAGGGGTGGGACAGAGAGCAGGGCTTCCCCTGATGATCTTAACCTCTGAGGTGGATCATAGAGGAAGATACATTCAGACAGGTAAGCTGGGTCAGAACAGTTTGGGGCTTTATAGGCAAAAGCCAGCACTTTGGATTGTGCTCGACAGCAGACTGGCAGCCAGTGGATCTGATGCAACAGGGGGGTTGTATACTCCCTGTACGCCGCTCTGGTGAGCAATCTGACTGCCATCCATTGGACTTCAATTGGAGGATCTAGAGAGAACATATTAATCAAATTGATGAATCAACCCTACAAAAGCAGGTTTTGTAGAGGGTCAATTGTATTTCAAGAATATGTTCTTTGGAAAAGGCTTACAATAGGAACTTTAAGCTGAAGAAGTAATTTATTTCATTTTTTCTTGAATTTATCCCCTGCCTTTTGTGCCAGATGGGGCACAAAAATAGCAATGCTACGAATGCATGCAGGGTCACCCCGAACTCAAGTAGGATTGCCAGATGATTTTATTTACATGAATCCAGTAATTTAAGGGCGATAGATTATATTTCTTATTTGTATTGTGAGAAACTGTGCAAAGGATTCCTTTGTAATGGGAGCAATGTAGCTCTTCAGAGCATGGCTTTCAAGTTTTGCCTTTTAACCTCTTGAGTGTTCCATCAGTCGAATGCCCCGAATCAGCGCATTGGCAGAGTGCTTCCTTTTCTTTCTATTTCAATAAGTGTTTACTTTTCCTGTATGTGCTTGCTTTTTATTCTCAGTTGTGCTCAGTTTACTTTTACTTATTGCAGAATGGGTGTGTTTGCTCTCCCTCCTGGAGATGCAAGTCCTAGTGGACACGATTGCGTAGAGTAATTGCTTGTGCTCTACCAGCGAGAGCTTGCTTGCCTGCAGTGTGTCTGCATTCAGGTCTCTCTAGTGCTCTCCGTGCCTTGAATATTTTATTATGTCATTTAAACATTAGGCTTTTTAGGCTGTATGAGAGCAGATTAAACAAGTGGCTTTGAAAACTGTAGTCATGGCCTGCTATACATGTGCAATTTTTTTAGCATTTCATTAAGACTGCTCTACTCGGGATGTCTAGACGGAAAAGCAAGAGCACGTTTCCCCAAGGACTGTAGCTTCTTTGTTTAATGTATTAGATATAATATACATGATTGTATATAAAACAAAACATGAAATGAATGTCCAATGGAAAAGGTTACTTAGAATTGCTTGTATATCAGGAACTCTTTCACACATTACATTACAGGAGCCCCCGTTGACGCAATGGGTTAAACCCTTGTGCCGGCAGGACTGAAGACCGACAGGTTGGAGGTTCAAATCCGAGGAGAATGTGGATGAGCTCCCTCTGTCAGCTCCAGCTCCTTATGCGGGGACATGAGAGAAGACATCCACAAGGATGCTAAAACATCAAAACATCCTGCTGTCCCCTGGATAACATCCTTGCAGACAGCCAATTCCCTCACACCAGAAGTGACTTGCAGTTTCTCAAGGCCCTCCTGACACACATGCGCACACACACACATACACACACACACGCGTGCACACACACAAACACATTGTTTTCAGTTGTGCACTTTCAAATCAGATATTGCATTTTTAGGTGCATGTAAAATGTGAAACTGACAGCATCTGCTTTCTCACAGGTATATTGGGCAAGGGGGAAATTAGATTTGAAACTTGGCAAATTCAGTCTTGCCTTACACTATGTGGGAGAGCTCTACTGAAAATGTTTTCATTGACTGCCATTGGGTGGGGATAAGAGAAATTCTCACAAAGATCATTGGGAAATAAGAAGTGTCTCCCATCCCCAAAAAATAAATAAGGAAAATATTGCCCTACTTATAAGCTCTACTTGGAAGTAACTAATGAACATTAGGAAGAACTTCTTAACTGTAAGAGCTGTTCAGCAGTGGAACTCTCTGCCCCAGCATGTGGTGGAGGCTCCTTCTTTGGAGGCTTTTAAACAGAGGTTGGATGGCCATCTGTTGGGGATGTTTTGAATGCAATTTTCCTGCTTCTTGGCAGGGGGGTTGGATTGGATGGTCCACAAGGTCTCTTCCAACTCTATGATTCTAATTACAAATAACAAGGTTTGAATATAGACATTCTGAATTCAAAACATATACTACCTCTGCTTTAAAAAAATCCCTAATGGTGGTCCAAAAGGTGTGTTTATATTCATATATTCACCTTTGGAGGAAATTTGGGAGCACATGATGAAAACCCAATTCATTTAGTACTTCCACCCCTGCATCATATATGTCTAAGGCCATTCTACATTGGCATATAAAATCCAGGTTGTGTGCTTTGAACTGGATTATATGACAGTGTAGACTCGTATAAACCAGTTCAAAGCAAATGATGTGGATTATCTGCTTTAATAATTGGGATTATGTGGCAGTGTAGAAGGGGCCTAAGATCAGGCCCAGCTGACATCCCAACCCATATGAGATGCATTCCTAAGGATGGCTATATTTACTTTATACTTTCTGCTGTCTGCTTTGTTTAAAGGTGCTGAAGCAGCATATCACAAGTAACATCCATGCCGGTGATAATAAAGATTATGTAAAGCTATTTATTATTTCACAAGGTTTCAATGACTTCTTCTGTCCTTGAATGAGCTTCATTTTCTGTTAAGCTAATGGGATTTTGTGTTTGTCCATAGTCAGTCAACAATTATATGGAATATCATTTGGATATTATCTGCTCTAGTCAATAGAAAAAGCTTTTTCGCATGGCCTGACAGTCACATTCATCATAGTAATTTTCTTTTGACAGTCATGACATGATTTAGAAATGACTTTAATCTCAGCACCTACTTTTTACTATAACCTTGGTTTACTGCAGGGTAGATGGAAATGCTAGTGAATTACATCCCATCTTACATTTTAGAGAGAGGGAGTTGCAGTTCTGGCTTTTAGCATGGTGCACTTATTTTCTCCTGAGATTTTCAGATGTCATGTTTCTTCTTTAAAGTTGTCATATAACATAATGTAAATTAGATGTATATATAAAGTTACCGAAATGTTGTCATCTTTTGGTATTGCAACATTCAGCCTCACAGTATCTACAGGGTATTGGCACATATTCTTTAAAGTATTACTATCTAGATTAGTGCCTTCATGTAACTATGGTGGAAAATAGATTTTTTTTTACAAGCCATACAGGCAGTAGAATAGTTATGAAGTGTAATATGAGCATTCATGGCAGCACTTTCAAATGGATACTTGGACAGCTCAAAAAAGTCACCGCACTTCAAAACTTTTCCAATTAATAATGCACAAGATGTTTCATGTTGACTCATCTGGAACAGTTGCTTCATGTGTACAAATCACACTTTCTGAAGAGATGAGAGAGCGAATTTGTGACTGACGTAGATTGCAATAACAATAAATCCCAAATAATTGGAAAATGCTACTTCTGCATAAACAAACATTCTCTTGGTGACAAAAATGAGAAACCTAATGTTATTTATCAGAACAGAGAGAACTCAGTAATGCGAAATGTTTTATTCTTTGTAGTAGAAGAGGTCCTTCTAGGTCCTTCTTAGGCTGCTTGTTGAAGACACAAGATGAGAACATGAAAACCTAAATCTGAAGAAGCCTGAAGAAGAGAAGGCTGAGAGGAGACATGATAGCCATGTATAAATATGTGAGAGGAAGCCACAGGGAGGAGGGAGCAAGCTTGTTTTCTGCTTCCTTGGAGACTAGGACGCAGAACAATGGCTTCAAACTACAAGAGAGGAGATTCCATCTGAACACGAGGAAGAACTTCCTGACTGTGAGAGCCGTTCAGCAGTGGAACTCTCTGCCCCGGAGTGTGGTGGAGGCTCCTCCTTTGAAAGCTTTTAAACAGAGGCTGGATGGCCATCTGTCAGGGGTGATTTGGATGCAATATTCCTGCTTCTTGGCAGGGGGTTGGACTGGATGGCCCATGAGGTCTCTTCCAACTCTTTGATTCTATGATTCTATCTTGTCTTAGTCCTGACTAAAGTAGACTTATCAAACCATTAGATTTATTTATATGCTGACTCGCCATTCCACTGTTGATTCAATAGGTCTACTCTAGTTGAGACTAACCAATGGCATGTCACCTGATATATATAACTGATTGAAACAAAACAGTGCTTTTTCCTATGGTTTTTATGTGTAGAGAATGCACTTGACCATCCTGAATGGCAGTGTTCTGCACATTATTAGTGTTTTTTAAAATGTTGTACTATCTGTGAAAAACCAGAGTTCTCTGTTTTTGATTTACATTATCCTCTCGCTAAGGTTAGCTGATGATGGCAGTCAAATCCCGCCCCCCTGTTTAAACAGCTCCACTGGCTGCCGATAGGTTTCCTGTCACAATTCAAGATGCAGGTCATTACCTGTAAAGCCCTAACTGGTTCGGGACCTGCCTATCTTTGTGACTGCATCTTCCCCTATGAACCAGCGTGACCTCCAAGATCCTCTATGGAGGCTCTCCTCTCGCTTCCACCTCCGTCTCAGGCATGGTTAGTGGGGATGAGAAAGTGGGCCTACTCGGTTGTGGCCCCTTGGCTCTGGAATTACCTCCCCAGGGAGATCAGGCTAGCACCCTCCCTATCTACTTAAAGACGTGGATGTTCTGTTGTGCTTTTGAGTAGACACTTCCATAGGTAGTTGGCCCCAGCTAGGACCCAAAATTGTGACCTTGCACTTTACTATTGCTCTTATCCGTATTGCTGCCATATGGCCTATGCATTTTAGTTACTACCCTATCCTTTAAAATTATTGTTGCACCAGTCTGTCCACCGGTGACAATAAATTGAATTTGTTATTGGCTGCTGAGTTTTATATACAGTGTTCCTTCACTCCTTCGCGGTTCGCTTACCATGGACTCGCTATTTTGCGGTTTTCCCTGCATGGCCCTCCTCCTCGCCTTCCCCCCTCCCTCTCATACATTTTTGTCTTCTCTTTCGTCTCCTCTTTCCCCTCTCTTCCTCCCTCCTTCTGGTGCTCATGCCACCCTCTCCTGTCAAGAGGAACACTTTCACCTCCACGGCCCTCCTCCTCGCCTTCCCTCCATCTCTCCTTTCCTGCCTTCCTCCTCTGCTTTCCCTCCTGAGGCTGTGGGAAAAAGAAGAGGAGGAGGAGGAGGAAGATGCTGGTGCTGGGGAGGAAACGGAGGGAGCCATTGGAGCCGCTACCCCTTCAGCCAAGCCTACTCCGGCGGCACCTCCTGCAGAAGCAGTACGAACCGAGTGAGAGGGAGATGTGGTGGGAAAGCAGAGGAGGAAATTTCTTTTTCCTCCACTTTCCCTCCTCTTCTCTCTCTCACTTGGCTCATACTGCTTCCGCAGGAGCAGCTGGCCCTTCAGCCAAGTCTACTCCGGCGGCAGCCCCTGCAGAAGCAGGGTACAAAAATAAAGTTGCTGTTATTATTATGATGATTATTATTATGCTTGGTAGTCAATGGTAATGGCGCTCCATGCAGTCATGCCGGCCACATGACCTTGGAGGTGTCTACGGACAACGCTGGCTCTTCGGCTTAGAAATGGAGATGAGCACCACACCCCAGAGTCAGACATGACTGGACTTAATGTCCTTTACCTTTACCTAGTTGATACCAGACAAGATTTTTGTAATGTGTTCAAGAAGGCTCTGCATTACGTCTCCTTTCCCCTATTCTAGCTCTGAATGTATAAATGTGTAATAGGAGCATCTCTTCAGTGACATATCAAATTATGTAATTCTTTGCCTCATGAGACCTCGCTCATTATTCTTTGGGCATGTTTATGCATTAAGATGTATCTCTTACTGTTGCGTTGCTCTCCGTCTCAGATTTCTTTTGTTCTTTTAGCAACAAACAGGATGTTTTTCATCTATGTTGAATTTAAAAGATCTGAATTAGGAGTGGAGCATATAAGAAAGGGAGAATGGCCCCTCTTTCCCCACTGGATCCTGTTCTCATATGAATATCCCTACTCTTCAAGCTGCTTTTTGCCTTAAAAGTTGTCATTTGCTGCAGTGGCAACTTTCAGAACATTTATTGCTTTATGGATTGCATAGAAGCAAAAATCAACAATTTCTCCATGGACGGAAGTCTTTATAGACAATTTTAGGCAGTGTTTTCTCACGCCCTACCATTATAGAAAATTAAATTAAATGGTAAAGCTATCATGTAGTCCCAATCTATTAGATTTGAACCATTTAAATATTTGTAAACTATTTAATATTTTTCTCCCCCCACAATAATGAAAAATAGGCTTACTCTTAGCTGAATAAGATGTTATTCATATTTTCATTCATTTTTCTTTGTATTTTGGAATATTTTGGTGAAAATTTCATGCATTTTTCTGCTTTAAAACACTTTTTTGTTGCACTGATCATTTCCCCTTGAAAATACAACTTTTGATAAAACAAAATGTATGTGCTATTACTGCTTCTGGTGGAAAAGCACTTTTTTTTTTTTTTGCTATCACTTGCGATAAACATACCCTTGTAGCAGAAGTTTGCTTTCTTTACAGTATGTCAATATGTTGAAAATTATACCTTTTTCCAGCGATAATAAAATAAGTGAATAATCTTTAAATGCACAGTGTATCCAGTTTATATCCTTCATTCATTACATCCCTCATCACTGTTTCCTCGATCATTGTGACAAACTTGTCCTATTGATTTTAGTGGAACTATAGCCCAATAATTTCCTCCGGTGTTATCAGAACCCTGGAGATATGATGTGTTACCAAATATTTTGTACATCAGTTACTATCATGCCTTTGTTCTTATTTCAGCTATGTTGTGGTAGAAGAACAAGCTCAGTTGTCACACAGCTTGATGCATTTTGTGTGTTATATAGGTGATATATGTATGTGTGCTAATTTGTTCATAAATATTATTCTGTGCAGGAATGTTCTGTTTATATGTAGGTTAAATCTCAAACGACTTCTGTGCTCTCAATGTTCCATGATTACTTTCATTCTTTTTAATACAGAATACAATTTTTCTAAATGCTGTTCGTCGCAGCTGGTGACCTTGTGTCTGTATTGGTTGTGTCAACAATTGTATTAACAGGATATAAATGAAGAGACAATCAGGCCAAGAATGGGTTTCCAACCAAAACAGAATCTGCGAATTTGCACCCAAGGAGTTCAAGTTTTCCTACAGGTCTAAATAATGGAAAATTCCCAGAATCCCATGTGTTCTGTTAACTTCTAGCAATCTGGGTGTCCCTCTTCTTGTTTCCCTAAGCTGTTCCTAAAGGGGTTTTGGAGACAAAAATATTAATATTAGTATAATTCTGCTTTCTCTCCAGGCTGCTGTATGTTCACTTCTTTTCTTATAACATTTTGGTTTAACTTTTCTCCAACTTTGTTGAATCCTTTTTATCTTTACCTGCCAGTGCTATTAGGCCATAAGAGAAATTGATTGAACTAAGGGCACCCAGTGACTATTGTTGCTGAATGGGGATTTGGACCAAGGTCTCTCTCAGGTGTGATACTACATTTACTCTTAGATGCTTTGTATACGATTATACCCCCTATAATACTCTGCATGTAAAATGTAAGATGTGTAAGGATTCATCCATTTGTTCATAATGCAAAATCCTCTCTTTGCTGAACTGAAAAAGTTATTTTTTGGTGAGGCTTGTAGTTCAGTGGCAGAGAGCAGTGGGGTTTGATTCCAGGACCCCCATAGATACAAAAATCCATGGATGCTCAAGTTCCATTTTATACAATACTATGGTAAAATTGTGCCCCTTATATAAATTGTCAAAATTAAGATAGTTTAATTTAGGTTTTGTTTTGTTGGAATATTTTCAAACCATGGATAGTGGCATGGCAGTTAAAGTGGTGTCAAACTGCATCAATTCTACATTGTTGATGCACACTTGGAAAATGGCAGAAATGGAAGTTTGGACAGAGTATTTTGTTTCTGATTGGGCTACAATTTCTTTGAAGCATCTTTTATATCCCAGCTACTGGATCTGTGCCTTATGTCAGTGTCTCTGTACTCATGGGCAGACTAAGATGCTGCTGGCATGAGTTTAATATCTGGGTCAAATCAAGAATGCATCCAGATGGAATACAAATGAATCACTCGTGATTTTAGAGGGGCTCATGTGAAACCCTTGCAAAACAACTTTCTTTTAATAGCATTGGGGAATACTCTGCTAAGTTTCAGAAATGGCAATGACAGAAATGGCAAAGAGGTGAGGAAAGGACAACCAATTACCTTCTGTTGGTTTGCATGGACCATGACCTCACCATCTATTTCAAGATTCACCTACAGTCAGCTTTGAGGGATACTGAAGCCAGTTTTCTTTTCGATTGCTTTTTGTTCCTCTTTTGAAAAAGAAGGGCAGGATGTGTATATAAAACGTTACAAAATGGGGAAAGAGGACCAGACCTTTCACTTTTTATATTTCTGCCATCACAAAAACTGTACCATTAGAGCAGGGAAGCCACGTCAATAGAAAGAATTTAGAGCTACAATGCTAATGCACAGATAGTTTGCCTGGGAAGAATGTCCCACTGAGCACAGTGGGGCTAGCGTTGGAGTCAGCGTGCCTAGTGTTTTACTGCACAAAATCTTTTTTCAAACACCAGTGCGCTTTGTGATCGCAGGCAGCAGAAGCTAATGTATTACTGCAGAATGGAAGAATTTAGTTTATTTTCCAGTGTTTAAAGTATTCTTTGTCAAACTCTTTCCCACATCCTGCAGTGTCCAAAAGAATGAATCACTCAGGGGGGATACGGCTTATTTATTTAAAGGATTTTTGCCGTGCAAATTTAGTCAAAAGGAGGAAAAGAACTCAGAGAAGGACTTCCAAAGGACTTTATGATACAGTGTCCTATCTTCCAGCTTATCAGCTACAGTTGGTCTGCCACATTAGGTTATTTAACTTTTGTGAATTCAATTTATCATGGACTATAGTAATAGGTCATCCATCGCAATTTTGTGGTTAATGTTTGGTAGCAGTTGACCACAGATCAGGAGCTGTGGTGGCACAATGGGTCAAACCCTTTTGCTGGCTGAACTGTTGATCTGAAGACCTGAAGGTCAGTGGCTTGAATCTCTCAGACAGGGTGAACTCCCATCTATCAGCTCCAGCTTCTCATGCGGGGACATGAGAGAAGTCTCCCAGAGGAGGGTAACACATCCAGGCATCCTCTGGTCAACATCCTTGCGGATGGCCAATTTTCTCACACCAGAAGTGACTCCAATTTGCTTCTGACATGATTTTAAAAAACCACAAAATCACACTGGAAGATCTAGAGATTCCTAGACACTCTGGCACTTTAGTTGTGACTTGATGACAGCTAGTTTTAACTACAGATGGTCTGTGTTTTTAAAATTGTGTTATCTTATTTTTATGTGTGTTGATAGTGGTTGTTTTTATAATTTGTATGTGATAGCATTTTATATTCTTGTACCTTGGAGTGCCTTGTAGGTGGCCCTGAGTCCCTTTTGAGAGATGGTGGCGGAATTTAAATAAAAACTTATTATTAGAGAGGTGTTGTTTCAGGTTTAAAATGACAAGTTTTTTATTAGTATTTTCCCACTTTTGCAGGGGCTCTTCACCTCTAGCATTAGTTAATATAGAGGGCCTTCTACAGTATAATTTGGATGACACAAAAGGAAAAGGTATTGGGAAAAAAAATCAGGAGGAAAGGGAAAGAAAAGCAAACCCAAGCTCATGTTTTGGCATGCAAATTTCCTGTGATAGCAAGGTGACATGTATGCTATTCAGGCAAAGGATGAAGCCAATGTTGCTGATCCAAGATAATCTCCGCTATAGTGAAATAGAGTGGCTACTGTCAGCTGAAATCTTGAAGAGCTAAGTGCAATGGTGTCTTAGCAAAATTGATAGGCCCACTTTCCTTCATTTTATCTTCTATGACACTGCTTCTCAAATTGTGTGTACAGACCTCAAATGGGGTCCCCTTAGCTCAATGTTGAGGTTGTGAAAAATCTGGGAACAGTAAGATGTTTCTGAATGCCACCCATTTACACAAATCTGTTATCAACAATGTGCAGTGTTTACAGTGAACTCTGCAGAAAACGCTTCAGTTATACTCCATAAAAAGAAAAACCAGTCTATTTAGCAAGCTTTGCAAATGTTGATTTATTATCAATAAGTGTTCAATGTTTATACCTATTTTATATACCTATATACCCAAGGTTGTATAAAAATGAATTAGACAGAAAAGGGTTGTGAATGGAAAAAGTTTAAGAAGCCCTGTGCTATCAAATATGCTACTTACCTAAATCTAAATAGTGCCTAACTGCCAGCCGAGATTTCTGCTCATTGTATTTCTTAACTCCCTCTCGTTTGCAAGTTTCTGCACCACTCCAGAATCTGTTTCAATGTATTGAATCCCCACTCGATTATGGAAACCCATTACATGACCTTAGGCAGGTCACATATTTTCAGCCTCGGAAGAAGACAAAGGAAATCGCACTCTGAACAAATCTTGTTAAGGAATCCAATTGTAGATTTGCCTTTTGGTCACCCTAAATTGGAAATGACTTGAAGGCACACCACAACTACTCTTGGAGTTAAATGACCTCCTTCAAGTTTTGATGAAAGAAGCAACTACATCAGTTGAGCAGCCCTTTTGGATCCAGTTCTCAATCAATGTTTTACTGAATTGTTTTGAAATAGATGCTTTCATGTTGAAAAAAAACCCTCAAAACAATTGAGTTGCAAAGTTCCATTGCTGGCTTTAAAATAAATAGAACAATGTAGGTTTTCAGATCATACATTTGACTGAACTGCAGCTTCGGATTCACAGCAAGACAGTGGGATGAGGCATTTACAATTAACAGGAAATACTTATTTTTAGCCACACTGTTTAATCTTTATGTAACAGACTTTAGTGAAACAAATCTTTTGATGACTGAGCATGGTGCCGCAAAAGGGTCTGTCTGCCTTTTCTATGCAAGCTCTTCTGCTTCCTCCAAGCCGCAGTCAGCAGCTTTAGTTGGGTGTAGCACTAACCCACATATTTCAAAGTGTCCTTCTCTGACTTTTTTGCCTTTGTACTCAGTGAGAGTACAGAAAGTGAACTTTTGCTGCTTTCTTAGAGTACATGCAGACTTCACTTCCTTGTAATTTGCTAGAGAGAGTCCTTTAAGTGGCTGGACTAGTCCATACCAAATTCATCCTTCACACTTTATTCTTCTAACTACATCACTTCTTTCTCTGTTTTGGGCAAAGCTTGTATATCAGTAACTTCGCTATTCTTGATCCAAAGGAATTTTGACACCATTCGTTGTACGTATTGAGATCTGACTCTCCATACAAGTTCATTTTCAAACTATTTTCATTTCTAAAAAATATGATTCCTCACCCCCCCCCCCCAATTTATTCACTAGGCATTTTTGCTAGATATACTACAATCAGCGCATTTGCAGGTTTGACTTTTGCAGATTTGATTAAAATGTTCTCTGGATGAGAGCTTTCCAAACATCTCATGTTGGTGACACACTTTTTAGACATGCATCATTTCACAACACAGCAATTCAGTTTTACTAGCTCATCGGAGTTTAAACCAACCCCTTATGAGATTGAGGATAAGCTGTAATAACAAAATGTGCATGACACAACTTATCTCCTGAAAATCTTTCATTTTGCTTATTTCACATAGACTTAGATAGTTTCATTATAAAGTAGAGGCATGGTGGTTTGTAGTTTCTTTATCAAAGGATAAAGCTGTGTAGGTTATGATACAGAGGTTGCATCATAATCTGTCTCTTTCTCCCTCTGAGCCAGTTATAATAAAGTTGTATTAATAAATAGCTGAAATAATGGAATACACCATTTCATACAAGCAGCCGTGATGGTGCAGCGAGTTAAACCACTAAGGTGCAGAACTTGCTGACCAGAAGGTTGGTGGTTTGAATCTGCAGGATGGGGTGAGCTCCTGATGTTAGCCCCAGCTTCTGCCAACCTGGCAGTTCGAAAACATGCAAATGTGAGTAGATCAATAGGCACCACTTCGGCAGGAAGATAAGGGCACTCCTTAGAGGCATCTACGGATAATGCTGGCTCTTCAGCTTAGAAATGGAGATGAGCACAACACCGCAGAGTCGGTCTTGACTAGACTTAATGTCAAGGGAAAACCTTTACTTTTACTACCTACCATTTCATGCAGAATAAATAATGGAATACACAATTTAGTACAGAAAATTTGCAACACTCTGTCTTTCCCTATTTACAATCTCCATTTCCATCTCTGTCTCTCCCTTTCTATAAATCTTTACACATATCCATTCATCCATTCATCCATGTGAGGTATATATTGGTGTAGATTTATGCCTGAAACACTGGATAGAAACATTTGTTAGGGTGGATTTACTCTATTATTTTAATAGTAGGAGTACAATTATGTTCAAAATATATTTTATGACTTGTTTCATCTTTACTTAGATGAAGATGCATGACTTATATACATTCCTAGCCCTGTTTGATCTTTTTTACAGCAAACAACAGCCTTTATTTGAGTAGTGTTTAAAAAGTGTGGGCTAGACATGAATTTCTGTTTGTAAAAAATCTGCCACAAGCCAGCATGGGAAACATGCAGATAAGCTTCCAGAGGTGGCGATAGCAGCCAGTCTCAGAATTAGCTTACTGATAGAGTGGCCATAAGACTATGTTTAAGAAAAAAAACTGAATCCATATCACTTGGCCTTCTGTGTAAATAAGGACATTTTCACATGTGACATTAAGCTTGCCTTTGAGCTCTTTTAGTACTGTTTTCATCCCTGTGAGCTTGCTGCTAATGCAAAGTAGAAAACAGGAGGAACATTACATATTCTAGCCCATTTATTTTTATATTTGTATTACAGACCTAGAAAATGTGAAAAGGTTATTGGTTACATTATGCATGAAAATGCCCTAAGCTGTAGAGGTTGAGACCTTGAATATTAAAGCAGAAGTTAATACCTTCCATTTCCACATGTTTTGCAATTCTCTGTTGGGAGATGCTTGGTTGGCTCCTTCTCTCTTCTCCTTCTACTGGTAGTTAGAAACCTTTTTTATTCAGACAGGTATTTGGCAGGTGTGTTGGTTTGCTCTTATGGAGGTTTAACTGCTTGGATATTGCTTCTGCATGTTAATGTAGTGCTTCTAATTGCACTTTAAAATTGTATTAGCTTTTATGTTCTATTTCAATCAATATTTTGCTTGCATTTTAGTATCACTAGCTGGCTTGACTGTCTTTTTTTGGCAGATAGGTAGAAAAAATATTCAAATTTAGAGGTAGTAGAAGATTGGGGTGCACCTGCACAGTAGAATGGATGCAGTTTGACACTACTTTAATTGTCATAGCTAAATACTGCCCTGGGATTTCTCGTTTGGTGAAGTACCAACAGACAAGGCTGGAGACTTCGCAAAACTACTATTCTCATATTTCCATAGCATTGAGCCATGCCAGTTAAAGTGGTGTCAAACAGCATTAATTCTACTGTGGCGCAGCTGGCTGAGTGTCAGCTGCATTAAGATCACTTCTGACTAAAAGGTCATGAGTTTGAAGCCAGCTTGGGTCGGAGTGAGCTTCTGACCAATGGTGTAGCTTGTTGTGGACCTTTGCAACCCAAAAGACAGTTGCATCTGTCAAGTAGGAAAATTAGGTACCACCTATGTGTGGGGAGGCTAATTTAACTAATTTACAAGACCATAAAAAAAGACTCCAGCAAAGCACTCCAGCAAAGCATGCAGGGAATGCGGAAGTACTTGATCAGTGTC
Organism: Anolis sagrei; assembly: GCF_037176765.1. Taxonomy (NCBI): domain Eukaryota; kingdom Metazoa; phylum Chordata; class Lepidosauria; order Squamata; family Anolidae; genus Anolis; species Anolis sagrei. The sequence continues at coordinate 31,715,604 of NC_090021.1, read as the reverse complement.
GCAGATGGACGATGAAAGCCACAGCTCCCCTGGTGGCCAGAAAAGTTAAATAGCCTCTGATAAATAAATGATGTATGTGAGCTTAAATGTGTGCTTTATTTAACACTCACGTCCATCCACAAACAGAGTCTTTATATATTTTCTATCGCAATAGAAAGGTAGTACATAGATCTGTGTCCACATGAAGTGGGATCAAGTTTGCATGAATGTGTGCTTAGAATTCACTGCTTTGTTTTAAAACATAAAACCACCAGATGTATGGCCCTTTCTTCAAACACTAGTTATCATACTGGAAGAGTTTCTGATAGCCTAATCAATTGGGGAGGAGGTGATTGCCAGAAATACATCTCCAGTTGCCTTGGGATGCATCTGCACCACAGAATTTATGCAGTGTGACATCACTTTAACTGCCATGGCATAATGCTATGGCAGTTTTAGTTTAGTTTGGTTAGCTATCAGGACTATTTGGCAAAGAAAGCTAAAGACTCCCAGGATTCTACAGCATTGAGCCATGATGACTAAAATGACGTTAAACTGCATTAATTCTACAGTGTAGATGCATCCATGGACAACCCATGGCTCCAAGGCTACATGTGGTCATTTGGAGAACTTTTTCTGGTTTCAGTTTTTTTGGGAAATTTGTTTGCATTGCTTTGTAAGAGAAAGGTTTGTTTGTCCCTCCCCCACCCCTGCCCCAAATTTTAGATACTGCCTCCATTGTGTTTGGACACTTTTCATAGATTCAGTTTTATTTTATTTTTTTAAAGGAGCCCCTGGTGGTGCAATGGATTAAACCCTTATGCCCGCAGGACTGAAGACCAACAGGTTGGAGGTTCGAATCTGGGGAGAACAAAGATGAGCTCTTTCTGTCAGCTCCAGCTCCCCATTGTGGGGACATGAGAGAAACCTCTCACAAGGATGGTAAAACATCAAAACATCCAGGCATCCCCAGGGCAATGTCTTTGCACACGGTCAATTCTCTCATACCAAGAACAACTTGCAATTTTTCAAGTCGCTCCTGAGACAATTTTTTTTTTAAAGTAGTTGGGTGCTGAAGAGCTTCAAATAACTTTGTTGTTTCATGTGTCATATCAACGTCTCATCTTCAGTTTTCGTCCTGTTTTTCTCTCTTGTTTTGATAAAGAAAATTATAATTAGGACTTGCTTTTAGGAAAGCATTATATTTGAGAATGTTGTACCCATCCTGGGGGCTGTGGTGCTGCAGTGGATTAAACTGCTAAGCTGCAGAACTTGCTGACTGGAAGGTTGGCACTTTGAATCTATGGGATGGGGTGAGCTCTCGTTGTTAGCCCCAGCTTCTGCCAACCTAGCAGTTTCAAAAACATGCAAATGTGAGTAGATCAATAGGTACCACTTTGGTGGGAAGGTAGCAGCACTCCATGCAGTCATGCCAGCCACAGGACCAGGACATGTCTATGGACAATGCCAGCTCTTTGGCTTAGAAATTGAGATGAACACCACCTCCCCAGAGTTGGACTTCACTAGACTTAATATCAAGGGAAAACCTCTACTTTTACCTTCAACCATTCTGGAATCATTTTTGGCTTTTAAAAAATGTGATGCATGCGTTCTTCATCTGTTACACCTGATCTAGAATGTCTCACAGGAGTTGCAGAATATATTTGTCACATTCACATATTATGGCCTAAATCCAATTGCTAGTCGCTTTGAATCAGTGGGGTTCACATAAATATTTCAGTAATTGGATCTACTCAAGATTGGATGAGGGTTAGATTTAATTTTAAAATTCGCCTACAAATCTAACATGCGAAGTAACAACCCTTTGTTGATTGGAGTTATGTTTCTGGGGAGCCTTAGAATGCATTTCATTTTAATTTCAGTTTCAAACTTATACATATGCTGCTAGTAATTACTTTTTGGACCACAGCTCCCAGAATCCCCTTGACTGCTGATGCTGATTCAGGATTTGGAGATTTGGAGCCCCCAAAAGTAACCATTACAATGGAGATTTCAACAAAAAGTATGCTTTTCAAGAAACAGAAAAGAATTTGTTATGAAACTGTAGGTCACCTTTCAGGTCCTTTTCTGTGAAAACATTCCTGTAGGATTGGCAAAAGCTTTTCAGCTGTTAATAGCAACGGCATATGGCATGAGACCTTCTAAATGCCTGTTAGAGCGGCGGTTGCCAATTAGGTTTCCATTAACTTAAAGCAGAGGATTGGATAATAAGCAGCACTCTGTCCTCCTTCTCCTTTCTGTTGATTTAGCCTTTGCCAGGTTGGATTGTTAAATGTACAGTTTGATGGAAGGTTGAGCTTTGAAAGAGCCCTTGTGTTTGCCACCCTGGAATTAGGTTTAGCAAGCTGTTTGTTCGGTATGTTTCAAGGGTACTCCAGCTCTTATTACAAAAATGCCATGCGAATCACATTATGTATGTGATATATAAGAATGACTTGGCTGTTGCCCACAAACTTTGCCTCCCCTTAACTGAACGCATCAGGGACATTGCATTTAGTTGCTCATGAAATTCGGTGTACAACAATATATTGACCAGTCTGCCACCTACTGGCAAGCAAATTTGAATTGTGAAAAATTCTATCTGTAGTTATTTCCCTTTTCATTCCATAAGAACGGCTCTTAAATTTGAATTTTCTCCATTGAAATGTAGGTATGCCCCATCTCCTTTGGCTAAAGTTGGGATTTGGCACATTTTTGTATGCATAAGTTGCTCTTAAAATAAATCCCCTTTGCACTCTTAATTCACCTTCATATAACTCTTTAATCTTCAGTTCCCTTCATCTGTATTTTTTCTTGCCTGTGTAAGTTTGCTGATTTTGACCCTATTAAGAATGCTAGGTACTGCAGGAAAATTGCTTTGAAGTCTTTACTTTGCCACTTCTGGACATAATAGGTCTTCTTCCTTGATGTGTGATTGTAACTTTCATCAGGGAGGCGCATTATCATTCTTATTGCTTCCTATTACACAAGCTGCTTTTCAAAGCTAAAATGGCTCATTTGGAGAAGACCTGCTATGAGATGGAAATTAATAAACATTCTTTTAAAATATCGGGCACAAAATGACATGGGATTGGGCTTCCTGTGTCACTGGCATGAGAATGAATGTGCACAGCAGCTATGCAGATCATTTAAGTCTGCTATCTTGTTCATCAGATTAATGCTACAAGAGTTCTCGCTAAGGGTTCATTCAGTAGGGGAATATAAGCATATAAGGTTCATCTAGACCACCATCTAAAAGTTTATGGAAGAGTTCAAGCAGGGCTTAAAGTACCAGCCCTCTATTGGTGCATCTACACTGTAGAATTAATGCAGTTTGGCACCACTTTAACTGCCATGGCACAATGCTACAGAATCCTGGAAGTTGTACTTTGCCACCAGCACCTTTTGGCAGAGAAGCCTATATCATAGAATCATAGAGTTGGAAGAGATCTCACTGGCCATCTAGTTCAACCCCCTGCCAAGAAGCAGGAAAATCGCATTCATAGCAACCCCAACAGATGGCCATCCAGCCTCTTGTTTAAAAGCTTGCAACAAAGGCGCCTCTACCATACTCCGGGGCAGAGAGTTCCAGTGCTGAACAGCTCTCACAGTTAGGAAGTTCATCCTAATCTTCAGGTGGAATCTTCTTTCCTGTAATTTGAAGCCATTGTTCTGCATCCTAGTCTCCAGGGCAGCAGAAAACAAGCTTGTTTCCTGCTCCCTATGATTTTCCCTCACATATTTATACATGGCCATCATGTCTCCTTTGAGCCTTCTCTTCTGCAGGATAAACATGGACAGCTGTTTAAACCATTCCTCATAGGGCTTATTCTCCAGACCCTTGATCATTTTAGTTACCCTCCTCTGGACACATTCCAGCTTGTCAATATCTCCCTTAGATTGTTGTGTCCAGAATTGGACACAGTATTCCAGGTGTTGTCTGACCAAGACAGAACAGAAGGGTAGCAGGACTTCCCTGGATCTAGACACTATACTCCTATTGATGCAAACCAAAATGCCATTGGCTTTTTAAGCTGCCACATGATATTGTTGGCTCATGTTTAACTTGTTGTCCACGAGAACTCTAAGATCCTTTTCACACATATTGCTGTCGAGCCAGGCATCCCCTATTCTGCATATTTATGCCAAATTCCAGCACTAAATGAAAATACAATAATTCATAATAAAGTGGGAATTTCTAGGGCACACCTGCACAATATACTGCCCTTGGGCCACATGCAGCCCTTTCAAGGATTTAGAGTGGCCTAAAGAGGCTGCTACTCTCAGTGGTTCCCCTGCATAATGTACCAGCCTTGATTTACTTGTCCCCAGCACAGTTTCTGTCTTCTGTCACTGCTCTTTCTTGGCCCAGGAAGTGCCTGGGCAGAGGTCAGAGCACCCTTTAGGGAACAGGAAAGGGTCACAGCAGTGACTATAGGGAAGTGGAGCTGAGGCCACAGGAGTCATGCTCCCAATGTGGGCCTGGGTGCCTTGTTCAGCTGCTGAGGCAAACCACTTGAAGTGGGCAGAAGGTGGACCTGCTGCCAACCTTCTCCTGTTTGAAGAGGTGGATTTGTGTGCAGGAAGTTGCTGAGATCCAGTCAGAGCACAGAACTAGCTGCTCTTGGAGCAAGGAAAAAAAGGGGTGGAAACAGCCAAAGTGGAGGATGCAAAATAAAATAAAAATCTGTTACTTGAGATGTTGTGTGACTACAAGTCTTGCGATGCCTGGAAGATTAACCATTGTAGTACAATTCAAGGATGCATCTATGGTATAGAATTAATGCATCTTGGTACCACTTTAACTGCCATACGTTGAAGTGACTGGAAAGCAAACAACAACAAAATGTATTGTAGTGACTTGTTGCATCATTTCAGCAATAGACCAGTATAAACCATTGGAACAAGCAAAATAATTCCTAATTCCTGAAAATCATTCAAAGTAAGAGAAAATAGATTGTATGTGGCAGGTGATAAGAATTGGCTCCCTTGTCATTGTAGTTGCCTGACTTTGTTGCATAATGTGAACAGCAGTATCACCCTACCCCCATAATAAGTCACAACTGATAAACTTTACTCACTGCTTCAGAAACCTAATAACATTGTCAGTTATTACATTAGTTGGAGAAAGACTTCATTACTCCCTAAGGTAATGCACTGCCAATAAGATCATTGCTCGCAAGATGTTGCTTCCAAATTCTGCTTTTGCTGCACTAAGTCTCGAGACATTGAGCTTGCCAGCTTTTTTAGAATTTGTGAGGTTGAATGCATTTCCAGGTCAGTCCTATGTAGTTGCTTTCCTTTTATATTGTCAACTTAATTCTTCACTTGTACGCTTGCCCAATGTTTGGATATGTTGTTGTTGTTGTTAGGTGTCTTTCTGTCATTTACTAATTTGCAAAATCTTACTTTCCTACTGAGTCAAACAATCTTTTTTTAGAGTTCATTTTCATTTACAGTACCTAGGAAACATAGTCACCCCTTTTGACTTTTCCTGGAATAGTAATGTTAATTGGTATTGCTGTCACCTGGTGTGCACAAATTTCTTAACACAATAAAGACTAAGATGCAAATATTTTTATAGTGGTAATACAATAAAAAAATTAACAAACCCAACTGCTACACATTAGTTATATAAGTAAGTATTCATCTCTTTTTATGTGTAATACTTAAATATGTTCTGGTACAGTCCACTGGCTCCACAAGCCTCTTAAGTAGTTGAAGGAATCCACCACTGTGCCCCTGTGGGTTTAAATAATATTAAATGCAACCGTGTGTAGCATCCAATTTAGAGCCTTTTACTCTGGTTTTTAGATTATTTATGAATAAATGAAGTTGCATCAGTCTCGACTCATAATCTCACAGCATTTCCTTTCCCCATGTGAAAACAAGCCATTTGTTCTCATCCCTTTCTTCTTGTATCAGATCAATAACTGATATTTAAGAGAACATTTCTTTCATGCCCAGAAAAAGCTTCTGCCAACTCCATCAAAGATAAGTATACATAAGAATCTGTGGTCACAGACTTCATCAAAAGCTTTGGATGCCAACCACTTCTTTAGTTCTTGAATACTTAGCCAATTATTTGGGCATTTCTAAAGTGTTGAGGCCATTATGCATTTTCCAGAGCTATTAGTAGCATAGCAAATAAGCTTTCATTTGAATCTCAAATTAGAGACAACTTTCCCTTTAATGTCTGGCTTAATGTTTACCTATCTCCACTGGGTGAGAAATTGACATTGAGGCAAATTGCCTGCTCCAGTTTTCCACACTTTCATCTTCAGCTATCATTACATAAGTAATTTTGCAGATGTTTATCTTGGTGCCATTTCCCAAGAGTGGGATTGTCAAGTCCTCCTCCATAGCATAAGCACAGACTAGTAGTCAGATACCTGCCACTCTTAACAAATAAACCTAAAAGCTTGCTGGGACCCATTAGACTGCCACTCCTTTCCATTAGCACACATTCCTTTTCTTGAAAGCACATTACCGGACCACAAAGGCCAAATACTTAACTCATGTAAAGGAATGCATAAAAATGGTTAAGCTGGTGTTGCATGCTCATTTACTGTGTTGCAGCCAATTTTCTCTTCTTCCTCCATTTTGCTATTTGGATAAAATGATCCATTTTTGTTTTCTAAACGGAAACACATTTTGCTCAGCCATTTACTCCCTCTGCTTTTAATAGGAACATGACAATTTAGCTTGTCTCATCTGTGTTTTTGTTTGATTCAAAAGCTAAATATTTGTCCAAAACTTATTAGAGTTTGAAATATCCAGGATCTGGATATCCTGAAAACAAAATGGTGTGGGTTGGCAGAGACGTTTGGGATCCTTCCTCCTTCGGGGCACTTCCTCCTTTTGCTCCTCTTCTTTTCTAGATTCACAATTTTTGTGTTTTGCACAGAAATGGTGAATTTAAAGTTCCACTGAATCTAAGGTGCATTCTATTTTGAAGCCCCTTAAACAGGGAAAAAGTATGTCTTAGATTGGATGAAATATGGTGTTTTGTTTGATGCATATCATAGTTTATAAGGAATGAAGAATTCTGGAGTCTTTTTGTAACAATGCCATGTTTTTTTTATCCCCACCTAGACATTGTAAGTTTTTGGGCACTGTTGCAATCAAACAGAATATTGTTATCTTAATTTCAGTTGCTAAAGTTGAAACTATTTCCCCCTGCTGTCAGCATTAAGGAGGTGCCACATCTCTGATTTAGATATTTTAGGTACTTTGCATCATGTTATTTAAGATCTGAAATTAGCCTGTGTTTCTTTCATCTTATCTTAGATCTTCTGCTGGATTTCTTTATCCCCTAATGCCTACAAAAATGTATTAAGTAATACCTACAAAGCCCTGAATGCTTTGGGACCCGCTTACCTGCGTGGCCGCATTTCTGTGTACAAACCCATGAGATCTCTTCAATCATCTGGAGAGGCCCTACTCTCGTTCCCGCCCCCTTTGCAGGCGCGATTGGTGGGGACGAGAGAGAAGGCCTTCTCTGTGGTGGCCCCCCGACTCTGGAACTCACTTCCTAAGGATATCAGGCAAGCCCTCACATTGGCAGGCTTTAGGAGGAGCCTGAAAACATGGCTGTTCCAGTGTGCCTTCCCTGAATAAGGAAATAATTCCCAGCAAAATGTCCTCAGAAGCACTTTAACTACTCGTTGGGGTTGCTCTCCCTTCATTTCTTTTAAAACCCTCCTACCAGATACATCCTACTTCTGTTCATGCTCAGCGTTTATTTTTTTAAATTTTAAACTATTACATTTGGCCCAGCCATAGGTTTTTTAAATCCTTCTGTGTTATTGTTTATATGTGAGTTATATTAATTGTATTGTTTTATTTGCTTATTGCTTTTTGTTTTATTGATGTGTTGTTGGGCTTGGCCTCATGTAAGCCGCTCCGAGTCCCCTTGGGGAGATGGTGGCAATGTATAAATAAAGTTATTATTATTATTATTATTGCTAAAATAACAGTTCCACAGAGTAGTCATTGCTTCTGATCCCCCACTCCAAAGAATGCAGCCACATTTGTCTAGTTGTCCTCTCTAGTGGAAGAATTTACAAAAAATTGAAGGTGATTTAGCTATTTAAATATGGATGTTTGTTTGTTTGTTTAGATTCCTCTTTCTGCCAATACGAGACTCAAGGTAGTTTAAACCTTAAACAAAAAAAAATCAACTTAGTTATAACAGAAGTTGAAATAAAACATAGCAAAAACATATTTAATACATAATTTATTGTGCAGCACCTAAAAAATAAAGAATTTTAAAAAGTAATAAAACGTTCTTCAAATTTGTTTGCCTGTTAGCAAAATACAAGCAAAAAAGGAAACAACTGCACTTCCCTTGAGAACCTATTCCATAAGTATAAGCAGCCACTGTGTAGTTTTCTCATTTTTCCTTACCAGAGAATCCTATGAGGTGGGTTGGATTGAGGCCCCATCTATACGACCATATAATGCAGTTTGAAACTGCATTATATGGTCAGTATAGTCCAGTGGTTCTCAACCTGTAGGTCCCCAGGTGTTTTGGCCTACAACTCTCAGAAATCCCACCCAGTTTACCAGCTGTTAGGATTACTGGAAGTTGAAGGCCAAAATATCTGAGGACCCATAGGTTCAGCACCACTGGCATAAACTCAAGCAATGTAACAGCATTGAAGTTCATTATATGGCTCTACACTAACCATAAATACAGCTTCAAACGGCATTGTATGGCTGTGTTGATGGGGCATGAGTTGTAGCCTCCCCAACACATCTTGGAATTTGGCCATACTCATAGACGGAGATATTGTTTTGAAATAGTCTGGATCTACGCTTTAAAGGAGATGAAATGTCTCTGATTTAGACGTAATTGGTGCATTGCGTTGTACTAGTCACATGCTAAAATTACCCCAAGTCTCTTTAATCTCATCATGTTTTAGTTTTGTTACTTGATTTGATCATCTGGATAGAATGGGGGTATGAAAGTAGTGCAAACCAAAGCAGTGGGTACTAATATCCAACAAAGCTTTGTTGGTGGCCCCATTAAATTCACAGCATGCAAAAGTTACTGTTTAGACCAGGCTTGGGCTGACTTCAGCTCTCGAGTTTTTTGGACTTCCATAATTCCTATTAGCCTACTGGCTGTTAGGAATTATGGGAGTTGCCGTCCAAAATACCTGGAGGGCCAAAGTTTGCCCATGCCTGGTTTAGACAGTAAAAGCTACTTTTTGATATTTTGTGGAGTTACAATAAAATAACATTTCCATGCTCTGGTTAAGCCTCATTATAGAAGACCATTCTGCCATACAGTCCAATTGTTCTGTTAATCTAAATACTGTATATACTTGAGTATAAGCCTAGTTTTTCAGCCCCATTTTTTAGGCTGAAAAAGCTCCCCTTGGCTTATACTCGAATCAAGGTTATTTATTATTTTACTCTGTTATTAGTATTATTTTTATTACATTTATTATTTACTCTATTATTGGTGTTATTACATTTACATTAGTTTACTTGATTGTTATTTTATTACATTTATTTTATTTTATTTATTATTATTATTATTATTACATTTATTATTTTACTCTTTTATTATTAGGAGGATACATAAGCACATTTACACTGAAAAAAGGTTAGAATAATGGTTTAATCAAAGTTGGTCAGTCTTATTTTAAATTACAGTTTTATATAAACATTGAAAAACATTTAACCTACTGTTTCCTCAATTAATGTAATTTTTTTGGAGATGTATATTCATTTTGAAATTGACCAGTAGCTGCTGCATTTCCCACCCTCGGCTTATACTTGACTTGATAAGTTTTCCCAGTTTTTTTGTGGTAAAATTAGGTGCCTCGACTTATATTCGAGTATATACGGTAATTGTAATGGGCTTTATACCCATGATGACACATAATAATAAAGTAATGTGGTATCCAAATATATTTTGTGAGAACTAATAACATTTTAATTTATATATGCCTGCAGCCAACGAGAATGGTCTGGCAAATTAATTAAAACAACGATTTTAAATTTAATTATCCACAGAATGAGGTTGTAAATCTCACTGCAGTCAATGAGAGTTTCTATTTCAATACTTCCCTTTGTGATTCATATTTTCTAGATCCATATTTTCTAGATCCCTAGCATTTTATGCAGCCTTTCAAAAGCTACGTGTGATTATTTTGTCCTTTGGACTGTACTTCCAAAGGGTAATCTCCATCTCCTCAAATAATTGCATTTCAGCAGAATGGGATGACTTCTCCTGGTCCTTTTGTAGGACTCACTTTGCTATTTGATCTTAGAAGTGAAAAGGAGTTAAAGAGAAAGGGAAAGTTCAATTTCTTGATTGGAGTTCCTTTTGCTCAATTTGGGTAGGAATCCTTGCTTTGATATTAGTCTTCTGTGGTTAAAATGTGTCCAGGATTTTCGAGATTCCATAATAGCTACACTAAGGGTGAAATCCCATACCGAACTTCCATTTTACTAGAAATGCTGTAGGAGTTTTCTCATCCTTTTGTCCTTCCCACAAGTTGTTGTGGCAGCTCCCCCAATAATAAGTTCCATGATATCTCTCAGACTATGCAGGTTCTCATGAGTGTGGGAAGTTCTGTTGATGGAATTGCTTTTGCCCCCATTACACCTGAACCTGAATAACACAACAGTGGAAATACGTGTGCACAATGTGAGCTGTCTTTTATATTTCCATCGTATGTGTCTGATTGTGGCAGTTTTTAGCGAGCTATCACCAAGGAATGAAAATATTAGCGCTATCACTCAGCTGCAATAGCAACCCACCCATCAGTCTCACAAATCACCAGAAGATAGAAGCTTTCATTCAGGTGCTTCTGCCCACTTTTCCCCATGTTCTTTTTGGTTATTTTTTAAAGAAAGGAAGTAAGTGCTTAAAGCTGATGTGTAGGTGTCAGGTACCTTTGCTCCACTTTCAACAATTCTGTTTTTTGAAGAATGGCGAGTAAGCAAGATGTCCAATTAAATGACAAAGAAAAATTGAACTCCAACCTTCTGCCTTTATGATTTGACATCCTACAACAACAATAAAATAAAAGGGATTTGTTCATTTTAAAACCAAGCTATTTGGTGTGTTTTTAAATTTTCAGTTCCAGCTCTACAGCCATTTTTTTAAGAACAAGCATGTTCTTCCATGGAACAAACTGTTTCTCTTTAATGGAAGCGTCTTCCAACCCACCCATCCACCAAGGTGATTTTTATAAAAATATAGCTTATTTATTAGGCATTTTTCTACACCAAATAGATATGAGATTGTTATCTAAAGTATATGTAATATGACTTTCTCAACTGGGGAGTCTTGTGGAGTTTACAACATCATTTCTCAAGCTCATTCTTTCATTGCATGTCTGCCTGATTCATCAGAGGAATCTGTTTTAGAGCAATTCATTTTAAAATAAAATTCTTATGTGGAAATTTAAAACCCAAACTAACTTGGGGCATAGCTGACTATTTATCTCATCTTTTAGGAATGGAAATACTTAGATATTTTGTTCTCATGGTGTGAGGATTATTTCCACAATTTTCTCTCAGCTGTGGAAGTAAACAAATATTTCTGCACAGTTCTCGCTTGGCATTTGCTATCACAGAGTTTCCTCCAGCAATTATTCTGCACAGAAACACATATGTGGGATTTCTTTTTAGACAGGCTATTACCTTGTATAGTTTATGGCCAGATTTGAGGATTTAGCGACTGCTCCCTCCAGCACTTTGGACTGTTAATGAAGGACAGCTAGTCTTACCCGCACTAAACCTAATCTGGTTTATGTGTGTTTATTGTTTATGGATTTATCTTGTTTTAGAAGCTTTTGTATTGTTTGTTCTATGTCTGGCACTTTGAATGGGCTCTTGTGGGCTGCCCTGAGTCCCTTCAAGGAGATGGTGGTGGGGTACAAAAAAATTATTGGCACCCATTGGGGGATTATTATTGTTGTTGTTGTTGTTGTGTGTTAAAATGGTGGGTTTTTCTATGCAGTACCCATATAATAAGAAACAGAATAATTTCCTCAAACGTTTTGGGATGTGTAAACATTGGGCTAAAACTGTGTAAAATTCTTGCCTCATAGTTATTTCTCCTAAGGGTGCATCTACACTGTAGACTTAATACAGTTTGATATCACTTTCGCAACCGTGGTTCAGTCCCATGGAATTCCGGGAGCTGTTTTTGGTAAACTACTAACACTAATTGGCAGAGAAGGCTAAAATCTGTGTAAAACTACAATTCTCATGACTCCATAGCATTGAGCCACAGTAGTTAAAGTGGTGTCAAACTGCATTAATTCTGTGCAGATATTAAGGTCTTAAGGAGAAGGCCTCTTGACAGTAAAGATACCTGGGAAGATCTGTTTGACCAGCAGTGCAGCAGAAAGCATGTGTTGCTCTCAGATTGAGAACCTTATTTTGTTTGGAATTGCAATTAGTTCCCATTCTTGCTGCTTTTAAGAAGGATGTGAAAACATCTCTCTTCTAATTGACTTTTTAAACTCTTCTTATGTCTGCTGCTTATTGATTTTAGTTTTATTGTTTAACGTGTTCATAGTGAAGTTATCAGCCCCCTTGAGTGCTTCTGTTTAGTGGAAATGCAGGAAAAAAAGATAATATTCTTAAAAACATTTAACATACCTAACTATTTGAAGAATAGTATCTTTTTTCTCTGTATACTTACCTTATGCCTGTTGGGATAGCCATTCCTAGACTAGGTTTCCCCAGATATTGTTGTGCTACAGCTCCTACAAGTGCCTATGCAAACCGGAAGTTCTGGAACTTGCAGACCAACAGCATTTGGAAACCACTGGCCTAGCTCCCATTGAAAAGTATTGTTTGTGTGTCAAACCACCCCCCCCCCCCAAACTATGTTCTACCTATGATTAATGTTTCTGGACTGGTCTTTTCAACTATACTTTGTTTTCTACCATATCCTATTATTGGCAGAAATAAAAGCAATTGTCAGACTCTAAAACTGATACCCTTTTAAAAACAATGGTCTGTTCTGAGATTCAACATTCTCTTTTATATGCTGTGTTATTTGAGCATCTACTTTCTATTCTGCTATTTCTGGAGCTGTTCAGTGCTCTGCTTAGAACCAATATGCCATTCAAGCTGTCAGCAGGTGTTTCTGTTGAATAGATCAGCAGGAGTTTTATGATTTAGCTCCCTTGTGATTACCGAAAAACAAAAATTTGAATACATCGTGATAACTGGCAGAGAGGGAGCATTGAGGGAATCATTTCAACCAAACAAAGGATTGTTTTTTGGTGACAAGTCTGCTGCAGAGGACTCTATGAGTGATGTCTGAGATGTCTCATAACTCTTTTCCAACTCCAGCCGTATAGATTTTGGCATTTTATAAAATGCTGTACGTTTTATGTTTTGATATGATACTGAACCAGCAGTCTTGTTGGTTCAAACTGGTTAGACTAAATATTTAGATTGCAATTTTGTGCTTGTTGGGCTCAAATTCTGTTGATTCACGTGAAACCTTGGGGATCAGAGATATCACCACAATGAAGTAGAATGAAGATTTCTGATCTATGCAGCACAAGCGATAACCTGGGAAGAGGCAAATGGGAAGACTAAGGCAAGAATTGGCATATAATGCTCCAGTAAGATCTTTCAAAGTGTTAGACTGAGAGCCCTTCCACACAGTCCTATATCCCAGAATATCAAGGCAGAAAATCCCACATTATCTGTGTGTGGACTCGGATAATTCAGTTCAAAGAAGATATTGTGAGATTTTCTGCCTTGATATCCTGGAATGTAGAGCTGTGTGGAAGGGCCCCTAGAGAGGCGAACCCTGTTTCATGCAAAACATTTTTGGATGGGTTTTCTAAAGCAAGAGATATACTTTATCTTCTACTTGAACTCTCAGGGCCCTTCCAGTCATATCACCCAGAATATCAAGGCAGAAAATCCTTGATCTGCTTTGAACTGGTTTATCTGAATCCACACTGCAATATATTCCAGTTCAAAGCAGATTATTTATCGTGTCATCAGCAACCATTGTATTACAATTCTAACAGAGCAAAACAAACACAGAGATTAAAAAGAAAAAGAAAAAAGAAAAAAAAGAAAAAAAAACCACACAGATTTTGTAAATTTGGTATTTGGTTAAATGTCCTTTGACCAGTATCTGGCCACTTGGAGTGCCTCTGGGGTTGCCGCAAGAAGGTCCTCCATCGTGCATGTGGCAGGGCTCAGGGTGCATTGCAGCAGGTGGTCAGTGGTTTGTTCTTCTCCGCACTCGCATGCTGAGGATTCCACCCTGTAGCCCCATTTCTCAAGATTGGTTCTGCATCTCGTGGTGCCAGAGCGCAATCTGTTCAGCGCCTTCCAAGTTGCCCAGTCTTCTGAGTGCCCAGGGGGGAGTCTCTCATCTGGTATCACCCATGAATTGAGGTGCTGGGTTTGGGCCTGCCACTTTTGGACTCTCGCTTGCTGGGGTGTTCCAGCGAGTGTCTCTGTAGATCTAAGAAAACTATGTCTTGATTTAAGTCGTTGACGTGCTGGCTGATACCCAAACAGGGGATGAGCCGGAGATGTCTCTGCCTTGGTCCTTTCACTATTGGCTGCTACCTCCCGGCGGATGTCAGGTGGTGCAATACCGGCTAAGCAGTGTAATTTCTCCAGTGGTGTGGGGCGCAGACACCCCGTGATAATGCGGCATGTCTCATTAAGAGCCACATCCACTGTTTTAGTGTGATGAGATGTGTTCCACACTGGGCATGCATACTCAGCAGCAGAGTAGCATAGCGCAAGGGCAGATGTCTTCACTGTGTCTGGTTGTGATCCCCAGGTTGTGCCAGTCAGCTTTCGTATGATGTTGTTTCTAGCGCCCACTTTTTGTTTGATGTTCAGGCAGTGCTTCTTGTAGGTCAGAGCACGGTCCAAAGTGACTCCCAGGTATTTGGGTGCGCTGCAATGCTCCAGTGGGATTCCTTCCCAGGTAATCCTCAGAGCTCGGGATGCTTGTCTGTTCTTAAGGTGAAAGGCGCATGTCTGTGTTTTAGATGGATTAGGGATCAGCTGGTTTTCCCTGTAATAGGCAGTAAGAGCACCTAGAGCTTCGGAGAGCTTCTGTTCTACCATCTCAAAGCTCCCTGCTTGAGCAGTAATGGCACGATCATCAGCATAGATGAAGCTCTCTGTCCCTTCTGGCAGTGGCTGGTCATTTGTGTAGATGTTGAACATGGATGGAGCAAGCACGCTCCCCTGAGGCAGGCCGTTCTTCTGTTTCCGCCATCTGCTTCTCTGGCCCTGGAACTCAACAAAAAAGCTCCTGTTTTGTAGCAGGTTTCCTATGAGGCGGGTGAGGTGGTAGTCCTTTGTGATATTATACATTTTTCTTAGGAGGAGGCGGTGGTTCACAGTATCATAGGCTGCTGACAAGTCTATGAAGACAGCTCCTGTGATCTGTTGCCTTTCAAAGCCATCTTCTATGTGCTGGGTCAGGTTCAGCACTTGCGATGTGCAGCTTTTGCCTTTTCTGAAGCCAGCTTGCTGTGGGATCAGACAGGGGTCTATATTTTCCATAATTCTATGCAAAATAAGTCTCTCCAGAACTTTGTAGAGGTGGCACAACAGGGAGATTGGTCTGTAGCTTTTTGGGTCATTACGGTCTTTGCCTGGCTTCAAGATGGCGATGACTCTTGCTTTCCTCCAGATTTTGGGGATCTGACAGGATGCAGTGCAGTTGTTCATCAGCTCCAGCAGCCAGCGCCTTGCTTTTGGACCAAAGTTCTTGATTTGTTCCATCCGTAGATCATCCAAGCCAGCTGCTTTGCCATTCTTACATTTGTTGAGAGCCATGTCCAATTCAGTAGATGTAAAGGGTTCATGGAGGTTGTTGTTCTCAATCTCTGGTTGTCTGGCTATTGGTTTCTTTCCTACTTTGGTGGCAAGGTTGGGTTTCCCATTCTTCAAGAGTTGGTGTGCTATCTGATCTGCCTTTATGTTGGCATGGGTATTAGTTTGTGAGGGATCGTTGCTCAGCCGTCTCAGCAGCCTCCACGCCTTCTGGCTGCTCCTGCCCATGTCGACCTCTGTGATCAACTTGATCCACTGTTCTTTCTTGGCTTCAGAGATGGAGGACACAATGCTCTGCGCTGCCTGAAGAGTCTGCTCACTGAATGGGTCTTCGTTGTGGAGCCTGTAGTAGTTTTCCAACAAGGCGGCTGTTTCAGGAGTAATGCCCTGGAGGTAGTGGGTTCTGCAGCCTCTCGGTATAGAGGCCCGTGAGCAGGTTTTCACTATTTCGATAAAATGTTCGTATTCCTCAGGGATTGGCGCGACCGATGTGATCATGTCGTCTAACATGTCTGAGAATTTAGTCCAATTTGCCTTTCTGAAGTTGTATCTTCGTTTAAATCGAACTTCCTGAGGCCTTATTGTTGGGAACAGTTGGCATATTATTGGTCGGTGCTGTGTGTTTGGGATTGGTGGTCCCACTGATTTGGTGCATTGCTGTACGATGCTGTCGCTCACAAATAAGAGGTCTGGGTTGTAACCTCGGTGCCATCTCCCGCTGTTGTAGGATGGTGGGAGCTTGCTATCATGGATGAGTGATAGTTTGTGCAGTTCAGACCAGGACAGGACAGCCTCTCCATTTCTGTCCTCTTGGGCATAGCCCCATACATGGCTATGGCTGTTGAAGTCACCAATTACTACCGCCCTTTGGTGCCTGTCAAAGTTCTTGGGGGAGGAGAAGCAGAAATCTTCATTTGGGGGCTTGTACACAGAGGTGATGGTGATGTTATTAAGCTCTACTGTTATAACCTCGATATTGTTTTCTTCAGTGTTGTGGGCACTGCTGACTTGGAGGCCTGGTTTGACAAAGACAGCAGTTCCATACTGCGCATGTGGTCTTTCCGCTACTAGGATCATTCCTGGAACTTTGGGTCGTTTCTGTCGTTCATCCCTGTGTGTTTCTTGGACACACAGCACGTCACATTTCTTATCTCGGCACAGTTCATAGAGCAGTTGTTCTTTGGCAGCTGACATGCCTTCGATGTTGATTGCGATTATTGTCATGGTTGGTCCTGAAAAGGACCGTTGCTTCTGGGTTGAGAGAATCGGCCGTCTACGAAGACGTTGCCCAGGGGACGCCCGGATGTCTTGCAATCCTGCGAGGAGGCTTCTCTCATGTCCCCCTCAAAGCAGATAATGTGGGATTTTATTCAGCTGTGTGGAAGGGGCCTAAGATCCACCAAACAGAGCCAAACAGTGCAAAAGCCATACACATCAATGTGTTCAAATACCAATTAATTCTTCATCCATTGTTATCCAGCTTTCTTTAAAGCTTTCTTAATAATATAATTTAGGGGGTCACATACCATTTACTGGCATTCATTGTTAAACAATTGAGAATCATAAATCCTTCTTGATTACACAGAAATTTCTCATTAAATCCAGATTTGCAAACCTTCCTCTAAACCATGAAAGTGTTTGCAATTACCTTTGGATGTTTTTTGCATAATACAACTTTATAAATCTGGTTCAGTGATTAGTTCTTTGGTGGGTGGGGGGAGTCTATAGTTATGTTTATGATTATATTCAGGTCTGGCATTACGTTGGCTCTGTGCACTGATAATTGAGGTCTAAGTTGTCAGAATAAAGGATCAATGTATTGTCGAAGGCTTTCATGGCCAGAATCCATGGGTTGTTGTAGGTTTTTCCGGGCTATATGGCCATGTTCAAGGAGAAAAATTGCCTCCAGAACATGGCCATATAGCCCGGAAAAACCTACAACAACCCAAAGGATCAATGCTCACCCAAGTTATTATTTTTTATTTTATTTTTTACAAATAGTGGAATTCCAGAGGCAAACCCATTTATAAGTTATAGACACATTCCAATCAACTTGCAGACCATTCCAGACAAAAAGTGTGGGTTCTCTTCTTCCTTGTGTCAGTACTTTCCAAAATTATGTATTTTTCATAGCTTACTTTTCAGTTTTCCCTTCAAGGAAATTCCTACTTGATTCCAAATGCCATCAAGAAGATTTTCAATATTTATTTATTTACAGTATTTATATTCTGCCCTTTTCACCCCGAAGGGTGGATCACAAAGCACAGATATGGCAAACATTCAAATCCAATTATACAGTAACAAGACAGACAACAGATAGAGGTATTATATCGGCTTTCCCCCATCTTTTGGCATCTTTGGAGGCTGTGCTCGATTCCTGCCACAGAGCTTTCTTTGTTTATAAACTCATTTGTAAATGATTGAAACATCATGCCCAAAATACCTCCTCACTTAATGTGATTCCTAATTTATCTACTCACATTGCTTTTTTTGATCTGCTAGGTGGGCAGAGAGCTGGGCTGAAGGTCAGGAGCTCACCCTGACCTGGCTTCGAACTGTCAAGTTTTTGGTTGGCAAGATTTGCTGGAGCTGCAACTGTTGATTAACCTGCTGTGCTAAAGCCAGCAAACATATCTATCAACCCATGTGATTATTATTTCCACCAATCTCTGAGCCATGTGACACATTGTCCATATATTTGGCTAAGGCTCTTACTGATGCATTTGAATGAAAGGGATTAAAAGACACAATTATGAAATGAAGGAGTCCTTCACACCTCTGCAAGAGACTGAAATATCCAGTTAGACAGAAGTAATTAGGCAACAAGAGAACTGGATAAATCTCTGCATTAGCTTGGAGGCAGATAATTACTTTTGCAGCCTGCAATGATCTCAAGAGTTACATTTCTATCTTTATTTTTAACCACCAGCTTCAAAACAAATATAAAGCAATTCCTAGTTAGGAAGAAGGCATAATGTCATTTCATAGGGATGCCTTTCAGATCATTCGTTGGCAGGAGAAGCAGTGGATGTTTATAGCTTGCTAATTATACTGAAAACTCATTTAAAGAGTTTCCCCTCTTCCAGTTATATGGACATATTGGCTATGGCTAATTGGTGAGCAGGCATGTCATATTGCAGTGACAAATGGCAATGTTAAAAGTAGAGGAATATTTTCCTGACAATGAAGATTTTGGCACAGGAAAATGAGTGAGCTTATATATTCTGTTGCTACTTCATCAGATTTGTATCATTCACTATTCCTTTACATTAGGGCCAACCAAACATACCTTGGGAGCCAAGGCTGGCTCTGTCATGTTTGACATAGGATAGATTACATTAGGTCAAGAGTGTCAAACTCATTTTCATTGAAGGCCACATCAACCTTATGGTTGTCTTCAAAGGGCCGTTGAATCCATGGAGGAAGAATCCATGGATACAGAGGGCCAACTACATTTTTACATAGTAGTCAGTGCTCTTAGGTTTTTACCCAAATTGGGTTCCTATATATTGTTGAACAACAACTCTTATAGCTTTTGATTATCCGCTACGTGGACTGGGGATAATGGTAATTGTAACCCATATGCCCTTGTTACTCAGAGGTTGAGGAAAGATTAAGGGAAAAGTTAATGTCAAACATCATATCAACAAGCCATGTATCTAATTTCAAATCCCACTTTCCTGACTAAACAGTACAAATGACAGCCTTCCAGATGTTTTTGTATCACAACTCCCAACAGCTCTAATCATGATCTCTAATGATGAGGAATACAGGAGTTGTAGTGCGACATCAGGAGGGCCACATAAAAAGACATGGAGGACCAGAATCCTGAGTTTTACATGTTTTAGATGGTGAGACATAGGTTAAGAGCTGAATATAGGAACTGGTGTCTGAAAAGTGATCAAGGCTGTTTCTGTATTGGCACTACCATGGGAAGACATCTGATACACCCAAAATATCAATGCTACTGAGAGATGAAAGATGGACTGGGTAGGCAAAATAAATTTTGAAATTATCTGTTTGCCTGTAAGCTATACCAGAGTGTCTCAAAATAATGAACATTTCAAATGTTTTTGTTTTGATTGTACCTGTATATTTACAGATTAAACAAGCCTTTTCTCGAAATATGCTCTTTCCTTTCTAATGATTATGTGACACATCTGGATAGATGCAATACTTAAGAAATTTATTTCCACCTATTCTCACTAAGCAGCCACCATCGTTATCATCATAAACATCCATGAATCATATCCAAACGATGAATGCATTCTAACAACAATATACTAGCTAAGCATTAGGATAATTTTGTTTTAGTGCTAACATCCCTCTTTTGAACTTTATTGAGTCTGTGTCATGGAAACAATTGCTCTGTTTACTTGGAGGCCATCTTTACTGGGCAGTAGAGACACATGGCATGTTACTGATACATTTCATTTTGTGTAGCACTGAGTTAGTTTCAACTGAGTTACGGACTGCATATAAAAAGTCTTTGGCAATGGCAGAAGCTCCCAATGAATATTTTGGGATGAGGAAACATCATAGTGATCTTCAAAAAATGTTTTTCAGAGGAACAAAATGTGGGACCTCCAGATTGATTTTTAATCCATATGGAAGCAGCCACTATTAGGCAAAGTGAGGAGGCATTGTGGTTCAGCCAGATGAAGATGAGGGGTTTGGGGGCTCAGTTTTAGGGTTAGGGTTACAAAGGTGGGGAACATGTATCATTGCAGATATTGCCGAACTAGAATCTCTATCTTCTTTCACATTGGCCAATGTTTCTGGAGCTGATGGAAACTGGAGTCCCCAAGATCTGGAGGGCCACAGGTATCCTAGGTTTAGACTCGGTGAGATACAATCAGAAGAGAAAGATTGCAGAATAAAAGTATTAGTAAGCGACATCCTTACCACCTTGCAAATGGGCAACCATGTTGTTCTCCATGTAAAATATGTATCTTTCACCTAACTGATAAAATATATAACTTTATTATAAGAGGAAATCAGCCATCAGCCCAGATCCAAAGCAACAGTCTTCTGTTACATCCAGTCAATTGAGTTAACTTCATATTACTTTGCTGAAGTACAACTCCAGCTTCAGATTCACAGGCTGAACTCAAAGTAGGGAGCCTGTGCACACAACGAGCACAAACAGGCCAACCGTGAACAGTGCACTCCAGTAGCAGAGACACAATGAACTCAAATTCAGATTGGCTTTTCACACCTCAAAAATGAAAAGGTTATGATGCGTCCTGAGGTAACCATGCATGAAACTCCTTTCTTGCTTGCCACATGGCTTTTTATTTACACAATTCTAGTTCAAGCTCTGAACTATGCTTTCCCAAAGTGTATAAATAGGAATACAGGGTGTCATATTTTTCCCATTACCAATAAATAAGAATAAAAAAAACTAGACCTGAAAATGTATTTCAAAGGGAGCCTAAGAACTGCACAATAAGTTATATTGTGTTGTTAAGGCAGTGATCCCATACAGCGTCTAGTACAGGCACTTATCTGGCAATAAATCCTATTGAACTCATTTTTTAAGATGTTTAGGCTTTTTTTTTAAGATGTTTAGTATCGCAATTGTAAAAGATTAGGATTATATTTCAAAAGCTAGATACAGTTGTCTATTCACATTTGCGATTTTGACAGATTTGCTTATTCAAGGATTTGATTAAAATGTGCTCTCTAGAAAACTGAGAAAATGCCAGAGAGAACACTTCTCTAGGAATCGCTAAGTCCTCCAGTGTAATTGTATAGTCAGCTTCCAGGGAAAGTTGGCTCTAGAGTTATGCTGGAGTTTGAGAAATTCCTAGAGCAGTGTTAAAAGAAAAATAATATCTTTATTTGTAGTTTTTCACAGGATTCCTGTTTCCCTAACACCAGAGAATATTGTGTTTTGAAGGAAAATGGCTGTAGGTGGTAATCAGTGTCCTTTGGAGCATTCCTTTGGCTGAAATTGATGCTCTTTGAGGAGAGCTGGGTTGGGTTCAGTCTGAAAGGGAGTGACGCTAATGGCCAGCTTTCAAAGTATTCACTTTAATCATGTAATTTGACTCATGGTTATACAATTTGATGGTATAGGAAGTGCAGATCTGTAATTATTTCATTCTGGAATGCAAGAATGAATAATTTAAAAGTTTTTTTCTTATCATTGGTAATATTGTTATGTTCCTTTTGCATTTCTCATGAATTTCCACCTTTTGACAATCTTGCATTAGAGTAAGTCATGCAAAAAACAATAATACAAAAATGTCTTGGAAAAGTTAAACAATCTATTGAGGTGAAACTTCTGGGAGAAGTCTGGGAGAAAAAATTGTGGAAGGACAAAGCAGCTTGGCCCCATTTTTAAAGCCTTTTAAAAATAAAATGGAAAAATGGAACATGGTTTTTTTGGGAATTATAATAAAAGGTTTAAGGCATTATGTTCCTATATTTACTTCCTCAAAATTATTTATAAAATCAGTGTAACAGGAAGACTTTTGTGTAACATCATGTACTGTATTGGATCATTTCAGTTTTTGGTCTTGATGTTCTTTTCTTGGTTCTTTTTATGGCAATGAGTGCTTAAAGCCTGCTTAATACTTTGAAGGACTAAAAGAGACAAAATCATTTTCTCCATTCTACTGATATTCTTCTGTTTTAATTGTTTTTGTGTCTGCTCTTTATAAAGTAACAAAACCAAAGGGATTCCCTAAAGTTTTGTTTTTCTTTGGAGTTCAGGGGTTCATAATTCCAAATTTAACAAAAATTGAAAGTTTTAGAAAGTAAATTCCATTTGTAATTATTGCCTGCAAAAATAATACTTTTAATTACAGCAGCACATTATTTCTATACTACTACTATTCTTTATATCCCACTCCCTCTTCACAAGGACTCGGGGCAGCTCACAGCTGCCCAATCAAGTACTGATTTTATGTTCCTAAAGTTACAAAGTGACTTTCAAGTTATAAAGGTTGCTAATACCACATTCAGTCATCAGAATTATATGCTGGCAATTTCAAGTGTATTGGTCTGAAATAAGAATTTGATGGCCTCAAATGTCGAGTGGTACCTGGTACATTCTGAAAAATTATATTAGTTATGTTTCGTCTTTGGAATGATTTACTTCAGTGATTGACTTTGTAGGGGTTGCTTAGACCCTGCATACTTAGGGTATAAACGTTTTGTCAACTATACTTAGGAAATTGGTTTCAAAAGACAGAAAATGATAATTCATCAAGCTGTTGATGGAAGTTTTTAAAAATGTTTTAAGGAAATCAAACTTTGGAACAGCTTGAAATATATTTTTATTCAGTTTGGGTTTACATCTCCAATTTCAACTGATATTACCTCCTTCAACTCTCTGATTTTAATGTCAGCATGGATTAGAGAGTTATTTAATAAGTAAATTCTTCTTTAGAAAAGCAATTTCAATTAATGTCATCTGTAGTTTTAGATGTTTGATTTCTAAAACCTCCATCCTTGTAATTTCCAGAACTGTGTGTATGGTAGAGATAGCATTACATATTTACAGAATAACTATTTCTGCTCAGCAACTAAAGGAGTATGGGTACAGTTCCTCTGTTAGTACCTGTGTGGGCGAGAGGACTTACTCTAATTGACAGAACAGTATAATTTCATTCAGTAATGAAATCACTAGTATTAAAATATTTCCTGGCATCCAGTTTAGTTCTGAGTGCCAGTCAGTACAGATCAAGCATCCATTATCCAAAATCCTAAAATCCAAAACACTCCAAAACTTAAAATTGTCAACATTGGTGTCTGAGAAAGTGAAACTTTTGCTTTCTCTTGGTTCAGGGTACACGAACATTGTTCCCTGCACAAAACTGTTAAAACTGTGTAACATTTCCTTCAGGCTATGAATATCTTTGCAACATACATGATTTTTTTGGTTAGACTTGAGTCTCATCTCTAAGATATCTCATTATGTATGTATATGCAAATACATTTTTTAAAATCTCCAAAAACCAAAACACTTCTGGTCCCTGATATTTCAGATAAGGGATGCTTAACCTGTATTGCTTCTGACTGCTATAACCTAGAGTTGAAGTTTGGATGGAAGGCTACCAGGGATGTTTTTCCTTTGGTGCATCTCTGTATCAAATTCCCACTTGAAAAGAACATCCTTAGGAGGCAACAGTAATAGAGGTTAGATCAGCTATGGACAAATCCAGTTCTGCAGGCCGGATGCATACTCTTTGGGCCTTTGCTCAGGCTATCTGCTCTCTGAACATCTATCAGCATGAGGACACGATGGCCCACTGTGTTCTCATGTTGAGGGGAGGGCTGGGGTAGTCACACGCAGCCTCGGCACCAGCTCCTGGTAGAGGCTCTTCCTGGCCAGTGTCTTAGCCTCCACTGCTATGGGACTCAGGTACTCCTTGCCAGAGTACATAGAGCCATCGTGCTCCCCTTCTTCCAGGCCTCTGCTGCTATCACCTTCCTCAAGGGCAAGTTCCCCTTCAGAAAGCAGAAGAGCAAGAACAGGAGAGAAAAGAAAGAGAGCCCTAGGCAGCTTCATGCCAAGAGGAGGATTTGATATGCTTTGCAGGCATGCGGCAGCAAAGAGTTGCTGAGTTCTGTGATGGAGGCCAAACCTCAGGCCAGGAAAGTCAGGAAGAGGCTCTGCCTGTGGCTGGTGCTGAAGCAAGAGTGCCAACTGCTTCTTGGTCTTTCCCCATGCTAACCATCACCTTGGCCTCCTCCCTCTCTCTTACCACCACCCGTCCATCCTGCTCCAGTAAAAACGTTTCACCATGCTTGGGTTAGATGCTAAGTTAAGTGTGACGTAGTGGTTTGAGTTTTAGACTGGGACTCTTTGAGACCAGGGTTCAAATACCTCCTCAGCCATGAAAACCCTTTGGGTAGCTTTGGCCAAGTCATTCTCTCAGCATCAGAGCAAAGCAAATCCTCTTTGAAAAAGTCTTGAGAAAAAAAAATCTTGTAACAGGTTCTAAGTAAAATCTATTCTGCTGCAATTCTTCAATACAATATGAGCCCTGACTTTGATCCAGCAAACTCTGCTGTTTATGTTGTACAAACTGAGATCAATTAGGAGTTAATTTATACTCCCCGTGTCTGCATGGTTGGCATGACTAAGGAGCTAAGCTCCTTCATTTCCTTTTTAACAGTGACAGTACTGAGTCTCAGTATGGAGCACACATTTCTTTTACAGCTTTTGTTCCAGTTTATTTAGCGCTAGCTATGTTTCAATTCTCTGTATTGACCTTTCCTTCCTGAATCTTCTTTAATTGTAGGTTTTGTTACAAATATTATGGTTTTCTTTATTTGCACTTTGTATCCTCCTCTTTCAGTAAAATAAGGCTAACTTCTCACATGATGGTAAAAATATCAGCAAACCTTTGAGGCGAGGATGGAGTTACAAAGTTATGGTCTGTTTTTTGTAATGTGGTTAGGAGTGGTTATTAAAAGGGAATTTTCCCACATTAGAAGTAAAGCTTTCAGACAAAGCTACTTGAGAGACAAGAGCTAGCCTGGGGTAATGTTGAACTAGGACTGTGGAAACCTGGTGTTTTTGGCCATGAAAACCCATTGCATGACTTTGAGCAAGTCTCACTTTTTAAGCCTTAGAGATAGAGACAATGGTCAAGCTCTTCTGAACAGACCTTGACAAGAAAACAGAGAATGGATTACCTTAGGGCAGTGTATCTCAGCCTGTGGTCCATGGACCACCAGTGGTCCATGGCCTCACCATTACTACACCATTGCCTCAAAACCATGTGGTAACAAGAGCAACTGGTCTTGCAAAATCCTTTTATAGTGCCAAGGCAAAGGGAATGTCAGGAGGGGAGAGGCCCATGAAAAATTACTAATATCACATCAGCTCTATATTATTAAATACGGTTTTCTATGGATGAGCAGATGGTGACTACTGGATGGCATATGTTCTGTATCAGAAACTAGAGCTGATGTGGTCTAGCCAATGTCGTTTTCTGAATCAGCACCCCAAATAACCAAACTGAATGTAAAGTTGACCAAAAACTGATTTGTAACCTTTTTGGTACTAATGTTGGAGAGTGGTTCCTGGTCAAAGTGGTTCCTGTTCAAGTTATCCCTGGTCAAAATGGTCCCTGGTCAAGTGGTTCCTGGTCAAAAAGAGGTTGGAAACCACTGCCTTAGGGTCTTCATAATCAGAAACAACTTGAAGGCATACAATGTCAAGGCTTTTGACCTCATGGTCTTGGTACTCTCAATGTTCAGTGGGAATGTGAGAGAGCTTTGTCCAATCTTCAGGATTCTCTACCAAGGGAAATACTGGGTTGGCTCGCTCCCTATTACTTCTTTTGGCATGCAAATCCCTTTATGTTCATATGGCCTTTGCATTTAGTCTGGGTTACTGTCCAATGGGCCCTGTCTGCTTGAATTATCTCATTTATTCTTACTGATTTAATTGTAGTTGATTGTGGTTATATTTTTCAATTTGATTTGCTTTCCTTTAGATTTACTACTTTTAGCCACTTTGTGTGAGTCCCCTTTTTGACAGACAGAATATAAATGCAATAAATCAATGAAATAATGAAAGCTGGGAAATGGGATCTCACCACCTGCTCACCATGTGTACAAGCCACCTGGCACTCTCTACAGCCTTTTAACAATCTGTTCTTTTATGTCCTTCTTCACACACACGTATGTTTGAATAAAAATACTCCACCTGGGGAAAAACTTCTTCAAACTACAATTTCCCATGAGATGCTGACAGACTATAGTAGAAAGATGTGATAAAAATGTTTTGCATACGTTTTTAAAAGTCCCTTTCTTTCTTTGCGTATGTTGTTAATATTATTTTGATCAAACCTACTAAGTCAATGTTGAAAATATTATTACAGTTTCTCTTCCCTACTAATAGATATGTATGATCTGATTATGATACAGGCTGAGAACTCTTATCCACAATTCCAAAATCCAAAATGCTCCACATGGGATACTGATGGTTTAGTGTACACAAACTTTGTTTCATGCACAAAATTATTTAAAATATTGTACAAAATTGCCTTCAGGCTATCAGTATAAGGCATATATGAAATTTGGCTCCCATTTCAAAATATATTATTATGTAAAATACAACAATAAGAATTCCAAAATCTAGAACAATCCCAAATCCAAAAGGCTTCTGGTCTCAAGAATTTCAGATAAGTGATACTCAATCTGTAATTTGTTGTTCTAAACAAATTATCCAACATATCCCTGGGTTGACAAGGAATGAAACCTATTTTCAAATAAAGTGCTTTATGTTTTATTTATTACAATTTAATATTATATAGAAATAATAACATTGCAATGTAATAGTGCTGGTATATTGTATGTAATATTAATAATGTTGCTGTAATATAATATATTGTGTATTGTACAAGGGTGTATTGTACAAAGGTTAAAGGAAGGTTACAATTTTTTTTAAATATAAAGAATGAATATATTTTAATAAAACTTACATGGATTGTAGCATAGGTATTACATTATTTTTCCACATAATCACCATTCAGTTCAAAACATTTTGTTATCCATGTGACAGGTTTTTTGATGCCTGGGTCATAGAAGTCTCCCACCACCTTTTTCAGCCAGTTTGTCACTTTGATTTTCACGTCGTCATCATCAGAAAAGTGTTTTCCACCAAGGTGTTTCTTCAATTTAGTGAACAGATGA
The DNA here is from genome assembly GCF_037176765.1 of Anolis sagrei. Lineage (NCBI taxonomy): Eukaryota > Metazoa > Chordata > Lepidosauria > Squamata > Anolidae > Anolis > Anolis sagrei. Next base: position 31,688,151 of record NC_090021.1, on the reverse strand, counting down.
TAGTCACTGGGTACGAGATTGGTGCAGTGAGATGGGTGGCTTAAAACATCTCAACCAAATGAAGTCAACAACTCTAGCACATTGTCATGAAGGAGACAGACAGAAGGGAAATGGAATGAGGACACTCATCTGTAACCTTCACCACAACACTAGTCGATGAGCTACTGGTGACTGTCACTGTTCGTTCAGTTCTGCTGGCTTCCTGCTACACGGTAGTGATACCAACTTCCCCTGAGAAAATTCCTTGAGAGAGCAATGTGCCTTGTAACCTTACTTTCTGGATAACCCTCATATATAGTACAACTTATGATATAGTACAATATATTATATAGTATTAATAGTATAATGTCCTGGTAGTGTATTATATATATAGTGATTTAATAATATAGTACAATATAATAATATATTATAATATTGTACTTGTATAAGGAGTCCCCTGTGGCGCAGTGGGTTAAAGCGCTGAGGTACTGAACTTACTGACCGAAAGGTTGCAAGTTCGAATTCGGGGAGTGGCATGAGCTCCTGCTGTTAGCCCCAGCTTCTGCCAACCTAGTTTGAACAAATGCAAATGTGAGTAGATCAATATGTACTGCTATGACGGGAAGGTAACAGCACTCCATGAAGTCATGCTGGCCACATGACCTTGGAGGTGTCTACGGACAATGCTGGCTCTTTGGCTTAGAAATGGAGATGAGCACCAACCCTCAGAGTCACACACGACTGGACTTAATGTCAGGGGAAATCCTTTACCTTTACTACTTGTATATTATGTATTACATATAATATTACATATAATGTGTTATTATTTTTGATGTAGATGAGGATTTGTTTTTGGGATTTGGGAGGTTGGCTATTTTTGTCTTTGTTCAGTTTCTCACGGCATTGAATGTTTGCCAATATCTGTTATAGACCCGAGTCTTCTTGGTGAGATAGGGCGGGATATAAATAAAGTGGTTGTTGTTGTTATGTATGGTATCAAGCTCTCACTTCAGCTGCACATTATCTGATTTATAAATTTCCACATTTTTGTATCCTACTCAAATGTAATTCAGTTATTTACAATATAACAGTTTCATTTGCTGCCCATTGAAGTTTCATGAGAAGTAATGACTATGATTATAGTGGTATTTTAAAAAAGCTTTTCTGCTCTGCGTGTTGTAGCATTTGGCCTTATTATAAACATAAGCTGACATCCATCACTATCTAGAGCCAAGCCCTTGGCAAATGTGAGTGTTGTAGGAAAGGCACAGCAGGTGTTTTGCTTGCAGTCATTGCCACCTGTCTTGTTTCTAAAGGGAACCGGTAGATTTGAAAGCTGCCACTTGATTCTGGCTCCACACCTGACCTTTCCCCATTGTCAAATGTAGTCATTAGGCTGGTTAGAAAGCTTGTCAGTCTGTCTCCTCATCTCTACTTATCCTCACCTGTCAATGGAATCAGCATTGTTTTGGGACAGAAGGGAGGGCTGATAGACAGGAGCAACAACTCCAAATGACATTGATTTGGGGTTTGTAGCTCCTGCAAGCACTCCAGTGGATCAAGCAGGAAACCTTACCTATGAGAAACCTCATGCCACTTTTCTTGAAAGAAAGCCATGCTGAGTGGTAACAGTATGAAAATAAACCTTTAATAACATTCATAATGCTTGTGAAAAAAAGTTGTATATTTCCCCTGTAATGACACTGGAGAAATGGAAATACAGGATATCCATTCTTACTGCCTTTTTTCCTTTAGAGCTGCAAGCATTGCAGGGAATTGTAGTGGTATATGTTGTATTTATTAACTTGTTGTCTTTGGCTTATGTAACTGTGTTATCTCTTTATCAGTTTATTTTATTTTGTATCATGTAATTTCTGTTGTTTTAATTTGTTCACTGCTTTGAGTCTCACCCATGGGAGAAAAGTGGGCTATAAATGAATTAATGAATAAATAAATAAATAAATTTGTAATTTAAAGCCTTTGATCAATTATTATTCACTGCTTCATTTCCTATTTAATTTAAGTAAGTGGCTGAAAGCCTCTATTTCACTGTAAACTAATGATTTCCAGATTTTAGTGATTGGAAATAAATTTTGCTAACAATTTTACAGTGCTAGGTTTCTTTCTGCTGCAGATTTTCTTTGTCAAGGCTGATGGCTTCATTGTCTATAGCAGTGGTTCTCAACCTGTGGGTCCCCAGGTGTTTTTGCCTACAACTCCCAGAAATCTCAGCCAGTTTACCAGCTATTGGGATTTCTGGGAGTTGAAGGCCAAAACATCTGGGGACCCACAGGTTGAGAACCACTGGTCTATAGGTCATTGTCTTTGGTAGCTGAATTATTTGTGTTAGGAAACTGCTTTATGCTAAGCCTAACCATTGTCCATCTATTCCACTATTGTCAGCTGTAGAGCAATCAGTGGTGGCTTCCATATCAGTGGGGAAATGAGTCCACTTCAGATTTTGAATAGCTGTGAAGGAACTATCCAAGGTGCTGAACGTAGTTTGGTGATGCAGTCTAGTCCATCTATAACTCATTCAAAGCCTAAATTAAGAGCCTGCTCTGACATGGGATTAAACAGTCACTACTGTTAGATCTTTGACCTCATCACACTAGAGAATGAATCCACTTTAAATCTGGTTGCTGCCTCCTGCAGTATTCTGGGGATTGTAGTTTAGGGAGGAGCCTTTAACAACCTTCCTAAATTACAAACTGCAGAATTCTGCAGGAGGCAGAAACTGGATTTAAAGTGCATTCTTTCTCTGGTGTAATGAAGTAGTTAATGTAATTTAGGTAGATCTTTTATGCTACACATACTTAGAGATTCCTGGTATTTCCTAATTGTACCAGACAGCCAAGATTTTGTTTCATTTTTGGAGTTAGATAAATGTCAGTATGCTCAGAGTGTAGTTAGAGTAGAAATACATTTCTCTTTCCCATAACTTTATTATTAATTCATTTAAACCAAGGAAATGAAGACTTAATATTTTACTTTCTCCAGCAAATCTCTATTTCAGTATCAGCTGCATGAAACTGATGTACTACAGTTGATTTTGTCTGCCAAGAGTGTTTTATATGAGGGCGCATTCACTCTTGCAACTTCTGCAGCCTGAAATGGTGAAGTCCAAGAACAGTTCTACCATAGGATATTGTAGGCCGCGCTGAGTCTTCTTGGGGAGAGGGGGCAGGATATAAATAAAGTTTTATTATTATTATCATTAGGATATATGATTGGACTGGGATTTTTAAATGCCTAGCCCAAAGGTTCTGTTGAATGTTAGTTTTTTAAAGAGATCATTTTAAATAAGAGATCCTCCCATTCTTTGAAATGCAATTTCGCTAAGTTTGCAATGTAGTGAGGCCCTTAGTCTAAGCTTAAGAGATGACTTTTTGTTTGAATAAGAAGTACTTAGTTTTGGAACAAAAACCTCATAGCCCTAAAACAATGAATCGTCGAAGGCTTTCATGGCCGGAATTACTGGGTTGTTGTAGGTTTTTTGGGCTGTATGGCCATGTTCTAGAAGCATTCTCACCTTATGTTTTGCCTAAAACAGTTTGGAAAGATATGACAAATTTGCTTGCCATGACCTTGATGGTTTGTTCAGTAAGAAGACATAAGAATTAAATCTTAATGGTAGGTAGGTAGGCATGGAGGTATGATGGTTGTGGCATAAGGGTACTCATGGACTTGCTGGAAGAGGGTTTTATATGGTTAGTGAGATGCATTTTGTTCACTCTGGGGAATTATTTGATGGGAGATGGACCAGTATTCTGAAGTGGCAATATGTCAGGATAAAAGGGAAGGGCACAAGTGCAATTCCCTGTCTTCTGCTCTTTTTCTAGGAATATTGCTTGTTTATAAAGGGTGATGCAGCATAACTTCCTTTTTTAAGGAAGTATGAATCAGAATTGTTTTTATAATGTAGTCGAATACCTAAAGTTTTGTTTTACATAGTTTTGAAGATCAAATTAGGTAGGTGACGTCCCCCATTCTCCATACACTGAGTAAACTGATTTCTGGCATTTGTGATGACTCTTGTCAGCATAGCAGGAGTTATGTTGGCAATTTCTTCCTGGATGTTGGTCTTCAAATCTTGTAGGGTCCTTGGACGGTTCACATAAACACGGGATTTCAAAAAACCCCATAGAAAAAAATCACAAGGGGCCAAATCTGTAAAGTGGGCCGGCCACTCCAAATCCGCTCGAAAAGTAGGCCTCAATGGCAAAAGCATGCTCCCCACTGTATCAACGCATGATGGTGACTGTCAGGACAAAACTTTATACTCCAGCCTCTCGAACAAGACCACTAACGCCCCGCTACGTCTTCAACCGACTGATTGGCGTGCATTTTGAAAAAGGAAGTTAGGCTGCTTCACCCTGTATTTTGCTATTTGTAGCTTCCTCAGTGGGAGTTTGTGGTTAGGAGTTATAGGAACCTGTAATGTGTTTAATGCTTTAAAAGTTTGATGATGATTGTATTTATTTACACCCTGCTTTTTGTCTCCAAAAAGGAGACTCAAAATGGCCACTCCTCCCAAGCTAAATGGAGAGAACAAATATCAAATCTTCCAATTGTCTCATTTTAGTACAGACAATCCCATGTAATCCTCTGTCTTACCATTTTTCAGCTGCTTTACAGATATCCCAGTTTTTCTCCTCTTCTGAGTTCCTTCGAACTGAGTTCAAAGAGAAAACATTAACTAATTGATATTGCTCATTTTAATCCACAGCTATTGCTGTGTTCTATTGAGTATTTTATATAAATTGTCTGGTATTTTTGTACACTTTTTAATGTAAATTTGCTTTATTTTAATTGATATTGTAATTGTTTTATAAATGTTTATGTATTTTGCTGTATTCTGTATGTCCTTGCAGCATTATTATTGCTTTTGTAAGCCACCCCAAGCCCCTTTTGGGAAATGGTGGCAGGATATAAATAAAGTTGTTGTTGTTACGTGGGGGAAGAGAAATGTAGCTCTTTGCCGTTGACATATGCAAAATCAAACTATTACAACCTCTCATGTTCTTCAATAGGAGCTCCTGGTGGTGCAATGGATTCAACCTTTGTGCTGGCAGGATTGCTGACTGACAGGTTCAGCGGTTTGAATCTGGGGAGAATGGGTTGAGCTCCCCCTGTAAGCTCCAGCTCCCCATGCGGGGACATGAGAGAAGCCTCCCACAAAGGTGGTGAAACATCAAACATCCAGGCTTCCCCTGGGCAACATCCTTGCAGATGACCAATTCTGTCACACCAGAAGTGACTTGCAGTTTCTCAAGTTGCTCTTGACATGAAAAAAAAAACTCTTCCATAATAATTTTGTTCTCTTGACCACACCCTGATGTTGTTTGGCCAGATCCATAATTTGCAGGTGAAAAAATGTGAGTAAAACAGGAGGGAAGGAACATGGCTTAGTATTAGACCCCATGCATTGCATATTATAGAAAGACCCAGATTCAGTCTCCTCCACATAGGTAGGGTTGGGACTTTGTTTAAAATCCTGGATGAGCAAATAAGCTCATTCAGTTTAAGATAGCTTGTAGTCTTCTTCCAGTGCCACAGCTGAGAGTTGGTTGATGATAGTTTCAGGGTGCACAGCGATTTTCCTCTTGAAGAAAATTAAGAGGGAAAAAATCAAATCTATTTCTTTGCACTGTTGTCAAATTGCCAATAAAACAAAAATTACAAGTTCCTCAGCCACAAAAATACAAGCCAAATAGCATTTTCTTGGAACTTCTATGAGTCTATTATTATCTTTGAAATACTCTAGGGTTTTCCATTCTGGAGAAGCAAGAAGCTATTTTACATAGGATAATATGAGCAGCTGTTCTGCCATCAAACTCCCAATTTATATCAAGTGCTTGTGTCTGTATATATTAGCGGGTCACTATGTACAGTATTGCAAGCACTGGGAAATCTTATGACCTTGAATACATTTCAATTATATTGCATATTAATTTTCATTTCTCCCAGTTCTTTAACACCTTACCTATTATCTTGTGGATGATATACAAACTGACTTTTGACATGCAAAGTCTTTAAAGCTGAGTTAGTAGAGAAATGCAGAATATTATAATTATAATAATATACTTTATTTATATTCCATTCCACTTCTCCAAGGGGACTCAGAGCGGATTACAGGATCACAGGTACATATATGGCAAACATTCAATTCCGTTATACAATTGACAAAGACAGGTAGTACATAAACAGAGGGAGGTTTCCCTGTTTTCATCTTCAGCATCCAGCTGTGCTTGACTCAGCCATGGGGAGGTGCTGTTGTTTCATTTTCCATGCAAAGAGCCTGTTGATCATGGATACCTTTCCTGCTTAAATTTTTGCGGGCATGTTTTTCAGGGCACCTTTTACCTCCCTGCCAAAGCAGTACCTGGATATAAGTGGATATTAATGATTTTAATATTTGTATATATTTATGGTTTTAGGTCCCGGCATTGAATATTTGCCGTATATATGTTGTGCTCCGCCCTGAGTCCCCTGCGCAGTGAGAAGGGTGGAATATAAATGTTTTAAATAAATAAATAAACAAATACCTATTTATAATTTTGAGACCCCATCTGCCCCAGTCGCCTCCACTCAGCCAGTCACACATCTCCGCTCGAGAACACTCCCTTTATTCAGCCCACTTAGCTCCCTTGATACCTCTCTGTCCACCTCAACATCAGAGTCATCCATACCAAATGCCCAAGGGAGATTATTTCCCAGCCCAACTTCCTCCCCGGAGAGCTGACTAGATTCAGACCGGGCGGGGGGGGGGGGGAAGGTTCCAGAGAAGGGGGGTGCTATCCGAGTCGTGTGGGGAAGGAGATTTGCGGATCACAAACATCCCAGGGAGAAGCGCAACAGAGTCTTTGCGACCCTGGAAAAGGTGGGTAGTGGTAGGCTCCTTGGCAGCCCCCTTGGTCTTAAGGTCCTGTTGATTAATGCCAGATCCGTTAATGGTAAGACCGCGGCCATCCAGGACTTGATCCTGGATGAGAGGGCGGATCTGGCATGCATTACCGAGACCTGGTTGGACGAGGTGGGGGGTGTAAACCTTTCCCAGCTGTGTCCTCCAGGTTTTGGAGTGCATCAACAGGCCAGACAAGGGGGGCGGAGATTCTTGGGGCTGTGAGAGCGACCACCTCATCTCTAGACCCATGCCCATCTTGGCTCATTAAATCAGCCAGAGGGGGGTTGCTTGATTGGTTTGTACTGATTGTCAACGCATCGCTGGAGCAAGGAATTTTTCCATCCAATTTGAAGCAGGCCGTGGTCCGTCCACTTATCAAAAAAGCTTCCCTTGACTCCACGGTGCTGAATAATTACAGGCCGATCTCCAACCTCCCCTTTTTGGGTAAGGTGCTGGAGAGGGTGGTCGCCTCTCAGCTTCAGGGTTTCCTGGACGATACCAACTACCTAGATCAGTCACAGTCTGGTTTCAGGCCTGGTCATGGCACCGAGACAGCCTTGGTCGCCTTGGTGGATGACCTCCGCAGAGAGCTGGACAGGGGGAGTGTGACCCTGCTGGTTCTCTTGGACATCTCAGCGGCTTTCGATACCATCGATCATGGTATCCTTCTGGGTCGTCTCTCCGGGATGGGCCTTGGGGGCACGGTTCTGTCGTGGCTCCAGTCCTTCCTGGAGGGACGAACTCAGATGGTGAAGCTGGGAGACGCCTGCTCTGACCCCTGGCCTTTGACCTGTGGGGTCCCGCAAGGCTCTATTTTGTCGCCCATGCTTTTTAACATCTACATGAAACCGCTGGGAGAGGTCATCCGGAGTTTTGGAGTTGGGTGCCATCTCTACGCGGATGACACACAACTCTACTACTCTTTTCCACCTAACTCCAAGGAGGCTTCTCAGGTGCTAGACGAGTGCCTGGCCGCTGTGTCGATCTGGATGAGGAAGAACAAGCTGAAGATCAATCCCGATAAGACAGAGGTCCTCCTGGTCGATCGCAAACCAGATCGGGATATAGGGTGGTCACCTGTGTTGGACGGGGTTACACTCCCCCTGAAACCACAGGTCCGCAGTTTGGGCGTCCTCTTGGATTCTTCGCTTACACTTGAGGCTCAGGTGTCGGCAGTATCCGGGAGGGCCTTTGCGCAACTGAGACTTGTGCGCCAACTGCGACCATACCTCGTGAAGGCTGATCTGGCTGGGGTGGTCCATGCCTTGGTCACCTCTAGAATGGATTACTGCAATGCGCTCTACGTGGGGCTGCCCTTGAAGACGGCTCGGAAATTTCAATTGGTCCAGCGGGCAGCAGCCAGGATACTAACCGGAGCTCATTATCAAGAGAGGTCTACCCCTCTGTTTAAGGAGCTCCATTGGCTGCCATTTGTTTTCCGAGCCCAATTCAAGGTACAGGTGCTCACCTACAAAGCCCTAAACGGTTTGGGACCACCCTACTTGCGTGACCGCATCACCATCTATGAACCCACGCGCTCGTTACGGTCATCTGGAGAGGCCCTGCTCGTGATCCCACCCACGTCGCAAGCGCCTTGGTGGGGACACGTGACAGGGCCTTTTCTGTGGCGGCCCCCCGACTTTGGAACGCCCTCCCAAAAGATCTGAGACAGGCCCCCACTCTAGCCATTTTCAGAAGGAACCTAAAAACTTGGCTGTTCCGTTGTGCCTTCCCAGACTAGGAATCCCCACCCCAAGTCCTAGTAGCACCTTAGCATAACAAATTGTCACTGCACATCGCACTTTTAACCCTACGTGCCTCCTGCCATTCAGCACTTTTTAACCCTTGTACCCCAGTGCGCCGGCCGAACCAGTTTTTAATAATGCCCTGATGTACTGTCTTTGTTGTTATTTTGCTTATTGTTTGATTTGCTTAGTATTGTGGTGTTATGTTATTTTGCTTATTGTTTGATTTGCCTTGTTGTTGTGATGTTATACTTTCTACTGTATTGTGTTTGAGGCTTCGGCCTGTGTAAGCCGCATCGAGTCCTCCGGGAGATGCTAGCGGGGTACAAATAAAGTTAATAATAATAATAATTATTATCTACTTTTTTTTGTCGTGTCAGGAGCGACCTGAGAATCTGCAAGTCGCTTCTGGTGTGAGAGAATTGGCTGTCTGCAAGGACATTGCCCAGGAGACGCCGGGATAATTTTTTGATGTTTTATCATCCTTGTGGGAAGCTTCTCTCATGTCCCCACATGAGGAGCTGGGGCTGATAGAGGGAGCTCATCTACCTCTCCCCGGACTTGAACCTGCGACCTGTCGGTCTTCAGTCCTGCCAGTACAAGGGTTTAACCCACTGCGCCACCAGGAGCTCTATTTATCTACAAACGTCGTGTTTTTGAACTGCTAGGGTTGATGGCAGATGCTCACCCAGACCCAGGCTTCAACTGCCAATTTTCTGGTCGGCAGGATCTTCTATAGCAGGTGGTTTAATGCACTCTGCTAGCACACCCCTGAACTGATAAACTGATGAAACCCCATATAAAAAATTAAAGACCACCCTTTTAAGATTGCACACACTGTACATGTGTCAACATGATGTTAGATAATAAGCATTGTGTTCAATTTGCATCCCAGCAAGTGAACTGTGATGCACATAACAAAAGCAATTCATATATTTTCATGGATGTTGATTAGATACCTATTACAAGGAGAATAACTACTTTTCTAATGGTAAATGCTAGTACTGGATTTAATTAATACCTAATAGAAAACACCACAGTCTTCCCTTTAGGAGTATCTTCTTTCACTCAGATGACATAATGTTTCCACATCATTTGTGGGGGTACTATTTTCATTCCCTTTTATGCATGAAGCAGGATTTTTTTAAATAGCGGAGTCCATGTTCAGTACTAGCCCCAAACAAAATAGCACCCAAGGGTATCTTCGGTACACCTCCCATTTGTTCAGTATTTAAATACTTTTCTTTCCAATTCTTAGGGTTAGAACTTCAAAATACACTCCTTTCTTGCACTAAAACTTCCAAGATACTCAAGAAAATATAGCCTGTATGTCTCCCATTATCTGATCAGATGTAAAAAAATATAAGATGCATGACAATTGTTACAGCAACAATAGATCTTATAATCTTAGTTTAACATGAATCTGGAGTGAGACGTGGCAGCAAAAAAGAAAAAAGAAAAAGAAAGAAAAAGAACAATGCTATTTTGTAGGTATTAACAGAACTATGTTATCTAGACCAAGGGAAGTAACAGAATATAATAGTAATAGTAAAACTTTATTTATATCCCACACCTATCTCCCCAAGGGAATCCAGAAATAGTGGTACAGCTCCCTGAATACCAAAAAAAGATGGCCTATTTATCTCTCACGACAGAACAGATACAAGACACTTGCCTGACATAATGGCAAAAGATCAAGGAATCTTAGTAGGCCATAAGCTTCGAAAGAGTCCAAATTGAGATATGGGGAAAAAAAGTGAATGCAATTCTGTACACTACTGAAATCTAGGGAAGTAATACAACCATTCCATTCTGCTCAGGAGACCACAGGTTATGAAATATAGCAACAAACTGCAATGCTTCCAGATGAGGACAACTAAAATGGTGAAAGGTGAAGAACCAAGCTTTGTAAGGAGCAGGGGAAGAATCATCATCATCATCATTGTCATCATCATTTTTGCTGTCATCTTACATGCCTCTCCCTATGGAAAAGACTGAAAATTTGTATGACATCTGTCTTTTAAATATCTGAAGGGCTGAGTGAGCTTGTTTTCTGTTGCTCCTAAGGATAGGACCTGATTAATTGAATCCAAATTACAACAACAACAAAAAAGATTCCAAGTAAACATCAGAAAGAACTTCCTGATGGTTACATAGTGGAGTAGACTGCCTTGGAAGGGTGTGGAGTCTCCTTTACTGGAATTTTTTTAGGTAGAGATTATTTCTCAAGTTTTTTTTAAGTGTTGGCTTTCTGCACTCACAGGAGTAAGTACCATTAAGATCTCTTCCAATTCTGTGATTCATTCATTATCTGCTGAGATTGTATGCATATTGCATATTATCAGTTGGTAAATAGTAACTGAGAGCAACCAAGAGGATCCAAATTGGGAAACCAAGCTCTGCCAGGAACAATATAGGGAGCTGGATTTGATTGGTTTGGAGAAGACTGAGAGATGACTTTATAGCTGTCTTTAAATATCTGAAGGGGTGTCATGTAGAAGCTTTTCTTCTGTTGTTCCAAAGGCTAGAACAGGAACCAGGAAATTTAAATTTTGGCCTGCATAAATAGGAGTATAGTATCTAGATCCAGGGAAGTCATGCTACCCTTCTAGTCTGCCTTGGTCAGATCATACCTGCAATCCTGCAGCCAATTCTGGGCACTGCAATTGAAGAGAGATATTGACAAGCTTGAATGTGTCCAGAGGAGGGTGACTAAAATGATCACGGTTCTGGAAAACAAGCCCAATGAGGAGTGGTTTAAAGAGCTTAAAGGCTGAGGGGAAACATGATGGCTATGTAGAAACATACGAGGGGAAGTCATAGAGAGAAGGGAACAAGCTTGTTTTCTGCTGCCCTGGAGACTAGGACACAGAGCAATGGCTTCAAATTACAGGAAAGGAGATTCCACCTGAACATGAGGAAGAACTTCCTAATTGTGAGAGCTGTTCAGCAGTGGAACTCTCTGCCCCGGATTGTGGTAGAGGCTCCTTCTTTGGAGGCTTTTAAACAGAGACTGGATGGCCATCTGTCAGGGGTGCTTTGAATGTGATATTCCTGCTTCTTGGCAAGGGGTTGGACTTGATGGCCCATGAGATTTATTCCAACTCTATGATTCTAGGTGATGATGTTATTATATGGCCCTTACACTATGATTCTTAGAAACTAACTTATCAGAAGCACCTTTCTTAGAAAATTGACACATATTACAAGTTGTATATCTTTGAGCCTGTATAGACAGTGGCATCCTACATACAAAAAAGTTGAAAGAGGCCTTAATATAAATGGACTTTTTATTGCTCCAAGTTTTATCTAAGTTAGGTGGCCAATGATTTATGTAAGATTTGTTGGGAACTCAGATCATTGTTTTTCTAGGGATACCTCATAATTGCTACCTTTCTTCAAGAGCTGGCTTGGCTATCAGACAGTGCTGGCGGCACCAGAAATAGGAACCGGTGTGAAAATTGACATTGCAGTTAATATTGTTAGAAAACACTGGGCAACAACAGTCCATGTGGGAATGTGATAGAAGCCAACTTTATAATGGTAAAGCGCGTTGCAAAATGCCGCAGGGCCAGGCTGTTAGACTTTAAGACACAGGAGATGAACCTTTGGGGGTAATAAAACTCTTTCCTCAGTCTTACATTTTTCATTCCAAATGTATGTCTCCTTGACATTTAAAATTCTCAACAATACTCTTATTTTTAATCCCTTTAACTCATTTTGCAGCTTAATATGGAAGCTTAATGTTTGCTATCAATTTTCTGGTTCTTAATTGCCTTCATTTATCTGTGGCGTTGAAGCTAACAGCATTTCATTTCTTTATGGCAGTTATTCATTACTGCTTTTTTAAAAAACAGAATTTTAAAGAAAAGATGCAGGAAAATATTATTGTTAATTAAAAACAAAAGCAGTGGAACTAAGGAGACTTTTTTAAATTAAAAAGTCGTGGTGGAGGTAAAACAAGGTGAACTCGTGTAAATCTTCAGTCCTACAAATAGCTTTTCCAATAGACTCAACTATATGCTTCTCAAAGCAGCCTCCCAAAAACAATATAGAACTGTTTATTGGAACACTTCCATTCACTGTTATGTGTTCAGTGTCTCCACTGTGTGAACATTCCTTCTCTTTTTCAGGAAACCAGTGGCAAAACGTGTATGCCTAGAATTAGAAATCATGGTTAGATTTCCTTACAAACACACTGAGGAGATAGTTTCTTCTGCCTTATTGTCACAGAAGGTTTGAACATCAGGTTGCCAAGTATATCTCCGTAGCTATATCAGTGTGGCATTATGTCAGCATTATGGACCTTTAAGGGTGTTGCCATATGCAGAGCTGATCCAATGTTTAGGTAAAGTGAAGCAAACACCTCAAGTGACATATGTTTGTGGACACTAGTGGCAACAAACAGCCTTGGATTCATTCCCCCTCCCTTGACATTGCTTTTGTTAAATAACAGAGTTTTTGTGTAAATGTATAGGCTAAGGCTTTCATGGCTGGAATCACTGGGTTGTTGAAAGTTTTTCGGGCTGTCTGGCCATGTTCCAGAAGCATTCTCTCCTGATGTTGCTCCCACCCTGGACATTCCACAGATATATAAATCTCATTCTCCTAGTTTCTAACAGACCTCACAACCTCTGAGGATGCCTGCCATAGATGCAGGTGAAACGTCAGGAGAGAATGCTTCTGGAGCATGGCCATACAGCCCAAAAAACTTACAACAACCCAGTTTTTGTGTCTTGTGCCTTTTCTTGCACTTCTGATACTGTCATTCACAACTTGCTCAGGCTGAATTTACCTTCATGTTTGCATAGGAAAAACATACATTGTTCTTTGCTCTGAACCTTGATTTCCCACATTTCTTTGGGCGCTTGTGTGGCATGTTTTCAGAGTCAGCCAACGCTTAGGGAAGTATGTGTTAAGAATATATTGTATTAGCAAAACTAAGGCTCATTGAGGGTTGAATCAATAAGAAGATGTGACAGCAAATATAGGAACAATCTCACTAGAGCATACAGAGCCTCTATCGGTAGTTCCTAAGGGATATGCAGGTCTTTCTGAGCTGGATTAAGTCATATGGAGCAATCTCAATGCCAGCTGGGTGCCTTCCTTGGCTGGCAAATCTAGCAATTTTCATCCTGTTTCTTTGCAAGCAAGCAATAAGATAAAGGACACCATATCTTGTATTACTGTATGGTCATGTTTACACAAACATTTTTTAAAAAACATTGCTATTCAAATGCTCTCAAACCATTATGTCATATTCCTACAGATTCTTAGGTATTACTCCGCTTTCCCAAAGCTGTGAAATCAATACAAAGCATGTAATGTTATTGGGATGGAATTATGTGGGTGTGTAAGAAGATCCTTCAATTTCATTAATGTTGTGGGTGCAGGACTACTGTGAAAGTGGGAAAATCATGGATAAAAAGCTGCATTTTTATTTGAGGTAACACCTCTCTTGGAATCTATAGGGGCTCATCTATATACCACATTATCTGGGGCCGGTCCAAAGTAGCAATATTCTTGATTGGCCCTGGAGTAGGCCACAGGATCTGTGTCCATCCTTCAGTGACAGCAGGATGGAATCCGACCACTTCAGGTAAACTGTCACCTTACTTTCATATCTCCCTTGTCAATAGGAGATGGCCAGAGAGCTCTAGGATTAGATGGCTCCTTTGCTAGGATCAGTAAAGGCAACCACAAGACCAAGTAGAACTGTGTTTCCCAAACTTCTGAATGCCATGACCCCTTAATACAGTTCCTCATGTTGTGGTGACTCCAACCTTAAAATTATTTTTGGAATTTTGCTACTGTTATGAATTGTAATGTAAATACCTGATATGCAGGATGTATTTTCATTCACTGGACCAAATTTGGCACAAATACCTGATATGTCCAAATTTGAATACTGGTGGGATTGGGGATTGAGTTTGTCATTTGGGAGTTATAGTTGCTGGGATTTATAGTTAACCTACAACCAAAGAGCATTCTGAATTCCACCAACAATGGAATTGAACCAAACTTGGCACACGAACTCCCATGACCAACAGAAAATAATGGAAGGATTTGTTGGGCATTGACTTTGAGTTTTGGAGTTGTAGTTCACCTACATCCAGAGAGTACTGTGGACTCAAACGATGATGGATCTGGACCAAACTTGGCACAAATATGCAATATGCCCAAATGTGAACACTGGTGGAGTTTGGGGGAAACAGATCTTGGCATTTGGGAGTTGTAATTGCTGGAATTTACAGTTGGCCTACAATCAGAGCATTCTGAACCCCACCAATGATAGAATTGGGCCAAACTTCTCACACAGAACTTCAATGACGAACAGAAAATACTGTGCTTTCTGGTGGTCTTTGGGGACCCCTCTGATACCCCCTTGCAACCCCCCCAGGGTCCCAACCCCCAGGTTGAGAAGCGCTGAAGTAGAAGGGTAACACTTTTGCATTTGTCAACAACAACACCAAAGTTTTCTTTTTTGGACATAAAGTCAGAGGTGTAAAGGAGTTTACACTACCATATCCTATAACTCAGTTCAGCCCTTGGGATCTTTCAGTGATGGTGCCTGTAAAGCTAAGCCTTTTTCATTTCCTTGCTTATTATCATTGGATCCCAGCTTAAGCTTTTGATCCAAGTCTCTGTCTTGCTTCTGCATTGAGATGCCCTTTTTCTATATTCGCCCTCCTTCACTCCTGAATTATTACACTCAGCCCATTTACAAATTGCCTTTTTCTGCTAAGGGTTGTAATTGCCTTCACAAACAATAATCAATTTGAGCAGAAGGCGCAACATCCTTTTCTGTCCTATTATTCAATAGCAGGGTTTGTGTGAATCACTGAAATTATATTGTGGCTCAGACATTACCTTTGCAAATGAGATATCTCGCCTGGACAGTGATGATACAACAGCACCATCACTTTATTTATCCATCACACAGCACAGACACATTAAGCTGCAACAAGAAAACAGAAATTTGGACTATAATTCTGCCAAAAGAAGCAAGTGTGAAAAACTTTGATCTAGTCAAGAGAGACCAGAATATTTTTCATTTGCTTTGCATGAGAACTGAATTATTTTTACACTTAGAAATATTTTTTTAAAAAATGAAGGTACCTTTAGTTGTCCATGAATTAAAAAAGGAAAGGAAAAAGGAAGAGGGGCAGACCAAGGGCAAGATGGATGGATAATATCCTTGGAGTGACTGGCTTGACTTTGAAGAAGCTGGGGTGACCATGGCTGACAGGGAGCTCTGGCGTGGGCTGGTCCTTGGGGTCATGAAGGGTCAGATGTTACTGAACAAATAAACAACAAATGAACAACACCTTTATAATGAACCAAGATACCACAAAATTAGGGAAATGTTTGATCACTTCTGAAGTCTTAGGTTGGATCTACACAGCCCTATATCCCGGGATCTGATCCTGTACATTCTTTTGTGATTTAATTGTTGGAATTTGGGAGACAATATTCTGAGCTGTTGCAATGAAAATGTATGATATGAAGTTTTTGAGACTGCATAAATAGAAGGCAGTTTTTATAAATATGCCTTCTTTCTTATTGCAGAATAAATAAGTTATAAATAGTAGTTTAAGTGGGTGAATATACAGTGTAGGCAACTGAGAATGCAATTTCTCTTTTTAATCCATTTGAAAGAGTGACCCATGGATCCGAAGAGAAGCACTGACACTTTACATACAGTAGTGCAGTGGACTGAAGCCACTTAAATTACACCTTGTGCAAAATACATTTTCTAGCACATCCGTCACTGTTATTAATTTCCTAGGCACTAAGAAGATGCTGAATATTTTGGTGTCACTTTATGAGAAACATGTGAGGAGGGCGAGATTCTCCAGACAGTCAAAGGCAGTTGAAGGATTTGATGCCACAAAGCTAACTTATACTCATCTGTTATTCTAGGAATGATTAATTCATGATTTATATTGCATAGTGTTATGTGGTGAGAATTCATACATTTGGTAAAGTATCACTGTCCTAGAAAACCTGTTTGGGAAGACCAGGAGGGGGAAGTAGAGTATCGTTGCAGTTTTCTACTTGTCATCCACCTTCTCGGCTTTGGTGGGTTCTTGACTCCTGTCATGCCTTCAGCACAGAAGGTGAATTTTTTACTCCAAACTGTTTGGGATCGATATGTGGATTGTCCAAAAACAGTGGAGAAGAATCATGAAAGGAAAGTGTTAGTTTAGGAAGGTGGAAGGGAATCTTTCTCATCTGAGTCCATCCCTCTTTAGTAGTCTTTAAATTACATAGAAGCTTTTGAGTATTGGAAAAATGATGCCATAACTTTTTGGGAAATGGAAATGTCTATAACCTTTAGGGAAATGCCATTCATTACCATTTAGGAAAACCAAGAATCTCCCCAATAAGAGTTAAGGTTGCTATTTCCAACATTGAGTCTCATCATGGGCAAAAATGCAGTGGAGTCTGGAGCAGCATCCTTCAACTTCAAGAACTGAGAACATTGTGGCTCATGTGAAGGCCATTTTGAATGCTTCTCCATCCATTGTACAACCCTGCCTTAGCTCCATGCTATTTCTTTCCCTAAACTCAATACCCATTTCAAAGGACATCATTTTAGCATAGTTGAAAACATCTAGGCAGCTGAGACAAGGGCTTTGAACAACATCCGAAGTGAAAACCTCCTCCACTGCTATGAAGAGTGGCAATAATGCTGGAATCACTGTATTTCATCCCAAGGAGACTATTTTGAAGGGGATAAACTGTAATTGTATGTATGTTCAATTATCTTACTAAAAAGTCATTCTCATTATATTTGGGACAAAACATATAACAATGTATCCAAACAGTCTGGGATACATAAAATGAAGTGGGGCTTCAGTTGTCTGTCAACCTTCACCCCACCCTTATTTTTGTTGTAAGTATGCTAAATGTCACAAATTATGGGGTGATTTAGCATGGGATTGGATCGATTTTCAGAGAGAAACTAGTCTTCTGACTTTGTCATTATCCAGTAGATCTTCAATTTACCTTGGAGTGAATATCATTCATGCTCAGTTTAGGGTTGGGGACCAATCATCACATCCATGAATTTCCATGTGGCATTCCATCTCTGACCTCTAATGGTTTCGAACTTTGGGGAGTTCAGTCTCTTGATTCCTTAATCCAGTTCCATCTGGGTCAAGTGTCCTGTAGCTATAACTGATAAAAGTTGTATTTTTTCTTATCCAAACATGAGTTTTCTGTGTGATTGCCTGTCAAAGCATGGCCTTGTGTGTGTGTGTGTGTCAGGAGTGACTTGATAAATTGCAAGTCGCTTCTGATGTGAAAGAATTGGCAAGGATGTTGCCCAGGGGACGTGTGGATGTTTTGATGTTTTACCATCCTTGTGGAAGGCTTCTCTCATGTCCCTGTATGGAGAGTGGGAGCTGGCAGAGGGAGCTCATCCACACTCTCCCTGGATTCAAACCTACAACCTATCGGTCTTCAGTCATGCTGGCACAAGGGTTTGCTCACCGGTGTCTCCATGGTCTTGCTGACATTTCACATATATCTGTGGATGTCTTGTGTACAGGATCCCAGTCCTCCCCAAGAATAACATGAACCAGTTATCTGCATTAATAGGGTATATGTAGAACACACCACTGAAACACCCCACCTCTGAAAATGGCAGCCACAAAGCAGATGGAACATCAGGAGAGAATGCTACTGGAACCCAAGAAACTCATAGCAACCTACTGAAAGGGCAGCATCTCACTGTTTCCTTATATATATATGGACCCAATTTATAAAGAAAGGAAACTAAGGAGGCAGTCAACCTGTGTAGGAACCGTGGGTTACGGGAAGCATCTGCTTCTCTTTCCTACACTCTTTAAGTCTCTTTTTTCATTTACTTTAGTCATTATTAGAACAGATTTGAAGGCATATGTTGGTTGTTGGTGTGTGGCATTTGTATCTAAGTTTGAACACCCCAAACATAATAGTTTTATCATATCTGAAATATAGCAGTCCTGATGAATGCTAAGGAACTTCAGGTTCTGATGTTTGGTGTATTTAATTGGGTAAACAGCCAGTGGGGACAAAGTTACCATCTGGCGTTCTGACAAACTGCCTCCCCTGAGCATAAAGATACAAAATGTGCTACATAAAATGCAATAATTTGTGGTGGTATTGATTTCTTGAGTCATTTCCCAACATTTTGTTTGTACACTCTTTAGATGAAAGAAAAACAAAAAGTAGCTGCATCATCCACGAGTAAAAACAAAATCCAGTGTTGCACAATAAATTGTGTTGTTGTTGTTTATTCCTTCAGTCACTTCCAACTCTTTGTGACCTCATGGATCAGCCCACGCCAGAGCTCCCTGTCGGCCATCACCACCCCCAGCTCCTTCAAGGCCAAGCCAGTCAATTGTATTAGAGTTTCTAAAATGCCATGAATGGGGAGATATCCAGGGTCTTAAGAGCTCTTGATAAGGCTGATGGTGTAGGGCTATGCTAAAAAAATGGAAGATGAGGGAGGAAATAAAATCTCTCCAAAACAATCTCTACACAAAGACTGATTCTCAAAATGCAGACTGCAAAGAACCTGTAGAGAAAATCAGTGCTAAAGT
Organism: Anolis sagrei; assembly: GCF_037176765.1. NCBI lineage: Eukaryota > Metazoa > Chordata > Lepidosauria > Squamata > Anolidae > Anolis > Anolis sagrei. The sequence goes on along the minus strand of NC_090021.1, from coordinate 31,668,928 downwards.
GTCAGTTTACACAACTTTTCTGATTGGTGGATTACACTGTGGTGTTGGAGGAAAGTTCTGAGAGTGCCTTGGACTGCGAGAAGATCCAACCAGTCCATCCTCCAGGAAATAAAGCCCGACTGCTCATTGGAGGGAAGGATACTAGAGACAAAGTTGAAGTACTTTGGCCACATCATGAGGAAACAGCAAAGCCTAGAGAAGACAATTATGCTGGGGAAAGTAGAAGGTAAAAGGAAGAGGGGCCGACCAAGGGCAAGATGGATGGATGGCATCCTTGAAGTGACTGGACTGACCTTGAAGGAGCTGGGGGTGGTGACGGCCGACAGGGAGCTCTGGCGTGGGCTGGTCCATGAGGTCACGAAGAGTCGGAGACAACTGAATGAATCAACAACAACTATAAAACTTGTAAGTAATAAAAAAATCCCAAAGCATAGCAATGTTGTTTGAGTTTCCACAATGCTTCGAAACATGCATATTAGGTAGGCTTACATTAATACAAACCAAATGAATTTATTTCCTTGCAATCTCTAAACTACAAGGAGAAGCACTTTGACTTAGTCGAGACCCCGGTAGAGGTGTAGAAAAAAGAAAGACTGCTAGTGTCTACAACTTTGCTGTTCAAGTTGGATGAGACTTCTGGGAATTGAAGTTTCAAAAACCTGGAGGACCAAAGGTTGGGAACCGCTACTGTAGAGAAGTGAACAATTAGTACATGGATTTGATATTTACTTACTTACAAGGGTTGAATGAAAAGTAATGGCCCCACCTTCGTAACTCCTCAACAGATGGCACTACTAGTATGCAGTGGGTACTGGTTTGTTCAGTAGACTCTCCTCTACAGTTCCATTTTTGCGGGAAGCTTTACCATTGAACAGTTGTGTTGTTAAAGTGTGAAGTATGCGACTTAAGCAACATGCAGTCATTGAATTCTTCACAGCAGAAGGTGTCACCCCAAAGGAGGTTCATCAGAGAATACAAGCTGTTTATTGTGATTGTGTTGATGTGAGTACTGTGCATCATTGGGCAACTAAGTTTAAATACGTTGAGATCGGAACATCTGACTTGTGTGACAAACAAATAGTTGGATGTCCTGTGGCAGCAACCACCAAGTTTCACAAGCAAAAGGTTGACAGATTGATTCAGGATGATCAACAATAAATTCAGAGTGTTACATCACAATGCTGCAAACTTTGAAATGACGGCTAACAAGGGTCCAAAAGGAAAAGGGAAATGTTTTCCTTCAGCATGACAATGCCAGACCACACACTTCACATTCCACCACAGCAGAACTTCAGAGACTGGATCTCACCACTGTATGGCATCCTCCATACAGTCCAGATTTAGCACCGTCTGACTTCCATCTGTTCCCAATAATGAAAGAAGATCTGTGGGGACACCATTATGCTTCTGATGATGACGTTGAGAGAACTGTGAGATGCTGGTTGCGGAAACAGAGTGTCGACTTCTTCCGTGACAGCTTCAAAAAACTTGTTCATTGTTGGCAGAAATGTATCCACTTGTTTGGTGATTATGTGGAAAAGTGAATAGTGGTAGTTAAAGGGCACATTCTAAGGATTATTTCTGCATTTGATTTATTAAAATATTCCCATCCAAACCCAAGTAACGAAGGTGGAGACATTTCTTTTCATTCAACCCTTGTACTAACTGTATTTATATACTATCTTTCTCACCCCTGGGGGGACTCAAGATGGTTTACAACATACTAATGGCAAAAATCCAATGACAACATACAGTACACAAAGAAATCATAATAACGAATTACTACATGTAACTATGAGCTTAAAATCAATTAAAACCATTAAACATAAGACATACATAAAATTTAAACATTCAGACAAATCATAAATCATCCTAGTATAAACATAAAAATTCCATGATCCAGATCCGAATACACTAATGTGTCACAACACACAGTTTGGAAAGCTTTTTGTTATGGCACAGTCACTATAATTGTTATGATTTCACCAATAGGCTTAAACTTATCTATATGCCACTCATTTAGAGGAGAGAGGGGGCTTGAGGAGAAATTGCTTGAGAGAGGTCCAACTTTTCACTGGCAGATATTCTACAGAAAGAAATCAAAGGGGGAAAATAGATATTTACATCTTAATGATGCAAAATAGAGTTACTTAGCTTAATTAACTACTTTTGAAGACACACAAGATCAATTTAGAATCTGAAACTCATGTTTTTTGAAAAACACTGTAAATAAATAACAGTCAATTTCTTTTCAAGCAATGCATTAAGGGAGATCTGTTTAACCATTAGAGTAATTGAAGAGATTACTGTTGGTGCCTTCTTAACATTTATGACTTCTTTTTATAGTCCTTACTGTCTACTTAGGGAGAGTTTATGGTAAAACTATATGGTAATATTTTCAGAGTTCTTAGCCATTTTATCTCATTCTCCATCTTCTTTTTAGCTTTAGTAATGCCTTCATATTTCATCAGCACCATTGTCAGCACTAGGGATGGTAATTTTTTAAATTTTCTCCATCCTAATGGGGTTTTGGGAAAATCTATCTATTTTTCTGCCCATACTGTCAGGAGATGTGGGGACCCCACCGCACACAAGATGTCAGGAAGCTTTGGGGCTTGCTCTGACCTGCATCACTTTTATGGAAAGTACACAGGTTTCCAAATTGACATGTACAAGGCAGTGCTAGCTCTTAAGGTAGGCTTAGGTTGGTGGGACACTGCTTATAGAGAAATGACTTGGTAGCCAATGCATGATATCAGTGGCCATTAGTTATTGGCCAGTGTGACTCAGTGAACTTTTTTGTCCTAATCCAGCTCTTCTGCTCAAAGAAGGGCTTATGTGACCTTCCAGATCTTTTTGGACTAACAACAACAACAACAACAACAACAAAAATAATATACTTTATTTATCTTCTGCTTTATCTCCCCGGAGGAATTCAGAGTGATTATAATATTTAGATATAAGGCAAATGTTCAGTGCCTTTTACACAATGAATAACAGTGACATACAATACACAGACAAAGATAAAGGCCTTCCCATTTCATCTCCAGCATCTGGAAGCAATGCTCACCTCCAGCCATGGGGAGGTGTTGATTTTCCATGGTGAGGAGCCAGTTGTCCGTAGACATCTCCAATCGTGTTTTCCCGGCATGTCTGCCTGGGGCGCCCTTTTACCTTCTTGCCGAGGCAGTACCTCTTGATCTACTTGCACTGCATGCTTTCAAACTGTTACATTGGCAGAAGCTAAGGTTAACAGCAGGAGCTCACCCCAATTTGCGGCTTCGAATTGCTAACCCCCCCCCCCCCCAGTCAGTGGATTTCCTGCAGCTAGCAGTTTAACCCACTGTGCTACTGTGGCCCCTTAGACTGCAACTCTTAGCATTCCTCACCACTGGATATGCTGGCTAGGGCTGTGGAGAGTTAGTCCAATAAGATATAGAGCCTGGGATGATTCCCACAGCTCATGTAATCACAGCATACCACTAAATCTCAAGGATTTCTTCCATTTAATTACAAGAAATATGAAATATATAAATAAATCTCAAAACCTCAAGTCAACAAAGCCTCTTTATTGACCTAACCAAGAAACAGGAAATATGTAATTCCAGATCCCAAAGCTTAATTGGCTTCTTCATCAGGCAAAGATCATACAGAAGGAGATTGGTGACAATGTCACATTTGTTTCAGATCTTATTTCTGTTGTCATTTAAAATGGTCTGGAGGGGCCTCAATGCAGGTAGAGCCCATTTACTTTCTTGGCCACATGGGCACCAAGGGCAGTAAAACAAAGACAATATGTCTCATTATGAGAGTTATTTCAGACTAGGAATCTCCACACACACACACATACACACACACACCAGAGAACTTCCATGAAGGCCCTGAAACCCTTACGCATACAATAGCTTGCTAGCTCACAATAACAATCCCTTATGTTAAGTAAGAATGTTAAGAATAAAATACTTCATGTGGAAGCCCCTAATTGTGAACTGAAGTGTAAGAAAAAATGCACACACTCAATCCCTGTTCAGGATGTCATCATAGTAAATTAAAAATATCCAGTTGCTAAAGCATCCCTCATGTGCGCAGATTTTTTTCCCCCCCAGATAGGCCAGAGCGTAGGTCTAACCCTGCTGGGAACTGTCAGCCATCTGGCAAACTATGCGCCGTGAGTTAGACGTTGCTGACTGCATTTCCACTCTGCCTTCTGAAGGTAAAAATGGCAAAAGAGGGGTCGACAGTAGTGTGTTCCACTTCAGTGAACAGTGGCATGAAGAGAGCTGCAGGCAAAGAGCTTTCAAGCAGCAGCAGTTGTATAAAAACACTGCGTTACTCTTAGATGCCTTGTACAGTTTGTCCCAAGGCAAACTTTTTCAAAGGCTGATAACAGTGTCTGTGACCAGTAACAGTTTTCATAACATTGATATGACAGGTATGGACCTGTAACAAGATGTTGAAGTGCATCCCCATCCCCTTGGAGGAGAGTGTCTAAATCAGAACCCCTGTATGTTAAGTTTGTGGTGGAGAAGCTTGAGGAGGATCCATCTTCCCCCTGTTGAAATACTGCCATGGCTAGCTGGGATTGGGGAGGTCTCTTGGTTTTGCAGTCCTATATCTCCCTGCTCCTTGTAACATTCCATATGTTTTCTTAGCTCAGAGGTATATCTTGGTCTATTTTTTTAAAAAAATGTTTAGATTTCCATTTATCTAAAAATGTACAAACTAATATGCTCCTGCAAAAATTTGTGAGTTTCTTTAGTGTCTTGAATTTGCCACCTTATCTTAGTGTGTATCTCTATTTGGTTACCAGACTCATAGAATCATAGAATCATTGATATTTAAACATCCAAATTTCGTACTGAAGGAAATGCTCTCTGATCTAAAATAATAACACACCTAATCTTGTTTTTGCAACCATATTGTTCATTTATTTATTTACTATACTTTTACCTTTCTCTCTCTCACCCTGAAGGGGACTCAGAGCGGATTCCAAGTTGGCAATAATCAATTCCATACACCCAGCAAAACAGATACAATTGTCCATCTTGATTTGCCTGAGCAAATCAGAGTAATCTTTGAATGTTATGTAGTGTCCAAGATACAGTCTTTACTTTATGTCTTTACTTCTATGTAGCTTTGATGTAACTTCTGTGACTTGTGTGGCTTCAACCTGAGTTGCATAGTTTCAATGCAACTGACTTCCATAACTTCAACGTGATGTTCGATTTTGTGGTTCTTCCACCTTTCTTACTCTTCACCTTCCAATACCACACTGCCTGACTCCCCAAGGAGCCAGAAGGTTCTTGGCTGAGGCTCCACCCCTGAGAGGAGTCTTAAGTGGACAGGGCAAGGGAGGTTGCAAACACAAGGAGGAAGAGGCTATCTAGACTAATCCCACAAGCTACACATAAAATACTAATCTCCTGTAACTGAGGGCTTAATGAGAGTAAATAGTGAGAAATCTTGTGACAGCATGAGATCAATTGAATCATATATGTATACTTATTCAGTTCAAATTGATTCAGTGGGTCTTCTCTAGTTATTACTAACAACTGATTTAGGCCAATGTAGTTAAAATGTGTATATCAGCAAAGATATGCATAAAATACATGGTCATATTCATGCAGACTTTTTAAAAAAATCACACAAAGTTTAAAATAAATTTAAGGTATGAAAAAAGAAACTGAAAGGCAGGAGGTTGTGATGTATGGCCCTTGTGGTCCCTTTGAACTATATGATTCTGAAATTAACATGTTTGTTATTCCACAACTGTAAAGAAATATATGGAGAAACAGAAGCAGTCAATAGTAGATCAAAGAAGTGGAAAGAACCCACAACCCTTTTGGCATCAGATCATTTGTTGTTGTATGTCTTCAAGTCATACCCGATTTATGGCGACCCTGTGACTACTACATCATGGAGTTTTCTTGGTAAGATTTGTTCAGAGGGGACTTCCCATTGCCTTTGAGTCTGAGAAAGTGATTTGCTCAAGGTCACCCAGTGGGTTTCCATGGCTGAATGAGGTTTTGGTCTCCAGAGTTGTATTGCCTTCTGTTGCAACTTTATAGAAAACAACCTCAACTAATATAATTTCTGATGCATGGATAATGGCACAATAGCTAGCTAGTCCCTGTGTTGGAATCATAGGTGCTATAAATCCTATGAGTGGTAGCCATCAAGTGTTACATAAGGAATTGGAGCTAAACTAAATTAACAAAGGATGTTCAGTTGCATTGCATTGTCTAGGGACTGCCTCGATACATGAAAATCCTACGGCTGGGTTAAAATTAGATTTAGCATTATAGCATAACACTTTCAGCTGCAGCAGATGTAATCCCACTTCACTTATTCTTGTTGTGATTTAATGAAAAACAAAAGCAGTGTTTCCCCCTAGAGCAAGATGCCAGCAGTACAAGTAAGGGATATGTGGGAACAGGAGGAACATTTTGAAATCTCAGTTCCTTTATCACAAACCATTGTTGTCCAGGTTTTTATGATGAAGATAGTCCATCAACTGGAATGTTCTCTTTCAAATTGTTGGCAACATGTTAATAAATTCATAAAGTCTCATATTTTATCCGTACCTGTGTTTTTTATAATCCTTTACATCACAAAAGTTGAAAGTTGCACCCCTTCTGCCATTTTGTATGCTGCTAATAGAAAAAAGATATCAGACCATTCCACTGTTCCTGCTTCTTAGATGTCCATATGTTGATGCAGACGCTTTAAAGAAAACTAAGTGCAAACCGTTTCTTATATGTACTAACTTATTTATAAATTGGTTATTTATGAATTATTTATAAATGATGCTCAATATCAGGGGTGGTGCAAAGAATTTGAGGTACATGCTGATTTCAGTGTGCTTGTCTGTGATGTTGTTGTGTGCCTTCAAAGCATTTCCAACTTAGGGTGACACTAAGTGAAATTATCATGAGGTTTTGTGGATCTGAGAACATATAAATCACCCAAAGTTTCCATGGCCTAATGGGGAGTCAGACTTTGGCCTCCAGTAGTACAATGCTCAAATTACTATTGCCCCAATTTTATAAGATATTATGGTGATATTTTACCTTCTTTTATTAGCACTTACATATAGATTCCTCAGGAATCTTTAATATAATCCATGTTGTTCAGCATTTGCATGAAGCCCCTGAGGATACCAATCAAATTATCCTACCTATCAGTCATTCAATGAGGCTCACAGTGCTATAGATTAACCACAAGGTAATCATTATTGCCACAAACTTTAAATTCTCAATAACCAGTTTTGTTCACTGAGGGCCCTTCCACACGGTCAAATAACCCAGAATATCATGGCAGAAAATTCCACAACATCTGCTTGGAACTGGGTTAACTGAGTCCACATTGCTATATATCCCAGTTTAAAGCAGATATTGTGAGATTTTCTGCCCTGATATTCTGGGTTATATATGGCTCCATGGAAGGCCTCTGAGTTCATGCCTGGTTAGAGTAGTTCTGAATAATGGTTTGGGTTTAAAGTTTCAGTTTGCATGAGTGTGATGAGGTCATGTAGATGAAAGGCCCATTACTATTACAATGCTAAGTTCTCTTGTATGATTTGTATCTGAGGAGGTCCATACATTTCATCCCTGCAACTATCACCAGAGTGAAAAAGACAGTCAGTGAGGAATACAGGGCAGGTTCCTTAGAGAGGAAAGTTTGCACTGAAAGTAAAGTCACTGGGAAATGAAATGCATGGTGATTTGGTGATTTAAAAAAATCTCTTGTGCTCTCTTTAGCTCTCTCACACAAACTTTTACTCACTCCTGATCATCCTTCTTGGGGAAGCATTGGTGTCACAATTGCTACAGAACTCAATGCCTTTATGGCATGACTTTATGCAACAAAAGTATAAGATGTGGCAACACAAATTTGTGGAAACGGGTCCAATCTGATTCCCTAGCAAAGTATATACAGATGCGTGTGCCTTGCTGCTCACACAAATATATAATGTTTACACATTATATGCCTAACAGAGGAAACGTCAGCTATATTCACACCAGTCATAATATATGGAGCTTCTGTGGATGCTTATTATTTATTTATTGTATTTAAATCCCACATTTTTCCAGTGGGCTCAATATGGCATACGTGGCTCTCCTGTTTCTCATTTTATCCTCATATTAAACAGCAAGATGAATGAGTGGCTTCTCTTGCTAACCTATGCTAACCTTCTCAGGCATTCACATATCCACCACTTGCCACAACACATGGAGAACTGGGCTATGGGAGATTGATGTCAAACTAAAGCCTGAAATTGTCTCCAAAGTATTCAAAAGCCAACATTTAGGTGACTGGCAGCTCATCCTGACATCAGTTACTTGGATAGTTTGGGCTGTTCTTTGAGTTTCACACACAAAATCAATATCCAGCTGAGAAGATCTCTGGGTACTCTGCAAATCAAACATACCGTATTACAAATGTTTTTCCATCTGAGATGCATGTTCAAGAATCTTGGCTAGAAAGCAGCAAAGTTACTGGATTTTGAGATGAATAAAGAATACATAGGAATTAATCAGTTGGGAAATTTAAAGGAAAGCAAATGAAAAAGAGGGTGAACGTGTCACCTAGGCTTTTTCCTAGTCTCTAACTAAGCCCTGATTGAAACAGCACAAAAGCTTCCAGAGAAGAGTTACCATCTGCCAGGATAGAAAAATGCTAGAGAAAGGTCGGCATGGAAATCTTGCATTATACACCTAACAATTAAACCTGAGGGTACATCTACACTGTAGAATTAATGCAGTTTAACTACCATGGGTCATTGATAAGGAATCTTAAGAATTATGATTGGAATGATTCGGTAGTGTTCAGTCATGGAGGTTGAAGTGTGTCAAACCGTATAAATTCTACAGTACAAATAGGGTATGGGCAAACTTTGGCCTTCTAGGTGTTTGGAATTCAACTCCCAATGATCCCAGCTAACTTACTGGGTATTAGGAATTATGGGATCTGACGTCCAAAACACCTGGAGGGCCATAAGTTTGCCAATGCCTGGTATAAATGCAACCTTAGAGTCATGGTATTCCTTTATGAGAGACCTTAGTCCCATGGCAGAGCAAGTCCATACAAGAGGTTTCCTGCTTAAATCTTTGGGGATCTCTTGCAGGTCTTCAGTAGAAAACAATGTGCTTATTTATTTATTTATTTATTTATTTAGAATACAGTTATAATGTATAGAAAAACCACAAATAAAGTAAAGAACTTTGAGTTATATTAAATGTCTTTTGACCAGAAGCTGACCACTTCAGATGCATCTGGTGTTGCTGTAAGAAGGTTCTCTATTGTGCCACATTGTGCATGTGACAGGGCTCACACTGCAATGTAGTAAGTGGTCTGAGGTTTGCTCTTCTACACACTCGCATGTTGGGACTCCACTTTGTAGCCACATTTCTTAAGGTTAGCTCTGTATCTCATGGTGCCAGAGCGCAGTCTGTCCAGCGCCTTCCAGGTTGCTCAGTCTTTTGTGTGCCGAGGAGAGAGTTTCTCATCTGATATCAGCCACTGATTGGGAATCAGGGTTTTAACCTGCCACCTTTTGACTCTCACTTCCTGAGGTGTTCCTGCGAGTATCTCTGTAGATCTCTGGCTGATATCCGAACACAGGATGTCTTAACATCCTTAACATCCTGTGGGAGGCTTCTCTCATGTTCCCATGCCGGAAGCTGATGTTTACTGACTCTGTTGCACCTGTAGGTCCAAGGTAGTGATGTCAATACCTTGGTCCTTTCATTACAGACTGCTACTTCTCGACAGATGTCAGGTAGTGAAATACCAGCGAAACGGTATAATTCCTCTAACCGTGTAGGGTGGAGACATCCTGTGATAATGCGGTATGTCTCATTAAGAGTCGCATCCACTGTTTAACGTGGTGAGATGTATTCCACACTGGGCATGCATATTCAACAGCAGAGTAGCAAAGTGCAAGGGCAGATGTCTTCATTGTGTCTGGTTGAACAATGTGCGATATGAACAATTTTTTTAGACAATACGAGATAGTTTCCTCTGTTCATCACATGGGAGCTATATGATATGGCGTCTAAGTTCTCTTACAAGCAGCATGTGTGGGTTTGTGTGTGTGTTTGTGAATTTTTCAGGACAGTAGTTCTAATGCTTGGTAAACTCATGCAGAAAAATGAAGTTAGAATAAGTTGTAAAATGGGATGTACCGCTCCAGGCTGAAAACAGTAGATCATATTTTAAAAGGCTCCTCAAAATAGATAATTTTATATAAATTGAAAATTTGTGCAATAGGAAACAGTTTGAGACATGTTAGACAGGCAACAAATCCCACCAACTCAGCCCAAAAGCTTCTGGTAATAATGTGACAGTGTGCTTGGAAAATGCTAGCCTAAGGGGAACTGCATTTTTTATGTGTGCTTTAAAAATCTGCAGGAATAGTTTCATCCCTAGAAGCATTGGAGGGGAAAAGATCTCCCCAGCTTGCTGTCTGATGTGTGCAGTCTTTCCCACCAGCTCAGATCCTTTTCAGTCATTCTTTTCAATTTTCAAATGGAAAGTCCCGAGTCTTGCAGTTTCTGTTTGTAGTCTAAGGGACTGTTGGATCCTATCCTAAAGGAAAAGGAAGGCAGGTTTTGATAAGAGAAAATTGCATGGATTGAAAGGTGTAAATGCCTTCTCTCCCAGTGTCACTGCCTCAGTTGAAGGAACCTTTCTGTTCATGTGCAACTCCTATAAAGCTGGGGGGGAAAAACCTCTGGGAGATCCAATCATGGTTTCTTACAACAAATGTAGTTCTCACAACATGGTCTCTCACAGCAAGTGTGGCCATTAGTTTTGGTAGACTACAAAATAACATCATTGGAAATTTATTGAATATGTCTTAGATCAAATTGTTGTACATTGATGATGCTGAATTAATAATGTTTGTGAAGATGAAGAGATGCTACTATCACTTGTCTTTTAGTTTTCATTAAGCCTCAACTCTGAACTCACAATCAAATGAAGTAGCTACACAGACCAATTCCAGGTTTCTGTAAATTACAGCTTTTACATGGTTATATGAAACTGTGGATAATAGCAAATCCTATTGAAATAAAGGATTTACAGCTCCAGAATACCATAGAGTTCAGGCTGGAGGACCTGGAAAATGCTTAATGACAGTGTATTTTGTTGAATGTGGGTAAATGAAACTGAAGGTACTGGTTCTGTGAATATTGAAGTTGTTAATGCCGATTGCTTAAATTGAGCAAACAAAAAGTCAATAGCTATGAAAAATGTAATTTTTCTTTAGATCAGTGGTTCTCAGTCTTCTAAATGCCATGACCCCTTAACACAGTTCCTCATGTTGTGGTGACCATAAAAACATTTTTCATTGCTACTTCATAACTGGAATTTTGCTACTGTTATGAATTGTAATGTAAATATATAATATTCAGGATGTATTTTCATTCACTGGACCAGATTTAGCACAAATACTCGATATGCCCAAATTTGAATACTGATGGGGTTGGGGGATTGATTTTGTCATTTGGGAGTTGTAGTTGCTGGGATTTATAGTTCACCTACACTCCAAGAGCATTCTGAACTCCACCAATAATGGATTGAACCAAACTTGCCACACAGAACTCCCATGACCAACAGAAAATACTGGAAGGGTTTGGTGAGCATTGACTTTGAGTTTTGGAGTTGTAGTTCACCTACATCCAGAGAACACTGTTGACACAAACCATGATGGATCTGGACCAAACTTTGTGTGAATACTCAATATGCCCAAATGTGAACACCGGTGGAGTTGGGGAAAAATAGACTTGACATTTGGGAGCTGTAGTTGCTGGGATTTATAGTTCACCTACAATCAAAGAGCCCCTTGAACCCCACCAATGATAGAATAGGGCCAAACTTCCCACACACAACCCCCATGACGAACAGCAAATATTGTGTTTTCTGATGGTCTTTGGTGACCTCTTTGACACTCCCTTGTGACCCCCCCCCCCAAGACACTCGACCCCCAGGTTGGGAAATGCTGCCTTTGATGCTTTTCAATAAAATGGAGTCAAAGTAGTGGAACACTGCTGAAGGAATAGAAGGCAGACCTATCAGTATTGTTTCCCTGATTGCTAACATATTTGAGAACCATTTGAAAAATTGTTTTTAGAGACCACAAGTCACAAAATTCACCAGTGTCAATGTTTGCTAGAGGATTCTGTTAGGAATAGTCCACAAAAGGATCTGCTCCAGGGTCTGTTTGAGTGACACAGCAAGAGAGCATTCTACTTCCAAAGAATTATTTTACTTACGTAATAAAAAATATAACATATTCACAAGATGTCACAGACATTTATATTTGTATTGCTCAGCAGGAGTGACTTCCTGGGACCTCTGAGTGCCTGGGGTGCTTCTGCAGCTCCATTATTTACCATTCTTACTTGTACAATCAAAATGTTATTGTTCAGGAGGTTTTCAGGTGGGGGGCTCTCAACCAAATACAATCAAAATGTTAATGAAAGGCAAAAAACCACAAAGCATGTGTTTGAGCACTCTGAAAATTAGAGGGTAGAGAGAAGTGTTTCATTGAGCAATGAACCAAGACAACATAGGTATGACTGTGAATTTATAAAAGGAGCGTGCAGCTGTGATGCTTCAAATGTGATGGAAGGCATCTTTCAGCATCCTCCAACATGGGGTCACACGATTCATGAACATCTGGATCCAAAGGTTCATGGGGTATTTTCAAGATCACTTTGTTCATACTATATTATATTTATTTGTTGCGTCAGAAGTGAATTGAGGGTTCAGTGGTAATGTGTTTAAAAACACAAACAAAGTTAAAAACTTGGCATTCTATCAAATGTCCTTTGACCAGTAGCTGGCCACTTGGAGTGCCTCTGGTGTTGCTATAAGATGGTCCTCCATTGTGCATGTTTACAGAGCTCAGACTGCATTGTAATAGGTGGTCTGCAGTTTGCCCTTCTTCACACTCATATGTCGTGGACTTCATTTTCGTAGCCCCATTTCTTAAGGTTAGCTCTGCATCTCGTGGTGCCAGAGCTCAGCCTGTTCAGTGCCTTCAAGTCGCCCAGTCTTCTGAGTGCCCAAGAGGGAGTTTCTCATCTGGTATTAGCCATTGATTGAGGTTCCGGGTTTTAGCTTGCCACTTTTGGAGTCTTGCTTGCTGAGGTGTTCCTGCAATTATCGTGCTGAAATCCCTCAAATTAATATAAATAAGGGTATTCCTGAGGATTGGGGATATCCCAAAGCAACATTTGGCATGGGATAGCTTGGAAACTTCAAGTAATGCAGAAGGCAACTGTCCAGGTTTTACGGAAAGCAGGGAAAGGCATGACACCTTTACTGCACCAGTTGTTCTAGTTACTGATATTTTTTCAAATCTAATTTAAAGGGAGGACTTTAACCTTTGAAGGCTTAAATACTTTGAGTCTAAATTACTTAAAGGACCTTATTTCCACCTCAAATGATATGCACTCGAAGATAAGCAACATAAACTCTTCCTGCTTGTCTGAATTCGAATTACAGTGGATCCACAGTATTCATGGCAATTCAACTCAGGACCCTCCATGGATGCCAAATTCCATGGATACTCAAGTCTCATTATATACAACGGTATATAAAATGGCATCCTTTATATAAAATAGCAGACAACTCAAATGAGACAACAGGAGTGTACACTATACATCATTGTGCACAACATGCAGCAAAATCAAGGTTTGCTTTGGTGATTTTTTCTGAATATTTTCAAGCCATTGATGGTTGAATCTGTGCATGCAGAGCCCATTGATATGAAGGACTGACTGTACTTAAAAAGGGAAGAGGGGCCTTATTAGTGATGCCTCTGAAAAGGCCCATTAAACTGGATTGGGTGGAGGGGGCTGTTAAGGCCTTGAAGACTTACGTGTTTCTTTTGATTTTTACTGTGCTTTGTTGGTTTAGTTTTGGCTTCCAGCTGCAATTATATGTAAGACTGCCTGGGATGTTTGCCATTGTTATGAGATTTTGTTGATTTTATTAATATTCTTTATTCTTTATTATTATATTGGATTTCATTATATGAATTCCCTTGAATGTGTTTTTGCCCTTGACATTTATGTAGTAATTGTGTGCATAAAGACATAGATAAATAAGTTGCTGCAGTTTTAAATAGCAGCATCTCAATATGTGCATGGAAACATAAATTGTATTGGTTTGTTGTGTGTTTTCAGGGATGTATGGCCATGTTCCAGAAGCATTCTCTTTTGACGTTTCACCTGCATCTATGGCAGGCATCCTCAGAGGATGTGAGGTCACAACCTCTGAGGATGCCTGCCATAGATGCAGGCGAAGCATCAGGAGAGAATGCTTCTGGAATATGGCCATACAGCCTGGGAAACACACAACAACCCATGTAAGCCTTCGACAATACATAAATTGTATTGTGAGTCACATCTACTACTGACATCTTCGCATATTCCAGCTAACACCATAGCATGGAAATATTCATATGATTCTGTTGGCATCCAGGCACTGGGGTAGGTATTGTGTGCCTTTCAGTCATGGTTGACTTCTGGCAATCCTAAAGCAAATCTATCACAGGATTTTCTTGGCAAGATTTATTCATGGCAGGCGGGGATGCCTTTCCTTCCCTCTGAGACTGAGAGAGTGTGACTTACCTAAGTGGCCGAACAAGTGTTTGGTCTCTGGTCTGCATGGTTATAGTCCAAAGCTCAAACCAATACATCATAATGACTCCTATGCAGTGTGGTAGTGATACATTCTGAATGGCAGTTGTTTATCATGGGAGTCTTCAAAGCCATGCCCCAAAGAGTGCAAACACAATGAGTTGTGTTGGTCCATAAAAATGAGAGAGAGAAGATAGAGAGAGAGGACTTTTGCATTACAACAAAGGTGGCTCCCATCATTTTGACTGTCTCGTCATAGGGTTTTTAAGGTAAAAAGCATTCAGGGATAGTTCACAATTGCTTTCTTCTATGCAGTACTAACTCCTTCAGAGAAAGCTAAAGTGCCACTGCCGTTGTCTGTGAGAGAGTGTCTGCCAGTGTCACCCACACACACTGTCAAAGTAGCTGTTGACAAAAATTGTCTGGATCCTCAGCAAAAGCCTATCTAACATGCCAGCAGCAACACCACCATCAGCATGGCCTCTTATTTCACTGAAGCATGAAATTCCATCTTTGTGGAAAGATAATGACTCAGTTCTTTGCAAGACCTCAGCAGGGCAGTTTACGACTCAGGCTTTTGGAGGGCTCTTATTCAGAGGGTCCCCATAAATCAAAATTAACTTGATGGATAATGACCACAAAGCTCCCATCAATATTTTAACTTCAGCCCACCTACTATGAGGATTATACCAAAATTCAGAGGGGACTGGCATCCAGATGAGGGTAGCAGATGGTGTCATTGTCCCTGCTGGAACCGCCAAGTTGGCCCCATGGAAGTGCTGTGCATCCAGATCACCAGACTGGGCCACAGCAACATGTGGCAGGAGACGGCTATTAAATAAATAATAAATAAACCTTCAGGCCAATAAAAGAGGAGGAAAATAGTTTCTGTTAAAAGGTGCAACTTATTTTTGACATTTCCTTTAACAATTGTCATCAAAATGCTGCATCCACACAGTAGAATACATTAGTATTCTCTGCCAGTAACCTGAAGGCAACAGTCTGGCACTGCCAGTAGGGACTCCCATTTTGTGGAGGCCAAAGGCTTGGGCTTGTCACATCCATGATAATCTGACTGGTCAGTGAATTGCTGCATTAAGTGAAATCGCAGACATTCAATTTTCTCTCCTTGCTCCCCATTACTTTTATGAAACGCTTGCAAGAGAAGTTTTCTGAGAAGAGCACTAATAAGGTAGCCTTTCATTGACATTATAAACAACAGTTTTGGAGAGCAGCACGGAAGGGTGGAATATTTTTTTTCTCCCTCTCAGGTAGCTTACTTTCAGTAATTGCTTGCGGTTGCCTTGTCCTTGAACAGTTCTTGAATGTAAAATCTAGGCTCCTGAAAAAAAGAACTTTGCAAAAGCATGTGTAAATACTCTGGAAAAGAATCTGAAAGTGTTCTGCTTTGTGACAAATTTCTTTTCTTTTTAGTGCTGTCAAAATGGCTAAAATTTGGACAAAACCTAAAGATGTTAGATGACAGAAAAGTTAGTTGACAGTGAAATCAGATGACAGTCAAGGCAATTAGGCAAGGCAAATTAATGGATTGTTAATGGTTAATGGATGGTAGCAAGACCTGCATAGCCTCCTGGTCAGAGGGTTTTTTTGAAAGTTAAAAATTATTTTAAGGGCATGCTGGATCCTTTTTCACAGGTCATTAAAGCCCATTTGCGGCTTCCAAATACTTCAACTAAAAGCATTTCATCATTTCAAAGGGGGTATCTTGTCATTTTGAGTGCTGTCACATCAGACCTACCGTGATGCATATACCTGCCTCAAGATGAGTCCTGCGAGTTAATTAAATGTAACCAGATGCAACAGAATATTAAATCAAAGTAGTGGATTTCTTCCTGTTCTTCTCCCAGAAATGTCTGTGGTTTTCTAAACCTCATAACAAAAAATCTTCATTTTTACCTGTCCAGGGTTCACCAGGAAACAACCTGTGCTTGTATTGACGTACACACACAGCACATTTCATTCCTGTCACTTTTCTAGTCAGCCTTATATTTTTCAAACATTATGGGTGTAGACAGATGTAATATGCGTAGATCTGGATTGGGTTTGTCAGCATTGTCGCAACAACAGTTTTTCATCTCTGTATTTGAACTAATAATGCAAGAAGGGAAAATAGACCTGGAAAGTTTGCGGCGAAATATAATATATAATAATACAGTAGAGTCTCTCTTATCCAACATAAATGTGCTGGCAGAATGTTGGATAAGCAAAAATGTTGGATAATAATAATAAGGAGGGATTAAGGAAAAGCCTATTAAATGTCAAATTACATTATGATTTTACAAATTAAGCACCAAAAACATCATGTTTTACAACAAATCGACAGAAAGGGCAGTTCAATACACGGTGATGTTTTGTAGTCATTACTGTATTTACAGATTTAGCACCAAAACATCGCAATGTATTGAAACAGCCATGGATCCAGGTGGGAGGCAGACTGTGTTGGATAATATAGAATGTTGGATGAGCAAATTGCGGAAAAGTGAGACTCTACTGTAATAAAACTTAATTTATATCCTGCCACAACTCCCCGAAGGGACTCAAGGTGGTTTATAACAAATTGGCAAACATTCAGTGCAGCTGAACGAAGAACAAAATAAACAAAACCACCCAAGTCCCACAAAACAGATTGAGATTCACATAAAAATAATAAAGACATTACCAAAATTGAGGGATAACAAAAACATTACGAATTCAAATCAGTTATGCAAGATACCCTGAACCATAATGTAATTTTTGATACTTGATACATTTTGATAAATGATACTTGTAGAAAAGATACCACTTCTAAAATCCCTCCAGCCAACGTTGCTGCCAGTCATGCTATTTGCAGGATCCTGGTATTTGCATTCCCCCAAAGTAATGTTTCTGAACACTGGATGAATGATGCATTCTCATATTTTAAATAGAAAAGATGGACAATCTGCCTGAAAGTGGGGGGCAGCAAGACAGATGGCCTAGTGTCCAGTATGACACAGTGTATATCTGTCATGTGAGCTGTGAAGCTAAGAACATCCTTTGATCTCACCGTATGTGGGGAATCTGCTAGGAAACACTATCAGTATTCATCTTGTGCTTAGCAAGCTTTACATGTAAGCAAAGTGATATGGCTCATTGGATAAAAGATTTGGACTATATGAGTCGGGTGGAAATCTTCATCTAGCAGAGCCTGGAAAAGTTGCCGTTCCAAGAGTTGTTTTCCAGTTCCTGGGCTCCTCCATTCGCCATAGCTAGTAGTCTTTTCTAACTTCTACTGTTTAGCTATGAAGATTTCTCCATTGCTCTACTTCCAAGGATGCTGGGTTGAGAATGAAATATTGGTGCGCTTGGCTCCATTCCTCCCTTGCTCTTCTCACCATGATAAAACACTTCTTGATATACCAAGCCAGGATCAAAATATTTGTAATCTGGATTTGGAAGAACCAATCAAAATACAGTCTACTAATTCAAAGCCTAGAGCAAACAAGAGGTGTTCTGGGTTGTTGTAGGTTTTTTGGTTTGTATAGCCATGTTCTAGAAGCATTCTCTCCTGACCTTTCGCCTGCATCTGTGGCAAGCATCCTCAGAGGTTGTGAGGTTTCTGTTATGCCAAGAGGTGTTCTGTTATGACAAGAGTGGGGCATCCCCCATCATACAAACTATAGGACAGTCTGAAACATGATGGCTCAATGTAGCCATTGTCTCTCAATCTTACCCACTTCTCCATGTCCATGAGGTCCAGGGAAGAATGGTGTGATACAAATGTGACCAAAGAAAATGTATGGATTGCTGTCAAATGGTTTCTTTTTTATACAACATGTTTCAAAAGTTGATCTCAGTTTGAAGTCACTGTGTCTCTGCAATCATGTACTACCTATGAATCAAACCCATACCTCTTGAAAGGGTGGGGTATAACATTTCAAATGATTACCACTAGATGGCTCTCCCAGCACACAAAAAGCCCCTAGCCTCAGTCGTTGGCAAGATGATGACTCAGCCCAATGACATAGTCTTCATTTGTTGTTTCCGGATCAGAATGGTTAGTGAAACTTGATAATATTTTGGTAACTCATTAAACTGTTCATAACTTTTTATGTACTTATAACATGTTGGCATCATGAAATATATTGCTTTGAAACTGGGTCCATAATTTTGAAACATCTTATATTTCCAAACTTGTTGAAAACATGCATGTCTTAATCTTAATGGTTTCATATTGGAATTGTGATTAGTGTTCTGGAAGACAGTAGATGTCCAAGTTCCCTGTAATAGAAGATAACTGGAAATAAGACTTAGGATACCGCAACATTGAATTAACCCAGACTTGGATTTGATTTTTAATTAGCGTGTTTATTGTTTTAATGAATTGCCTTTAATGTTTTAATGTATTTGTTGACTATTTGTATGATGATAGCATTGGACAGTGCTTGTGTGAGCCCGCCCTGAGTCCCCCCCTCGGGGGGAGAAGCGCAGGGTAAAAGTGTATGAAATAAATAAATTAATAACTCTTTTATAGAAGGGAAACTTAGACATCTACTGTCTTCTAAAATGCAATTTACAATTCCAATCTTAAACCAAGGAGATTGATTAAGACATGCATCACTAAGCTCAGAAGAATGGATCCAAGACCATAAAGAGAAGTCAGTTGACTTCACTGCTATGAGAAAGTAATCCAAGCACATGTATGAGGATGTGATTTAGTTGAAAATTTCTTTTTTGGAGGAGTGATTTTTGAGCAGCAACTAAAATGAAAGTTATTTGTCTGACAGCAGAATCAAAAAGTATAGTGACGGTTGAGTTGAGGAGACTCCACAGCTAGAAAATATGAATACCCTAGTTTGCAAATGCATTTGTTTGAAGGAAAAACAAGTGATAAATAGAATGTACTAGAATGAAAGGCATACAGCTAAAAGGTATCATACAGCTAAAAGGTATCATAGATCGATTTCACATCTGATTGCTTTTGATTTCCCAACCTATCAGACCAGATTCTGGAATATAAAAAAGGATTGTAGGTTGTTAATGATGTGGGATCAAGTCATTCATTCTTTATCTCAAAATGACTTCTACTTTTACTACTTGCTAATCATCTGTCATCTGCTTCATCTTGCAGTTTCTCAGGTCGCTCCTGACACAACAAAAAAAAATCTGCTTCATCAACACTTTGTTTCCTGGTCAATAGAAATCATGTTTTCTTTCTAACTGGTTGGCAATTTGATTTTGTTAGCTATTTAAACACAAAAGGACTGGCAAAATGCAACTCATGATCTCATCACACTAGAGAAAAAATCCACTTAAATTTCCAGTTTCTGCCTCCTGCAGAATTCTGGAGTTTGTAGTTTAGGGAGGAGCCTTTAACAGTCTCACTAAACTACAAACCCCAGAATTCTGCAGGAGGCAGAACCTGGATTTTAAGTGGATTTTTTCTCTAGTGTGATGAGAATACTAAAATGAATCCATTCTGAATAAAGAGGGTGAGGGTTATGTCCCAAGGTTTTGCAAGAAAGTAATGTTTACCTATTGAATAGCATCAAAGATGAACCTAGTACTGAGAATTTAACAGAAGTTTCTGTCAGATCAAAGCAGCAGAAGAAAATTTGGAGTGGCTGAATGTTTTATGTTATTTTCAAGATCAGAGATAGTACATTTCTATATTTTATTATATAATAATTAAAAACTATCATCGAGGTGCTTTTGCACATATCTCCTGGTTGGAAACTTTCCACAGACATGTGTCATCTTAGAAGGAACAGGTGATAAGTAGGGCTATAGAAGTGAACAAATGGGCAAGTGTATTCAAAGTGAACTGTTAAGTTCCTAGTAGATTGTTTTGTGTGAAGTTGTAGAAATTGTGAATCTGCAGTTCTTGTTAAATTACAATTTCCAGCACTAGCTACACTACATAGGGTAACTCTCTCCCCCCCCCCCCCCCATTGCCTTATATCCCAGGATCTGATCCCGGATTATCTGCTTTAAACTGGATTATACAAGTCCCCACTGCCAGATAACCTGGGATAAACAGATAATGTGAAATCAGATCCTGGGATATAGGGGCAGTGTAGAAGGGGCCTAAGAGTTTCAGTCCAATGCCTGAAAAATCATTTATCACTAGGATAAACAGTACTAGAGAAGACAGACTCTTTGTCTAATCCAGAAAGACTTTAGTATTCTTATAAGAGGACTCTGTTAACACCATCTTACCACAAAACAATCATTCATAGCACAATCATTGTCAGTATGAATTTGTAGTCTGTTTCCTATTACTATCTCCTCGCTATGGAACAGGCCGTTTTATAATGTAAGATATAAATATTGGCTTTGGAACAATGGCCCCAGAAAAATGCTTCTACTTGCAATAATCCTTAAATTAGTGGCTGGAGCCACTTCTTTTCTTGGCTAACTGGAAGAGATTTGTCATCAGGGCAATGGATTTGGCGTCAAACTCAAAGCACGCTTGGCTGATTTATACTTTTTGGTGAAGTGTATCTCCAGGCCAACCTAGTCTGGAGGATAAGTGTTTGATTCTGTCAAGTACTAGCTGTCAAAGAGACCTTTAATGAATGTATCCAGAAGCTGGTATCACTGAACAGCAAAAGCAGGATTTACAGAGATTACATAGTGCTCCCATCTCTTCCATTGAAACAGACTTTGGAACTAGAAGGTAGATAACACCATGTTAGAGGTGGTTTATCAAGCAAGAAAGCTTGTAAGCCAAGTGTTTCTTGTCTGAATATACGGCACATGTAACCTTATTGTTTTATATGAATTATTTATGTTTGCCTTTCTTGTCTCCGATTTTTTTAATCCAAGAAAAAGGTGAGATTTTTTTAAAAATCTGCTTACATTCACTTTGATGGATTATTTAATTTTGATTATAAATTGTTTAAATTTGTGCAGCATGTACTGATTAATCATGTTGGATGTAGACTTGAAAGACCTGGGAGATGATAATGAGCTCACTCGTTTGTTTGTTTTTTTAATTAATATGTCAGGATCCACATTGCAGAATTATAGTAGTTTGAAACCATAGTTATTACCATGACTTAGAGCTACAGATTCTGGGATTTTATTTTAAGTGTTGTGATATATCTACTCTTCTCTGGCAGAGAGCTTTGGTGCCGCAACAAATGACAAATCCCAGGATTCCATAAGATGGGACCATGGCAGTGAAAGCGATGTCAGGAGTATTATAATTCTCAGTATAGAAAGTCTCAACAATACCATATGATAACTCGTATGCATATGACAGGCGTATCAGTTGAAATGGTCGGAGATCTGGTTCGTTTTGAAGTGCCTATCCTGTCACCCCAGGAACCAACTGGAAGCTGCCATGGAGTCCACAAAGATCCCAATTGCAAATTGATCCAATCCAAACATTTTTTCCTCCTTCCTCTGAAGAGATATGCTGGTTAGAAAAAGTTTCTAGGCACTTGATTGTAAAAAAGCAAGAGAAGAGACTGCAATTGAATGTTCCAAGGGAATTGCTCTGATTTCCTTTCCAGTGGGAAGTATTTGCTTATCTTCACATCAAGCTATGTATCTGGTTTCTATCTCAGACTGCTGAAGTAATAGCTCCGTCTACATAAGTGCTCCCCATTTTTCATTTGGCTTCCTGCTGTGCAGTGTTTATACACAGATCAGCTTCAGCAGATGTTATGGTTTGAACCAGATTTTTTAAAATGATGCTTTTTCTAGTTAAATTCATGGTGTAGGTTTTGTAGATACCCTGTCCTCAACCTGGCTTCGAATTTAGTACCTGTGTAGAAAGGCCCTTAGTCTCATATGGGGTTATTTAGAAAAAGAAGTTTGCCATTTGCATTTAGGTTAATGTGTTGTTTTTAAAATGACACTATACTCCATATTAGCCTTTCCCAATCTTTAGTTTAGAGCAGTGATTTCCAACTTTTTTCTTCCACATGTTTTAGAACTCTGCTCAAAGAATTGCTGACTGTCATTCAAGCTATCTGGGGCATCTGGGTATTAAAGTCAATAACACCTAGAAGACCAAAGGATGGGAAACTCTGCCCTTGAGAATCCCTTGAAGTAATTATCAGGCCTCAGGGAACCCTTGGAAAAAATATTTGTATCTACAGCTCTTGTTCTCCCTTCAATAACAATCTCCTATGTAAACCTACACTCCAGGAAGCCATGGTTGAGAAACCCTATTCTGCATTTACAGTTTTCTAAAAGAGTCTGCCAATTACTCAATGAAGATGGCAAAAGTTGGAGACAGATGGGTTACCTGTCGTGACACAGGTGATGAGCCTATTTCATTAATGTGTATATAAGTGTTGATGCATGAATTAGACAATAGAGATACATTTCTCACCCTATTCTGATTTTATAGAAGATGGAATAAATAACTCCATCTTGGATGATCAATAGTTAAAAATAATGTAGTGATTTTTCCTTCCTGATTGCTGTAATAAATTACATTCAATATATGGTCTACAGCAACAGATAACTGTTTGGGTGACAGATACCTGATTTGGGTGAATACTGTAGTATGAATATACTTAACCTTTTAAAAAGTATTGTAATCATCAATTTTAAGTCTACTTTGAATAATGATATTAGTCTATAATCCATTATTCTCTTATTATCTCGTCCTGTTTGAGAGATGTTAACTACTCTAATTTCATGCCAGCTAGGAGGAACATTATTTTCCATGTAGGATGGCATTGGCTTTTTTAATGTATTTTTATTGTTATGAGTATTTCTGACTGTTGTTGTCACAAACCTTCAAACTCACTTTGAATTACAGTGACTCAGTCTTGGTTTTCTTTTTTCCTTATAATGTATTCCAAAGAGGTTTGCCCTTGTCTTCCTCAAAGGTTGAGAAAATGTGACCTATGGATAGCCACCCAGGGTGCTTCTATCTACACTAACATTGAGTTAGGAAGTGGATTAAAACAACTGGGGTTCACTATGTCATACCTACCCAAGAATTGAGACGGTGTCACAGCTTTCACTGATTGTGGATCAAACCAAATCCAGGAATTGAAATATTGGTAGCTAGACAGCTACTGGAAAATGCAGAGTTTTTTCCCCTTAACTAGTCCACTGAGATGTGCTAATGCACATATCCATGTCCATTTGGGATCACCCCAGTTTTGTGCCCTCTGTGGGATATAACAGTATTTACTTGAGTCTAATGCATCATCAAATCTAATGCACACCTCAATTTTCAAAACCCTAAAACCAAAAAAAAAAAAAATGCTGATGAATATAACGTGCATCAGTAAAAGGTGCACTCTTTATAATTTGCCCATTACAGTAGGTGCCTGCATCTATGCTCAAGAATGAATCCACTTTAACTGTCTTGTCAAATGCTATGCAATGATGGGAATTGTAGTTTTTCAAGGCCTTGAGCCTTCTCTATCGAAGAGTGTGTATGTCTCACCAAACTACAAATCTGAGGATTACATAGCACTGAGTCATGACAATTATATTACAGATGACATCCCTCAAATAGGAGCTCCAGACCCTCCTGAAGTGGCTTCCCCAGCACCGAGATTACCATATTATGTGAATCTAATGCACACTCTAATTTTGGCAAGGTGATTTAGCCAAAGAAGGTGAGTGTTAGATTCAAATAAATACAGAACTCCGATTAGCTGCAATGGATTTTCTGTCTTATTCTGGGCTTTCTGGTGAGTTTTAATGCACTGTTTCTGGCTTGATGCGCACTGCAGCGTACATTGGGAGTTTACATTTTGTGGACACTCCACCCTTCAGCTGGCTTTGAACTTCATTAGAACGGTGGAGCTGCCCCCAAAGGGTGTCCTTGACTCAGGAGGGACTTAACATTCTGATTCCAACCATTAGGCTGCCTTGAGTCCCCCTCGTTATGGAGAAAGGCAGGATATTAATAAGGTAAATAAAATAAATTCCCCAGAATCCTAGCGCAACACTTAAGCAACTCCACTATGATAGTTCATAGATAGCTTACAAATAATTACAAAGTTTATGTTGTTCATTCTGGATGGAAAACATGATGTTCTTTCATTCAAAAGATACTAGTATCTCTTCCTTTATTATGTATACTGAAGATCGTTATTAAATCCTTGATATTTAAATAATAAAACTCCAGAAGAGTCACTCTGTTATTTTGCAGGAGCAAAAACAACAAAGAGCTGTGTGGCACTTTAATGACTGATGTTTTCTTTGGTTACTATTGATCTTTTTCTCTGATCAAGACTATACATATCCAACCTCCTCTTTAATAGTCTTTCTTTACATGGATGCAGTTATTATCAGTATGGGCTGCTTTGAGGACCTCACAACCTCAGAGGATGCCTGCTCTACATGCAGGTAAAATGTCAGGAGAGAATACTTCTGGAACATGGCCATACAGCCCAGAAAACTCACAGCAACCCAGTGCTTCCAACCATGAAAGCCTTTGACAACACATTCTCAGGATGGTTTGGGGGCTATAACTGGTTCGAATCTCAAGGCTCCTTGGTTTTATTATTATTTCTACATGTGATATACCTGTGTTGTGTCTAAAAGGGGTGTTAATTCTTTTTAACATGACCTTTCACATCCTTGTTTTACTACATACTTGATCGGATTCCAAAGGTCAACCTACTGATACATATTTGATGGTTATTTTAAAAGAAACTTTTAAAAAATGCTGCTCTGATGCAGTGGGATTTTCTTGTGCATTCAGCAGTTTGTTTTCCATGGCAGAACAAGGATTGGTTATATAGCACAATTCAAACTGTGTGGTTTCTAATAATGATGTAAATTGGTTGAGTCAAACATTATAGTTTATAATTAACCTCTGTAGTGGCATTTTAACTACAAAATCTTTTTGGTGGAGGAAAACTATAAACAAATTTTGGGAGAGACTAGCACTCAGTTGCAGAGCATGCACAAAGTTAAATCTGGGGAAGTTCAATTTCAAGAATCAAGTTGTATGTGAGGGGAAAGGCTTCTGATTAGACCTATAGTAGTAGGCATAGTCCAGTCCCAGAGCAATATGATGTCTTGGCAAGATCTATAAGGCATGGACAACATATTTTGCCCTGCTCTCATAGCACTATCTTCCAGAAATCTCACCCCATCAGAAAGGAGCAATGCTGTGATGAAAAAGAGAAAGCTGGAGATTGGTGGTGGTCCATGTGGTGGAGTGAAAATCACACATAGTTCACACTTTTACCAGTCCACACATTGTCTTTCCAGAGAAAGAAAATATGCCATGCAGATGATCAGTAAAGAACAAGAAGTTTACTCTTTGTAATGCAGAGCAACATATATACAGCCATGTGAACGATTGCATTGACTCACACAATGTCCTTTGAGAGAGATTCAAATGGTCTTTATGTGCCCATGTGGGAGATCTTCTTCCAGCAGCTCATGAAGCAAGAACTCAAACTGTCTCTGTCTCTCTGCTAGCTCCTGCACAGCTCAAGCTCAAATATGTAACTGTTGCCAAAACTCCCAGGCTCTGCTAAACCAATCAGCTTTGTGCTTTGCATTTTCAGTTAACACACTCACCAACTGATTTTTACATGCCTTAACAGCCCAGGCTTCTTTTTTAAGAAGACATGGCAAGGTTCCCAAAGAACCACCACATAAAATACCGAATACCCTAACTGTTAATTGGTAGTAGATTTAATTTTAATGACCCAAATTAATACATTCAATGAAATATAGAATACAATTCAACTTTTAAGGGTTTATTTTAAATGTTTTTAGGAGAGACTTACATAATAATTATTTATTTAAATAAATAATTATTATTTAAATAAATCATATTTATTTATTTAAATAAATCATAATTATAAAAATTACTGACAAGATTAACAGATTTAAAGTGTTTATAGATGAATATTTTCTTTAACAAAAGAGTGCAACCACTGAGCATTTATCTAACCCCAAAAAATCACTTGACTGTAGGGTCCTGCCTCATTGGGCTCCAGAGAGCCATTGCGAATTAGAGCAGATAATCCCGAGTTAGATTGAATATGGAAAGCAATAACTTGGCAATTCTTTATTACGGTATTGGCTGCTGAAACATAAGACAGCTCTTGGTCTTTGAACGGGAGCATAGGCAACTTAACCAAACAGTTGTCCCTTGGTCATTGGTACAGTCATATAATCCCAGGATTCTGTTGGGATTTTATAGCATTACTGCTCAAAGTGGCAGTCCTTGCTGGTCTATGAGCCATTCACTGCTAGTCCCTGGAGAGTCTCTAGAAAAGCAAAAAAACAAAAACAAAAAAAAATGTCGCCAATGGGAACAAATATAGTACCAGTCTCTGGTACATTGGGAAAACCATAATTGCTGGTCCCCTATATCTGGTTGCTTAAAAAGCACTGTCTCCGATAATGCAGATCAAACGTGGAGAAAGGATGGCCACACAGGCTGCATGCAGTCTTCAGGGAAACGTTGTGGTCCCCAGGGCCCCACAGAACTAAAGCAAAAAAAAAATTGTCCAAAAATTATCTCTTGGAGGATATATTGATCATATTTGGAGCTCCTCCTAGGTCCAAACAAAATTTTGCAAATAATTTAAAAATGCTTGCCTCAAAATATTTTCCAGGGGCCCAGGAAGTCCCCAAAACATGCTCCCAAGGAGGCATTAAGGGACATTTGATGTATATGTTTTTGCTGGATCAGTGGGGAGTGATTTCCTGAAAGGCTGATTTGGCCCCTTACTCTTCCTCAGTCCCTCACACTTGCCTAGATGGATAAATTGTCTATCCTTATCTAAGTTAGCTTCTGAACAGGCTTGCTGGCTGCAATTTTATACTTAGACCTTTTATCATCATCAGATTGGATCATATATAGTAAATATCAAACTGCATCAAAATGGGAGAGGCCCTTATATGAAGAGCAGGTCTCAAAATGTAAATTGAAGTACTATAGATGTGTCAATCCTATGCTAAAGCAAATATTTGCTATGTTTAGCATTAACTATATAGTCATTATTGCATTTGGATTTATTTTACACTAACCTTGTTCATATAATAATACCCAACATCAGTGTAGTTTTATTTTCACCATTCAAAACAGTTTCATATACATTATTACAGTAATTCTTCCAACAGGGAAGTAGGCCAGTGTTATTGTCCCTCTAATAAGAGAGATAATGGTTTGCGTCAGACCACCTAATAAGTTCACGGCTGAGCTGAGATTTGAATTGGCAGTCTCACAGATCCGCTCAGTCTCATGGAGATGGTTTGATTTCTTTACTTCTATCCCAGTTATGATTGTGTCCCTGTTTATAGCAATTTAACTTCTTTGTGTATTTAAGTCACTCATTGCCCATAAGAAAAAAAAACTAGTTCTCTTTGTTGTGGTGAAGGAAAGGAAACACTCTCAAGGAAATGGGCAAGATTCTTTGCTCATTGGATAAAAAACATCATTGGTACAAATAGTATTGTTTCTGCAAAAAGGGCAAAAATATTGCTTAATGTTGCCCCCTATCCCTTGCTGCAGGAGATGAGCAACCCATGGCCCGTGGATAGCACTGGCAGACCAATACATAGTTCGCTGTATATTTGTGAGTCTTCTTGTTATCCACACTTGCATTGTTGTTGTCTTCTCCTCAACACTTTAAAACCTTTTAAAACATGTGAACAATGCACACAGAAGTCTAATGGTTAATTCCATTTTACAGACCTTTTGTAATTAATTGTCTGTGTGCCATGCAAAAAAACTCTTAATAAAAATAAGGAAGGAAAAATTAAATGAAGCCTCTTGGGCTCTCTGATGTTCATGTGATGTTGTTGGACTTTGCTGATGTTTCAAACAGGTTGTGTATATATAGTCCAGCTATGCTCTCTGTGTGTGTACACACACACACACACACACACACACACACACAGTAGAATCTTATCCAACAAAAACGGGCCAGCAGAATGTTGGATAAGCAAACATGTTGGATAATAAGGAAGGATTAAGGAAAAGCCTGTTAACCTTCAAATTACATTATGATTTTATGAATTAAGCTCCAAAACATCATGTTTTAGAACAAATAGACAGAAAAAGCACTTCAATACATGGTAACGTTATATAGTAATTCCTGTGTTTATGAATTTAGTACCAAAACATCACAATGTATTGAAACAGCCGTGGATCCGGGTGGGAGGCAGACTGCATTGGATAATACAGAACGTTGAATGAGCGAAAGTTGGATAAATGAGACTTTATATATAGACACACACATAAACAAACACAGACATACATGAGCATACTATCCACCTGACCCACTTCATATAATAAATTTCCTACTTCCTAGATATGCTTCTTTCTGCTACAATAGCAATCTTCCTGTGTAATTATTTTTTACTGGCCTTTGTATTTTTCTTAACCTTTTATCAGTACTGTTTGTCATTAGAACTGGCAAGAAATGCTCTGAGGATTAGTCAATTGTTTTCAATCCTTTCATGCATTAAGGTATGAAGTAGAAATGCACAAAAGTGATGCTAAAATTACTTCTTTTTTAAAGGGTGGTTTGGGTTGTGTGTGTTTTAAAGGAATTGCAGGTTCTCGCATCTAATTGTGTCACTGATGCATTAGTCCTAATGGAGGCAGCTGTCAGCTCTTCGAAGTCATTTGAAGTTCAACATTGATAGCCACCTGGGCACATTCTGCAAGAAACTGTCAGAATGCCATTTCCCAAAGCTGCCAGTTAAGATGAACTGTGACATCACGGGCTTTTGTAGACATTTATTTTTGCTCTGCTGCCTCCTTGCTGGCTTTTTGATGGAAGGCTAAAGCCGTGCTTTTTCCCAAGGATTTTGGGGGCTCTCAGGGTTTAAGGGAGTCTCCTCTTAATCTTCTGTTTCTGCTTCCTTGCTTTTTGTGCAGCTTCTTATTCCTGTTGTGCCCACTGTTGTTTCCTGAATGTTTATTTGGGTTGATCTTTTCTGTTTTGATTGTATGGCTTTGTTATTAGTTGCTTTTCTCAGCCCTGCCCCAGCTCCAAAGCCAAAATCTATTTCTGAGTAGGGCAATCATATGATGGAAGGAAAGAGAGAACCCAGCAAAAGAACTGACTATACCGCAAGAACAGTCAGTTCTTTTGCTGGGTTCTCTCTTTCCTTCCATCATATGATTGCCCTACTCAGAAATAGATTACCATTCCAGGATCAAGGTTCATCCTTCCATGATTAAAATTAATTTCCTGCATTATGGCTGAAGCACCGGGAATGGGTCATTCCTCCTCCATCATCAGGAAGCTTTTCCTCCCAATGTGTCATTGGAGATGTTCCAGAATGTCCCATTATCTCTTCCCTCTCCTTGCATCACATGCTCTCCCCCCCCCCCCCCGACATCAGGGAATCCCAGTAGCAGACATTTCCTCAGCCTTGAGCAGGAGATCAGCAATGTAAGGCCACTTTCTCCCAGGATCTTTTCACACTACACATAGAATCATAGAATCATAGAATCAAAGAGTTGGAAGAGACCTCATGGGCCATCCAGTCCAACCCCCTGCCTAGAAGCAGGAATATTGCATTCAAATCACCCCTGACAGATGGCCATCCAGCCTCTGTTCAAAAGCTTCCAAAGAAGGAGCCTCCACCACACTCCGGGGTAGAGAGTTCCACTGCTGAACGGCTCTCACAGTCAGGAAGTTCTTCCTCATGTTCAGTAATTATATAGTTTTAAATGTGCGGGTCTTGATGAATGCAAGGCTGAAGTGAAAATTGCTGGAAGAAACATTAACAACCTCAGATATGCAGATGACACCACTCTGATGGCCGAAAGCGAGGAGGAGCTGAGGAGCCTTCTAATAAAGGTGAAAGAAGAAAGCGCAAAAGCCGGGTTGCAGCTAAACATCAAAAAAACCAAGATTATGGCAACAAGAATGATTGACAACTGGAAAATAGAGGGAGAAAATGTGGAGGCCGTGACAGACTTTGTATTTCTAGGTGCAAAGATTACTGCAGATGCAGACTGTAGCCAGGAAATCAGAAGACGCTTACTTCTTGGGAGGAGAGCAATGTCCAGTCTCGACAAAATAATAAAGAGTAGAGACATCAGACTGGCAACAAAAATCCGCCTAGTCAAAGCCATGGTATTCCCTGTAGTCACCTACGGATGTGAGAGCTGGACCTTAGGGAAGGCTGAGCGAAGGAAGATCGATGCTTTTGAACTATGGTGCTGGAGGAAAGTTCTGAGAGTGCCTTGCACTGCGAGAAGATCCAACCAGTCCATCCTCCAGGAAATAAAGCCCGGCTGCTCACTGGAGGGAAGGATACTAGAGACAAAGTTGAAGTACTTTGGCCACATCATGAGGAGACAGGAAAGCCTAGAAAAGACAATTATGCTGGGGAAAGTGGAAGGCAAAAGGAAGAGGGGCCGACCAAGGGCAAGATGGATGGATGGCATCCTTGAAGTGACTGGACTGACCTTGAAGGAGCTGGGGGTGGTGACAGCCGACAGGGAGCTCTGGCGTGGGCTGGTCCATGAGGTCGCGAAGAGTCGGAGACGACTGAACGAATGAACAACAACAACAACAAACCAGTTAAAACTTATGCTTCTGATTTAAAAGAAAACTATTTTAAAATGCTACATCGATGGTATATAACACCAAAAAAATAGGGATAATGTACAAAAATATAGATAATAGATGTTGTACAGTATCACAATTCCACTGTAGTTACCATGGCTGTATCCCAAACAGTTCTGGTGCGTGTGTTTGGTGAGGCTCTAATGTTTTCTGTGGCTGGATTTACACTGCCATATAATGAAGTTTCAGAATGCAGTTTAACTACATTGAACTGCATTATATGGCAGTGTAGACTTGTATAATCCATTTCAACGCAGTTAAATTGCATTCTGAAATTGCATTATTTGACAATGTAGTTCCAGCCTGGATTAGAGTTCTAGATACCCCTCTGTCAATTGTAAATCCCAGCACTGCTTAGGACAGAGCCATTGCTGTTAAAGTAAAATAATAGAGCAACAACAACAACAACAACAACAATAATAATACTTTATTTGTGTCCCACCCTATGTCCTCGAGAGGACTTGGAGCAGCTTACAACAATGTGAACAATGCAAATAAACATGTATTATTATTATAGCAACTTAGTGTTGTTATTTTGTTAATTTAATTTTAATTTGTATTGCCTTTGACAATACAAATTAAAATTAAATCAACAAAACAACAACACAAAGTTGCTATAAAGTAAAAACAAACATATTAAATTGACACCAAACTATCATCCATAAATAAAACAGTAATTATGTTGTTTAAAACCATTTTAACTTATTCTTCTGATTTAAAAGAAAACTATTCAAAAATGCTACTTCAATGGTATATAACACCAAAAAAATTAGAGCTAATGTACAAAAATATAGATAATAGATGTTGGAAATGCAAATTGCAAGAGGGATCGTATTATCATATGTGATGGTCATGTGAAAAAACATCAGAATATTGGAAAAATGGTGCACAATGAATGTAGAAAAATATTGAAAATTTATTTTCTAATGAGGCCAGAATTTTATCTCTTAGGAATATATTATTTAGATATGTTTAAAGATTTAAATGCTGACAAACTGTTCACTTTTTTGAGACTGTGGTGAGAATGACCTTTGCTAAGTTTTAGAAAATAGAGTTGATTCCCTCAAAGACTCAATGGTTCATAGACTCATTCATAGAATCATAGAGTTGGAAGAGACCTCATGGGCCATCCAGTCCAACCCCCTGCCAAGAAGCAGGAATATTGCATTCAAAACACCCGTGACAGATGGCCATCCAGCCTCTGTTTAAAAGCTTCCAAAGAAGGAGCTTCCTCCACACTCCGAGGCAGAGAGTTCCACTGCTGAATGGCTCTCACAGTCAGGAAGTTCTTCCTAATGATCAGATGGAATCTCCTTTCATGTAGTAGGTTGGACAAAATAATGGAAATGGATAAACTGACTTTTTTTCTAAAATCAAGCAGTGGAAAGGGAGTAAAAATGACGGACTGGACAATTTTTGAAAACTATATTAACAAGGATATCAAATAAGATTTTTGACAAAGAGTGAGGAACTTTATTTTCATTTTTATTTGTATTATTTTTAAGGACAAAAGAAAAAATTATTTATTATGGGGAGAAGGGAAGAAAAGCAGAAGTCAAACTTTTTTCCTTTCCTTTTTTGTCTTGTTTTATTCTGTTTTCTTTTTAATGTGTGTATTGTGTTGTATTGTGATTTAAAGTTATTGTTTGTAAAATGAATAAAAATTATTTTTTTAAAAAATAAAACCAATTAAAACATCTCAGTCTCTGCTCTGGTCAATAAAGACAATAAAGTCCAGTTAAAAGTCGTTTCCAATAAATCATCCAATCGTCAAATGTTATTATATTTAACTATTATCAAAAGCCTGTTTATAAAGCCAGATTTTCAATTCTTTCCGGATGGTGGAAAGAGTATTGTCTTGCCTGATCTCCCTGGGGAGGGCCCGGGGGGGGGGGGGCACTACTGAGAAGTCGCTCTCCCTCATCCCCACTAACTGCGTTTGTGATAATTGCATAGTGCAAGTGAGCCTCTTTGCAATCAGAGAGCAGAACCTTGTGACCATATAGTCCAGGGACATCTACACTGCATCCTAAATATTTTCATATGCAGGCAATCCTTGAGTTACAAACATCCGACTTGCATAAAAATCCTAGTTACATACAGGATGGGACAATAGGAACTGCGAGGAAATCTATCCCGAAAAGGAGAAATTCACTTTTGAAAGAGTTATCATGGGAAAAAGGTGCCTCCACTGAAACTTTATTCCCAATCCTTGTTTCCACCACAACCCCATACTTTCAAAATCCAGTTATCATAGGGACAGAAAGTGAGGTGAAATCTTCTGAACAGGGCAAAGGCAGCAAAACAAACATTACATAGATGTTAACCCTTCCCCAGGCCATTCAATTCTTTTAAAAATTGGTTGAAGTTACACTTAAAAATGTACCTGCTTTGATTAACATACAAATTCAAATTAAGAACAAATCTTGTTTGTAACCCAGGGATTACCTGTAGATAGTTTTTCTTTTTTTAAAAAATGGTAGTTTGTAGCTTTGAAGGTAAACAAATTTGAAACCCAAAGTGTTGTTGAGCTCTCCTCTTCTTTGTTGTTGTGATTTTTAAGGAATTTGCATAATATCATTCCCACAGTTTGGAGTAGCTGTTTTCATGTTTATTTATTTTTCTGTTTATCTATTTATAATCTTCAAAGTGCTGGCTCCTGGGGAATTTTGAGCATTCAGATTCCAGTAGAGATATAATTGGTTGAGTTGGCATTTGCATGATAAAATGATGACATTATAAGATATCGTGGCAAAAAATGTTTATGAGCAATATTGATATAGGATTTTTCCTATTTATTTTCTAGAATACAGGTTTAGCCATTCTTAGAGTAGTCCTGTTTAAATAACTTATTGGACTTAATCATAATTACATAATGCTTCAATGATGAGAGTGACTTGAAAATATCCATAATTTCCTTATTTGAGGAGAGTTTCTTCCTTTTAAAAAGAAATATATATATTAAATTGATTGAGTTCTAAAATCTGTTGCGATTTCACTCAGTGAGTCCAGTTTCCATGAAATAAGATAGGTTTATAATATATAGCTTCAGTGTAAAATAAATCAAAACATTCGTTAAAGGTCAGTGAAAGAATTACTTTGAAGAATGATTACATTTGCCTGGCAAGTGCAACCAAAGAGAACCAAACTGAATAATGGCGGGACACAGGCCCAAGTGTCTAAAAGGAAAAAAGAGATTTGAGGTAAATTTAAGAACTGTTTAGGAAGGTTAAAAAAGAAATCCGCTACAAGAAAAAGAAAGCTGAAATGGAAGGCTGCATATATCTAATCAGTATATGTGGATTTTAAAGAACACACCCCCATTATTGATTTGTTTACCATGACAATTGCTAATCTAGTTTTAATTTTGGCCCCATCATGAGAAAGAAGTCAAACTGAGAGATTGTCCAGAACAACTTTTCATTTGTAACCCTAATGGATGTTGTAATATTGCTGCAAAAGAAAGTCATAATGGAATTTGCTCCAAATTTTAATATAATTGCTCTTGAAAATAATAATGATGATGATGTAAAAATACAATGCAGAGCAGAAGAGAAAACTGGCAAAAGAAGGCTGTCCTTTGACAGTTTCTGAGACAATTTGAGAACAAAATTTGACAAGGAAAAAAACATGAATGTGGCTCACAAATGGAACTTTGAACAAGGAGACGGAGGATCTGATTCTTGCACCCCAAGAACAAACAATTAGGACCAATGCCATCAAAGTCAGAATTGATAAGTTGACGACAGATTCCAAGTGTCGACTCTGCAAGGAAGCAGACAAAACAATGGATCATATACTCAGCTGGTGCTCATCTCCATTTCTTAGCCGAAGAGCCGGCGTTGTCCATAGATACCTCCAAGGTCACGTGGCTGGCATGACTGCATGGAGCACCATTACCTTCCCACCTGAGCCATACCTATTGATCTACTCACATTTGCATATTTTTGAACTGCTAGATTTGCAGAAGCTAGGGCTAGCAGCGGGAGCTCATCCCGCCCCCTGGATTTGAACTGGCAACCTTTCAGTCAGCAAGTTCAGCTGCTTAGAGGTTTAACCCACTGCACCACCTGGGAGTTTGTACAAGGTTTTTCATCTTTTTCTGCCAGAGAGCCCTGGTTCCATGACTCCACAGCACAGAGTCAGGGCAGTTAAAGCGGTATCAAACTGCTATAATTCTATAGTATAGATGTGCTCTATGTGACAAGATTACTCCCTGCTCTTACATATTTATTGACAAATATGCAGGATGAATCTTATTTTCCTGTCAGCGTTTGCACATCTCAAATGTTCTTATGGCATTCTTAACTCAAAAGAAATGATAAATATATGTATATATGAACATATGTGCATGTAAGTCTGTATTTTGACAGAATGTTATTTAGATATATATTGAAATGTGCATTTTCATGAGTAGTCTTTTATTTTAAAGGAATGAGACAGAACATTTCTGAAATGAACATTTAGATAAGCAGAATTTGATTGATC
This sequence comes from Anolis sagrei, assembly GCF_037176765.1. NCBI lineage: Eukaryota > Metazoa > Chordata > Lepidosauria > Squamata > Anolidae > Anolis > Anolis sagrei. The sequence continues at coordinate 31,633,260 of NC_090021.1, read as the reverse complement.
TGTTCTTCATCCACCCACATTCTCCAAGGATATTTACACTTCTCTATTGTTTCAGAGTTCCCAGGAAAGACATAAGGAATGGAGCACAACTTTAGTTTCTGCATACAGTGTCCTTATTGTTTGTAATTTAGAAGCATAGGCTTACAATGTTATCCTCATTTATCTGTGTGTAAGCCACATTTAACTCACAGACATTTTCATCTGATTTGATTTGCACTATAAACGAGCATGAATCCTATTTGGGGGAAAAGGCATTCAATAATAATAATAATAATAATTATTATTATTATTATTATTGTCCCCTACCTACTTTGGCACATCCTGTATAGGTAGATTAATTACAGTCTGAGGTTGTAGCATGGGATAGGACCCATAACTGCATCCTTTTCCAGGAATTATGGAAGTGAATGTGGACTTGTTTGTATACTCTAAAGGCAACAGATCCTGTCTGATCTCAGAAGCTAAGCAGGACAGCCCTGGTTAGTACTTGGATAAGACAACCATCAATATACAGCAGTGGTTCCCAACCTTTTTGACCAGGGACCACATTGGCCAGGGACCACTCTCCAACATTAGTAACAAAAAGGTTACACATCAGTTTTTGGTCAACTTTGGATTTGGTTTGGTTATTTGGGGTGCTGATTCTGAAAATTACATTGGATAGACCACACTATCTCTAGTTTCTGATACAGAACATATGCCATCCAATAGTCACCATGCTTGCGCACAGAAAACCATATTTAATAAGCCTCGACACTATAAGAGGGTTCTGCGAGACTAGTTGCTTTTGTTGCAACAGTGTAGTAACGATGAGGTCGCAGACCATATTTTAGTTCTTGTGGACTACTGGTAACAGTGATATACTAGGCTATATAAATTCACATCTGAGTATCCCTTACCTAAGAAAAACCATGAAATTCATAGGGTTGCCACAAGTTGATAGGCCACTTAAAGGCACAGGCATACACAAATGATGTGAATGCCTTCCAACCTTCCTGGTTTTACAAGGACAATCCCAAATTAATGTTACGTTGTCACACTTTTCAAGCTTTTAAAAGTGCTCCAGTGTCGATTCTCTTACTTTCCCCCTTTGTTCTCAGCTTACTTCAGTTGTTCCAAACTGAGTCTCAAGTGCAAACGTAGCTTGAAGCAGAAGGGAGAGGAAAAGAGGGCCCAAAATCTTGCTGTTTTATATCCAATGAATGTCAGGAACCATACTATTGTACTATACTGAAAATGGCTGTAGGGCAGGAAATTGAATCACATCCTATTCTGTGGAGGTAGGTTTGCTTAAAACTAAGTTCCATTCATTGGTAAGTGAACACAGGATTTCAGTCATGAATATCCTGCTTTCTGGGCCCAGGTATCTGTTTTGTGGACCCAGTTATGTATGGTTATGCAAGATGTTGTTTGCTCCAAATGTAACACAGTTCATTTAACTACCCGCAAATGTACTTTTCCTTTGAAATATGACATTGTCAGGGTTTTTTTAAATTTCAATTTATCCCTTTCAAAATGCAAAGCTGTCCTTCAGAGTGCTTTAATCAGCTATGCAGAATAGCATTTATCCTTTTTTCTAAAATAATATATTATGAAGGAAATTTCATGTAGTAGACCTTTTTGTCTGCGTACATTAATTTTGAGGCAGCTTTTATAAAGAGAAATGCACAATAGCCAGGGTTTTTTTTTTTGTCTCATTGGTTTTATCACAGCATGCCTATTTCAGGTAATGATTAGAGGCTATAACTTTTAAAGTATAGTAGGTGGGCTCAGCTGATTCTGTCCGGAAAGAGCATGCCCTCAGTGTCTTTACACCTTGTTAGTTAATATATGGATTTAGTTTCTTATTTCTAGCTCTAACTGGGATTTTTTAAAAGCAGTTATTACACTGTATAAAAGGAAATGTCTTTCTACTGGCAATGTTTGGATTCATTTTTTTAAAAACGCCTTTTCACATGAAACGGCTAAGGGGATGACAATATAGCCTGCACACAGAAGTCAGGAAGGAAAGAGGAAAGAAATATAATCTCGCAAAGAATCTTTTCTCTCTAGAATGTATAATCATAAATTCAATTCCATGTAACATTAGCAAAGGAAAATAGGACGGTTTAGAGTTGAAGTGTACTTGTGTTTCCTATGCACCTTATGGTGGTGCATTTGACAACTGTGTTGGAAGTGCCATTGGCTCAATGCAGAATACTAGATGAATGATAAACAATATCCTGGTCATCCTCTGAAAGCCACAGAAGATGACTTCATCATTCTGTCTCATAGAACCTTCTTCAAAGCCCATGCTTTCTGCTGGCCAATAAGTGGCCATTAATGGCCATTAATGAAGGTGGGGAGTAGGAAAATTAGTTCTGTCACCATAATAGCCCTGCACAGCCATTCCGTGGATGATGGAGGGGGGTGGGATTGGAGGTATCTGCCATATTTCCATAGCCACACACAATCTGACCACCCTTTTCATTCTCTGGGATTATCAAGGGTCTCTGATCTCCTTCACTCTCCACCTGGAATGGAATGGTCATTTGGGCTCTCACAGTGATGTGGTGAATTGGAAGATGGGGTGTCTTTATTCATTACAGAGGAGGAAAGGGAATACCAACATCCATGATGTCCATAAATATTCATACATAAACATGAAGTGAAATTATGTTTGCCTATGTCACTGACTAACACACGGAGCCCCTGGTGGCGCAGCAGGTTAAACCACTGAGCTGCTAAACTTGCTGACGGAAAGGTTGGCAGTTCGACTCTGTGGAGCAAAGTGAGCTCCCGTTATTAGCCCCAGCTTCTGCCAACCTAGCAGTTTAAAAACATGCAAGTGTGAGGTCCTGCTTTTGCGGGAAGGTAACGGCGATGCATGCAGTCATGCTAGCCGTATATCCTGGAGGTATCTATGGACAACCCCAGCTCTTTGGCTTAGAAATATAGATGAGCACCATCCCCCATAGTCGAATATGGCTACATTTATTGTCAAGGGGAAACCTTTACCTTTTTACGTCACTAACAGGATGCTGGTCTAACATTGCTATCCGTTTGAAACACATCCCACATCACAAGATAAATGTTCCTCCCAATTGTGTGTGGCAAACTAGTCTTGTGCTCTTTTTGATCAATTTGTAAGCCATTCCATTACTAAAAAATGCAGTTTTTTCAAAAGTTTTATGATGTGTTGACTTTCAATTTTAAACCTGCTTTGGGGCATTTGATTTGCAAGAGTGATTCACCAACTGTGAGGAAAATACATCTCATTTGATTACTTTTCCTCCTTAGTAAAGCTTGTATGAATCAGTCCATAATTAGTATCTTTTGTCAATATGCTATTATCATGAGATACTCTTTGCTACTCTGTATCCTAGTTGCTGCTGGATTCTATAGTCAAATCAATGGAAGGCCTGAGCTGCCTATTATGAAAGACCACAAAGTTTTCCCTTTCTCATTTTCTCCTTTTCCCCTTGCCTTTATTTTAGCACTTACGCATCACCTTATCACGTTATGCTTATGATGCACACCCTTATTATTTTTAAATGCCAGGCTGCTCAGCCATTTTAAAAAGAAAGATCAACTCCCATTATATTCAGTGCAAGCAGAAGCCTGACATATCTTGGCAGATGCTAGATTAGTGGGTAGTAATAAATGGAGTTTTCATGATTGCCTTTTCTACATTCTGTGAAAAGAGCACAAAGTAATAGTCATGTAATTTTTATGAAGGATGGGTTACGCTCCCAAAATGTGTGATCTGTGTATGCTTCAAAAGGTGGTCATGATAGTAAAAAGTATAAACAAAATTGGAGCAACTCTCAAAGATTCGCACACTGTTCACAAAGTTGGCATCCTGTGAAATTCTTCCCTGGTGCTACATGCAGTAGGGGTATGCCTCCAAATCTGGCGTTGCATCTCAGTCTATCCATGTACCATAGGCTTTTCACTTGATCTTTAGTTTCCTGCATGGCACAGGGTTGTATTGTAAGGCTCTTGTGGTCTCTTCCAACACTTTCATTTTATGATTCATTCTCTGAGAGGCAGCTTGAAGCCTCCATGTCAGTGGGCAAATGGGGCAGTGAATCCATTCTCAGTTTTAGCCTAAACTTTGGAATGTTATTGGAGACATGGATCAATTTGTTGTATAGATCCTTTTAAATGTGAAGAAAAATCTAAATAAACCTTGGTGCACCAGTGACACTGAAGTCGGCAACTTCCTCCTATTTTATTTGCTTGGTCAAGGGTTCAGGACTGACCCAGTAAGATCCTCAAGTGACAAATAGAAAGGAAACACAGTGACAATCTTCTGGCTCTTCCTCCTTGTCTCTCTGGAGCAGACCTTTTAATGCTACCTGTTCTTGACCACCTAAGCACTGCTGCTGTGTCGTTGATGATATTATTCTATTGCCAGCGCTATAGTAGAATTCAAAATACAATGTTTTAGTTAGTTAAATTTCTGTATTCTGCAGGATTAACTGGGTTGTTAATTCTTTGTTGGGAGGTGATCAGCTGGCCCTATTTGTTTCTTGTCTGGAATTCCCTGTTTGGAAAATAGATGAAATCCCAACAACAGAACAATGGTTAGATAAAGTCATGGAAATCATGGACATGGACAAATTAACATTCTTAATTAAAAGAATTTGGAGAGACCAACAATACCGACCGATTGGCAACTCTTCAAGGAATATATGGAAAGAAATGAAGAAAGAGACAATTTACCCAAACAGAATTAAGGATTCAACAAAAGATTGGTTCTGAAATTGGAATGATGAAGAGGGGACAGTATATGAAAGACTGATTAAAAGAAGAATACAAAACACAAAGATGAGGAATGGAAGCTGAAATTTCCCCCTTTTCCCCTCTCTGTCCCCCTTCCTCCCCCCCCCTTTTCACGACACCATCCTATTCCATATTCACTTTTTTCTTCATATAATTATCTGTTTTATTAATTTATTAATTAATAAAACATTAATTAATTTAAATTATTAATTAATTTAAAACACACACACACACATATATAAACAGGGGAATTCCAGACAAGAAAGTCAGGGCCAGCTAATCACCTCTCAACAAAGGATTATTCCAGGCAGTAAGAAGCCACACCTTGAAACTGCTAGGCCATTAAATGTTAATGAAGGTGGCCAGTTGAAACATTCACACCTACGTCAAACAGACAAGAGTTCTTTCTCCCACCCTGGACATTCCACAGATATGTAAACCCAATTTTCCTAGTTTCCAACAGACCTCACAACCTCTGAGGATATCTGCCATAGATGTGGGTGAAACATCAGGAGAGAATGCTTCTGGAACATGGCCATACAGCCTGGAAAACTCACAACAACCCAGTGATTCAGGCCATGAAAGCCTTCCACAATACATATACCAATTAATTGCTTGTTATTAATGCAAATAAATTTAATTCCAAGATATTACTTTAAGTAGATGAAGTAGATGAAGATCAACTCTAGTGAGATGAATAAGACTGCCTTGGGCAAGAAATATTATTGAAGACAAGGAACAGGTTCCATGTGGAGCGAGTTGGAAATCTTTCAGACCTTTTGCACTAGAAAAGAGCTGAAATAAGTTGAAATGTGCATGATAATGATGCTCCTACTTCATGAAACACATACACAAGGAAATAAGGAGCCAGGCTTAGAATCCTTAAAATGCCTGGCATTTGCTTTATTCATTTTTGGCTCTACTGTGGCCTAATACTTAATGTAAATTTTTGGTCTTTCAAATCACCTTGGAGGAAGGCAATTAACTATAAAATCCCCTTGATTGGCTTATCTCCCTCATATATTTTAGCCATGGACTTTGAAGGAGTAAAAGCAACTGTCAAATAGAGGTTAATGTGAATTGATCCAAAAGCTACAAGGAGACCCTGCTTCCCCCAATTGCTAGGTTTACCATGCCCCCTTTACAAGGATGCAATGTCTTACTTAAGTATTTTAACTCTTCTAAAACACAGACTTTTTCCTTGGCACAGATTAATGTCCTTCCCTCGAACCTATTAACTTACAGAGTTAATAAAGCACCACTGAACAAGAGATGCTACCCTGTGATAATCATGACATTGGAACCGTATCCCACATATTTTACTATTGTGGTTTTTATCAGAAGGCAGGGAAGATTTATCATATTCCATCACATGAACTCTCCCTGGGTGCTTCCTTGAATTTCTTGTGGTTATCCTGCTTCATGTAGTGACAAATTGCTCATCCTTTTACTTGCATTTTTTAAAGCTTGCAGTTTTAACCAGACTATTGTTGTCTGTATTATATTAATTGATTTAATACTATATTTTCATAATTACTTATTTGATTTGATTGTAATTTATATTGCTGATCTAACCCGAATGGTACTGTTTAAAAATATGTTTGGTATGTTGTTCCAGTGGTCTACAATAAAGTAATAATTGTATGTATGTAGGAGACAAAAAGCAATGATCACTGGCCAATACACATTTTGGTACCTCTAATGTTAGCCCTGTTTCTAAGTATATTTAACCTGTTGATTCCTGAAATTTTAGCGCTTTCTCTTGTCAGCTCTAGTTTTTGAGATACAGAATACATGCCATCTATCAATTGCCATCTGCTTGCCATAGGAAATCATTATAACCATATTTTGGAAACTAGAGCTGATGCAGTCTATCCAATGTGCTTTTCTAGATCAGCATCCCAAGTCACCCCAGGAATAGGCCTAAAAACCATGACACCAAGAATTTTTGTTGGGCTGTGTTATTATTGAGTGAGGAACTACATATTAGAACAATCCTCACTTTAAGAGAATTATTTCTTTCATGTGTTGTCGAAGGCTTTCATGGCCAGAACCACTGGGTTATTATGAGTTTTCCAGGCTGTATGTCCATGTATACATGCCTTCTTTCCTGACGTTTCACCTGCATCTATGGCAGGCATCCTCAGAGGTTGTGAGGTCCTGATAGACCTCAACAGGCCTCATATCCTCTGAGGATGCCTGCCATAGACACAGGCAAAACATCAGGAGAGAATGCTTCTGGAACATGGCTATACAGCCCAGAAAACTCATAACAACCAAGTCTTTCTTTTTTTCATTGGGTCAAGAGAATTCATGGTAATGATGGAGGAAGAGCTAAAAAAGAATTCATGAATTTAGCCATTTATTTTCCCACATGCCACAATATGAGAAAAAGCGGAAGGGAAACTGGCAGAAAGATGCTGTTAAGTCATTACCAGTGAACTGAACTTCATTCTTAATGTCCCAGAAAATTTGTTTCCCTCTGCCACCAACCTGCCATTTCTGAAATTATTATTCCTGAAGCTTAAGAGCAGTAGGCTACCTAGAGAATAATGTTACCTACAAATATATAGAAGTCTGTCGTAACATTCACATACAACTTTATGCTTTTAATCGTCATATCAATATCTCTACAGGCACAATACCAGAGCTTTTCAAGTTCAGCTATTGACCTGATCCATGAGTCTAATTAAGAGCCTTGACCCTGATTTGAATAATCTTACTACATTTACCCACAGTCTCATGACAAAGTTCAGAATTCATCAACCAAATGGAAACATATTTTAACATCTCAAGTAGGAAGAATATTAATAAAGTGTGTTCAAAGTGAACTTCCTTTGGCCAGCATAAGAAGTAGATATTATAAAAAGGATTATTTTACCATGAGCATCCTTGTCAGGTAATTATTAGCAGCTTTTGTGCACTTTAACCAGGTATAGGAAAGCACTTGAGAATAGCACAGTAAATTTAGGGGAAAACATACTTTATGGTGACGCTTTGCCTTCTATTACCAATCTTCTTCATGAACAATCCATAAGGAGCCCCTGGAAACTCTTTTATTCAAAGGAGGGATAGGGGAGAAAACCATTCAGTTCACATTTTCAAACAAATTAAACTAATTCAGACCTCCTGAGCCAATATGCACATGAAACACTTTACAGAATTGTGCAATACAGTTCACCAGTCAGCAACTACAACATTTTATTATGGTCCAAAGACACTTATTGCTCCATAAGTGTACAAAGTATGCAAGGTTAATACGATTCACTAACCAAAAATGTGTACTAAGTGTGTATATTTGTGAAAGTTACATTCAAAAGTATGCATTTTAGTAAAAAAATAACATTGCAGAATTCCCTATATGAGGGAAAGATGTTTAAAGAGACATGTGATTACTTGGCTAGTTTGTGAACACACATGCTGTCTTTTCATGACATCTCTTCAAAAAATACAAGTTGGTGCGGAGTTTGGACAAAACAAATGTAAGTTTTAGGGGTGTGCCAATCTTCGTTTTTAAATCATAAGTTGTATGTAATTCGTAAGTTTTGTATATACGAGCAGATATTAAGACATTGGGGGATGCAAAAACTTAAGAATCAAAACCCACTCAATACTTTTTTGTTTCAATTCTGTAATACTGTGAAGTTTTATTTTCAGCACAAGTGAGGTGAAACCAAAAAAGCTGCCATTCCTCTTTAAATTAAGAAGATAGGCCGCCTCTCACCATGAGGAGAAGAAAGTAGCAGGGCAGGAGAAGCTGAGTGAGCTGGGAAAAAGACAGGGAGCACAGAATTCTGGGAAATGTAGTTTGGGAAGGTGAGGAGAATTAAAAAGGCCCTGCCCTAAACTATATTTCCCAGAATTCTGCTCAGCACCAGAAAGCCCCAATAGGGGAGAGATTTGTCCCTCCATCAGCAGCCAGCTAAAGTTCCAATAAATTGTTGAATCTATAAAGAGGAGGACTGACTGCAAACAAGAGGGCTTCAATACTAGTCAATAAAGCTGTGCTGGGCTGGGAAGAAATCCCTAAATTGAAGTTCTGTTGATTAAAGACATTCAATGAGTTAACTATTGTGGCTTTTAAAAAAACCATTTTTTGTCAAAAATTTTAAAAAATCCCAAAAATCAGTAATATTTCTGAAACTTTGGGGGGGGGGATGAGATCCTGTTATCTTGCATCATTGTACAGAAAATTCAAAGTGATCGTTCTTGTAGTTTTTTTAAAAAAAATGTTTGTAAAAACTTTGAAATTTCCCCCAAAATTCCTGAATAAGTGAAACATTCTGAATCTTGATTTTTAGAAATGATTTTTCTCCACCCTATAATTTTATATTGAGTATTGAAACAGTTTTTTTAATCAATCATACAAGTCTAGTAAGTTTGAAGAAATAGGAAAAACCCCAGACAGATATTTCCCCACATTTGTGAGTAGTCATAGTGTCCATGGTAGCTATACATGAGTCATGTTTCTTGTGTCTTCATCTACAGTAGTCTATACTCTCTCAATCCATAGTAATCCATGCTGCACAGTCCTCATCTTACTCCATTGAATACCAAAGCCTGAGTGTGTTTATTGAGTGTCCACATCTACTCAGGTCATTTGGCTAAGAGGAGACTGCTGTGTATGATCAAGGGCAAGATGAACACAAACAGAATCCCATATCAGACCTTTTCTTTTCACTACAACAAATCAGGAGCTTAGTAGATTGGACAGCATTGAGGTGGTGATGTTAAAATGCTCAAACCTATTGCCCTACACAGATTGGGCCCTCGTGGATTCAGAAGCAAACTTAGAATAGTTTTACAAGGAGCTAACTTCAAGGTCAGACCATTTACCAGATCTTGTGAGATCAGGTAGAACAGTGGTTCTCAACCTGTGAATCCCCAGGTTAATCTACAATTCCCAAAAATCCCAGCCAGTTTACCAGCTGTTAAATTTTCTGAGAGTTAAGGGCCATAACATCTGGGGACCTACAGGCTGAGAACCACTGATCTAGCAACAGCTACTATGGATGCAGACATCATGGTGGCTGGTGATTTCCATCTTGATGTGGCACTCAATCTGCTCTTTTAGGTGTTGAACACTGTTCTGGTAGTGTTGGATAGCTTCAGTACCTTGGACAGCTTTTAAAAAAAATATCCAGGCTGAAGCCTATGGAACGGTTATCCCTAAATCTGGTCTTCCAGATGCTTTGGACTTCATCTCTCAGAACCTCTTACCATTGAATTAAGCAGCTAAGGCTTAATTGAATTCCAAAACACTTGAAGGACCAAAGTTTGGTATTCACTGCTATAGTAGATTCACCACCCCTCTGACATGGAAACTATCAGCCACTGTGGTGGTAGTGACTAACAGCTCTTCTGAATCTCAGGTTAATAACCTTGGTGTTACCTTCCACCTTACCTTTCTAAGTGTGGCGTTCAGGAGATTGGAATGGGGACCTTTGACTGTACTTCTGCTCTGCCATTTAGTTACAGCCTTTTCTGCTTTCTTGGCAAGCAATTCGGAAATTGCTGGAGCAGAGAACACAGGACAAAACAATAGTCCACTGAAATGAGTAAATGAACTCAAATTTATCTGAGATGAATGCAGTTTCCCAGCTAGACTTGTCTTAAAGTGCAGCAGGTAATCATACTTTGGCTCCCCCGCATCTTCCTTTGTTTGCGTCCTAAGAGACCAAGAGTTCTGAGGTGTTAAATGGCTCTTGCTTCAGGCTACTTCTCCCACACTCCATTATGTGCTTACTGCTTGAGGAGGCTGCCGGGTTAGAGACAGTGCATAATACGTACTTTAAAGTGAAAGGTATAAATAATGCATATGGTGTAGCTATTTCTGACCTTCTAATGGCTTCAGTCTTTGACTACAATGTGGTACTTGTGCCAGGAGATTGTGTCAGAGACTGGATGCAAGCTAAATGATATCCCCATGGAGGAATAAATGTGTGCTGATTTTTTTTTGGCTTTGACAAGGAGGAGCTAATGCAGCCAAGCCTTTGAGCCCTTGTACTTACCTCCCCAAAGCATTTTAATCCAAAGGCTATAAATTGTGCTATTGTTTGTACCTGCCATCTGTAGCCAAAATGAGGATCTGTAATAAAAGCAAGAAATAGATTTCCAGATATTTTAGGCTCTTGGAGGACACTGTTTAGAAACCACAGGTGTGGGCCAAAGGACTACATAAGTCCAGAGCCAGGAAGTGTGGGGACAGGGACGATTATGTAAGTTACAAATAATATACATACACGTGCAGTGTGTATATCTGTGTGTAGCCTCGTGGTTTTATTTTTGTGTGTATGTCAGGAGAAACTTGAGAAACTGCAAGTTGCTTCTGGTGTGAGAGAATTGGCCGTCTGCAAGGACGTTGCCCAGGGGACACCCAGATGTTTTGATTTTTATAATCCTTGTGGGAGGCTTCTCTCATGTCCCCGCATGGTGAACTGGAGCTGACAGAGGGAGCTCATCTGCGTTCTCCCTGGATTAAAACATCTGACATATCGGTCTTCAGTCCTGCTGGCATAATGGTTTAACCCATTGCGCTACCAGGAGCTCCTGTGTCCTCATGTAAAACAACTCAGGTGTGTCTTACCATCACAAATGTTATGTGGAGAGTTACTTATGTTAGTCTCTAGCAGCAAAAACAATTTGGCATAAGTAAACATAAACATACTGCTGCCTACTTCATCAAAGACATATTTTACAGTAAACCACAGATTACCTAATCAAATTTGATAGGTGATAACTACATAAACATAACATAATACACACCAATTATTAGAAACATCATCTAATATCTTTGCCACCCTCCAGAATAATCCTGTAATCCTGTATCCACAACTGAATACCATATTAGACTGTTCCTTTAAATATGCTCCCTCTTATTTATTTCTTCTTCTTTTAACAGTCCTGTCAGCACTCACCAGGTAATTTTGTTTTTAAAATCATTTTTCTGTAAATATCTGTGGCATGCAGAGTGGTGTCAAGCCATACAAAACATTAGCTGCAAACACCTTATGCGAATGTTTTCAGTAAAGAATTCAGCTCTATTAACTCCTTTCTAAATCTTAATATAGGTCCGCTGGTGGTGCAGTGGGTTAAAATGCTGAGCTGCTGAACTTGCTGACCAAAAGGTCAGCAGTTTGAATCTGGGGAGCAGGGTGAGTTCTTGTTGTTAGATCTAGCTTCTAGCAGTTCGAAAACATGCAGATGTGAGCAGATCAATAGGTACAGCTTCTGCGGGTAGATAACAATGCTCCATGCAGTCATGCTGGCTACATGACCAGGAGATGTCTATGGACAACGCCAGCTCTTCGGCTGAGAAATGGAGATGAGCACCACCTTCCAGAGTTGGACATGGCTAGACTTAATGTCAGGGGAAACCTTTACCTTTAAATCTTGATATAAAAACAAATGTGTGAACATACACTCATTTTACTTTGGGTGTATGACACATCCAGTGTTCTGACACTGAACTTCAATATTAGAATGCAATGTTTTAGGTAGTTAAATTTCTGTATGCTGCAGGGACTTCTGGCTCTGAGTAGTACCAATTAACGGCTCATTGTGAATGCAAATAAATTTAATTCCAAGATATTGCATCATGTCAAGCAGTTGAGGATCAACTCCAGTGGGATGAGCCTTGGGCAAGAAATATTGAAGGCAAAGAACAGTGGCCATGTGGAATAAGTTGGAAAAGTTTCAAACATTTTATACTGGAAATGAAATAAAATAAGATTAAACTTGCTAGGCAATGATGCCACTAGATCGTTTATTTATTTATCGTGTCATGAGCAAACCAAACATTTGTATTGCATTTTTAACAAACAAACAAACAAACAAAACATAAAGTTTGCAAGCTTGGTAGTTGATTAAATGTCCTTTGACCAGTATCTGGCCACTTGGAGTGCCTCTGGTGTTGCCACAAGAAGGTCCTCCATTGTGCATGTGGCAGGGCTCAGGTTGCATTGCAGCAGATGGTCTGTAGTTTGCTCTACTCCACACTCGCATGTCGTGGATTCCACTTTGTAGTCCCATTTCTTAAGGTTGGCTCTGCATCTCGTGGTGCCAGAGTGCAGTCTGTTCAGCGCCTTCCAACTCACCCAGTTTTCTGTGTGCCCAGGGGGGAGTCTCTCATTTGGTATCAACCATTGATTGAGGTTCTGGGTTTGAGCCTGCCACGTTTGGACTCTATATTGCTGAGGTGTTCCAGCAAGTGTCTCTGTAGATCTTAGAAAACTATTTCTTGATTTAAGTCATTGACATGCTGGCTGATACCCAAACAGGGGATGAGCTGGAGATGTCACTGCCTTGGTCCTTTCACTATTGGTTGCTACTTCCCAGCGGATATCAGGTGGTGCAATACCGGCTAAACAGTGGAATTTCTCCAGTGGTGTAGGGTGCAGGCACCCTGTGATAATGCGGCATGTCTCATTAAGAGCCAGATCTACTGTTTTAGTGTGGTGAGATGTGTTCCACACTGGACATGCATACTCAGCAGCAGAGTAGCAAAGCTCAAGGGCAGATGTCTTCACTGTGTCTGGTTGTGATCCCCAGGTTGTGCCAGTCAGCTTTTGCATGATAGCCACTGAAACACATAGACAAGGAAAATAAAAAAGTAAATATGTATTAGTTATTCTGAAAGGTCATTCACCGTTCAGTTTCCTATGGAAAAATAATTTCTTTATAACAAGTACACACACACAGGATACTCTTTGCACAGAAAAATGAATAAAGTCTTCTGTCACCTTAAAAATAGAGCCGCAGTGGTGCAATAGGTTAAACTTTTGTGCTGACTGAACTGCTGACCTGAAGGTTGGCGGTTCGAATCCATGAGATGGGGTGAGCTCCTGTCAGCTCCAGTTTCCCATGCGGGGACATGTGAGAAGCATCCCACAGGATGGTAAAACATCTGGGCAACATCCTTGCAAACGGCCAATTCTCTCACACTAGATGGGACTTGCAGTTTCTCAAGTCACTCTTGACATGAAAAAACCCCTTTAAAATGGCTAAGATGATGGCATTATGTTTCACTGGTTTTGGTTGTGTTATGAGGCAGTTCTTCTCTCTGTTCCACTGGTTTCATGGGTACATTTGGTGGAAACTTGAAAGTTGTGTTTTAATATTATAATGGCCAATATTTTAATGTATTTTATAATCTTGTTGACTTCTTTAATGTTAATTGTTGGTATTACGATTCTTTGTTTGGTGGCATCTAATGATTGCCAATTGTAAGCCTCCCTGAGTCCCTCATTGGGAGCTGAGAAGGACGGGATAAAAATGCTTGAAATTAAATAAATAAATAAATAAATAAATAAATAAAGACTATTTTATTCTCAACAGGGCATTTCTTTTATAATCTGTTGTTCCAACTTGACATTATAAATGTGTCCTATTTGTTATCAGCTCATTATACCTGGCTCCTTATGTGTTAATTGCTTGTTCCTTTACAGATTTCTTCACTCTAGCTTTGTTTTCATCAATATAGTTTTTTTCCCCTGCTGTCTGAAATCCTTGTCCATCTATATCTTTTTTATTTCCTTTTTTAAGTTACTATTATTTAGTTCCATACATCAATGGTTGGATGAGTGTTGATGTCTGTATAGACAAACAACTAAATACAACTTATGTTGAGAGCAAAACAATGGCTTTTTGAGAAAGGTTGGAAGGACATGTACCTTTCTATCTTTCCACAGCAGGTGAAGTTTCTTTTGTTCCAGCATCCTCTTTAGAGCTCACAACTCAGGCATAAAAGGCCTTTCATAATGTGTTAGGTTGTCTGTTTTTTATTTTGGTTCGTTTTGTTTTGTTTTGTTTTGAGTGATTGTGCTTGTAATTCCTTATTCTATGGATAGTTTAATACTATTTTCAATTTTTTAAAAATGTGTTTTTTTAACTTTTGTATGTTTTAACTTTTGTAAGCCATTATGAATCATAGGATGCATTTACACCAGGCATGGACAAACTTCAGCCCTCCAGGTGTTTTGGATTGTAACTTCCAGCTGGTAGGCTGTTAGGAATTGTGGGAGTTGAAGTCCAAAACACCTGGAGAGCCGAAGTTTGCCCATACCTGAGTTACACTGTAGAATCAATGCAGTTTGACATTATTTTAACCCCATGGCTCATTGCTATGGAAACATGTAGTTTTTACATGCCAAAATAATACTAGAACCTCACCAAACTCCTGCTCCCAGGATTCCATAGCATTGAGACTCTAGACTGGGGAAAAGGTGGAAGAAATTGTTGTGTGTTGGTGTTATTGGAGTTCCATTTTTGTGCTGCAGTAAATCAACCCCTGGCAATGTCTCACTGGGCATAGCCTTGTTAGTCTGGATCAGTATGAAGAACTCTTGAGATTGTATTGTCGAAGGCTTTAATGGCTGGAATCACTGGGTTGTTGTAGGTTTTTTGGGTTGTATGGCCGTGTTCTAGAAGCATTATCTCCTAACGTTTCACCTGCATCTGTGGCAAGCATCCTCACAACATCTGAGGATGCTTGCCACAGATGCAGGCAAAACGTCAGGGGAGAATGCTTCTAGAACATGACCATACAACCCGAAAAACCTACAACTCTTGAGATTAACAGAGAAAGAAGTTGGCACCATCAACTCTTGTAGATTTAAATCTACAAGAGTTGATGAAGCACCTATGAAAGCTAATATTACCAATTTCTTTCTCTAAGGGCCCTTCCAGACAGGCCCTACTTCCCAGGATCAGATCCCAGGTGTTCTACTTTAAACTGGATTATATGAGTCTGCACTGCCAGATAAACTGGGATAAACCGAAAACCTGGGATCAGATCCTAGGATATAGGGCCTGTCTGGAAGGGTCCTAAGTCTTAAAGGTGCTCAAAGATCCCTTTAAGTACTCTGATAATGTAACTCGCTGTGCAGTCAGTTATGCAAAGAAGTTCTGCAAGTGTAACCTTTGGTTGGATTGACTGTGGCATCATGCAAATGTGCACAGCTATAGTTTCTGCTGCGTGATCATCTGCACATCAGTAAATGTAGGCCTACCCCATCACCACCACTCTCTTGTGGACTTGCAATCTCACTGCTCATCAATCCCCCCCCCCCCCCAGTATTTTCTCATTTTCTCTTTTTGGGGAGAGACCAAAAGGCACACTCTCTCGATCTGCCTTTCTCAGCAGATAAGCGAGCTGACATATATAGACTGTCTCAGTTTCAGTCAACTAGCAGAATATTTCAAAGGAAGGAGATATTTGGATCTATATCTCACAGAATACTATATCAAACATTCTGGTTGGGATTTTTTGGAGCAATTTTTCTGAGCTCTGATTCTGATACAATATTTTGAGATGGGTGTACATGGACTATTACCGCCTCTCTCATACCTTGAAAAAGTAGATTTCATCTGGGCTTCTGCATATATTTAGAAAACGATTGAATCATTTCTAGCTGTACTAGATAGACACTGCTTTATGATATTTTGCTCAGTAGAAGAGCACATGCTTTGCATGCAGAAGTTCCTAGGTTTTATTCATTGCGTTTCAAGATAGAAGGATCAAGGTAAAGGCAATGAAAATAGAGGCAGACAGCTGATTTTCCTATCATTTGCTCTCACTCTGTGTGAATGATATTGGTTGCTAGTTGAATACTTGTAACGTGGGAGCCAGCATAGCTTCTCTGAGTCAATTGAAGTGAACAGATAAATGTGGAATTTAGATCTGCTGATGGGAAAGGCAGTGTTGAAACTGGAGCTAATCACAGCATGAGGTAATCATCTCATGTATATGCTGCCTAAACATGGTGTTTCCTTACAATTGTGGTTCTTAAGAACTACAATTTACTGGCTTGCTGCAGCTTCCATGGAGATGGAGATCTCTTAATACAACATTTAAAGAAAGCTCCTCTCAGTTAGTTGAATATATATATAATAGTTTATTCAAGCACTACATAGGAAAATCAGAATAAAAATGTACTGAAGCAAGAGCAAAACCACAATTATTCATTAGAAAAACATTTCCAGGTATAAGCCTGTAACATTCTTCTACTCTTATCTATCACAAATGCTTCTAATTTCTTATTCGTGTTTTTGCACTCTTTGTGCTCTCTCATATATTGTTACCTATGCACAGGATAATGTAGTACAAAACCTAAGATGGATTTGTTTTGCATCAGGCAACCAAAGCAAAATTTTAATTATAGGTGCCAATGTGAAAATTACTTCCTTTGTTTATTTCTTGTCATTTACTCTGTGTGTATTTATTCATCTTTTTGGATAAGAAGACAACGGGTTTTTAAGAAGCATTTACCATTTACAATATTCCTAAAAACACTTAAATCACACCTTCGAAGAAAATCCATTAAGCACGGCTGGCGGGGATGAGAGACAGGGCCTTCTCAGTGGTGGCCCCTCGGCTGTGGAACACCCTTCCCACAGATATTAGATCGCCCCCCCTGCTGGCGTTCAGGAGAAGAGTGAAGACCTGGCTCTTTGAACAGGCGTTTAATTAAGCAGTGCAATTAATTGATTGATCTTGGAACTTGGAATAATGATGAGGAGATCGGATTATGACTTTACTGATGAGACGTGATGGATTAGTTATATGGATGTATTGATGTTATATTGATGTACTGATGTATTGTTATATTGATGTAGTTTGCCTTAGATACTATTTTAATTGCTAATGTTGTGCACTCTGTATATTGGTTTGGTTGTAAACCGCACTGAGTCGCCTACGGGCTGAGAGAGTGTGGTATACAAATAAAGTAAAATAAAATAATTAATTAATTAATAGCCCCAACTCTCCCACCCCGACTCCAGGATATTTTTCAGAGACTCTCGAGTTGCAATCGTATACACATTTAAGCTGGGAATATGTTCAATTGAACATTTTAGTTAATTTTTATAGGATTGCACTATTTCATGTGCTTATTTATCAGTCTTTAATTAGCAATATAAAATCATGAAATGTCCAATACTCGGGCATCTAAAGATGTTCTGCTCTCTTATATTGCCATCTTGTACTTACAGAGGAACCTGAAGGTTCAGTCATATTCTAATATGCTAACTATAATGAAATGCTTCAATAATTTCACTCTCAAAGGAAATTTTAGAAACATTCTTTCAGCTGTGAAAAAGTATGTGAAGAATTTTTGCAATTCAAGATTTAATCTGCACAAAGTTCACACACTGGCTTTTCCCACAGAAAGCAGCACTTTCTGCACAGGAACCTGTTTTTCTGTTCAGAAAATGATGTTTCCTGCACAGAAAATGCAGCTTTCTGTGCCAAAAATGTAAATAAATTGTGTGCAGAATGAATCCTGAACTGAAAAAATTCTCATCAGTCCAGCAGGGCTTCTCAGATGGGTTAACCTTACAGGAAAAGAGATTCCACCTGAACGTTAGGAAGAACTTCCTGACCCTACAAACTTTTCAGCAGTGGAATTCTCTGCCTCAGAGAGTGGTGAAAGCTCCTTCCTCGGAAACGTTTAATCAGAGACTAGATGGCCATCTGTCAGGGATACTTTGTACTCTTCCTGCATGGCAGGGGGGTTGGGCTAGATGTCCCATGTGGTCTCTTCCAACTCTATTATTCTATGAAATATATCTTCAACATTTTCCCAATTATTTGCAAATGTTTTCCTATGTGCTAATTATTTATAAAGGTTGTGTTTTTAAAGCAAATGCTACAATATTTAAATGTATATATTTTTATTAGAACCCACATGAAGTAATTGTAATTTTAAATGTTTAGTTTTGGTACTTAATACACACAGTTAGCTGTGATATTGTATTAATTCCAGATCATTGTTTACACTCATAAATATTTTCTAAACACCATATATTGTGAAACAGACATATGCTGGGAGAAAATTTTGCTCTTTAACCACCTACACAAAAGTATCAGTTAAATTACAAATACATATATACTCACAAGAGGAGTGCTGCTTTGATGCTATTGTTGATCTAAGATGTTGGAGCTGATTCAGAAAAAAATGGCAAGACAGTGATTCTTTCCAGTCTGACCTTCTATAAAAGCAAATTACATTTGCAGCTAAACTGCCCCTCAGCAACTAGGGATGGAATGGGTATTCAGCAGTTCAGAAGTTCAGAGAATCATAGAATCATAGAGTTGGAAGAGACCTCATGGGCCATCCAGTCCAACCCCCTGCCAAGAAGCAGGAAAATCACATTCAAAATACCCCTGACAGATGGCCATCCAGCCTCCAAAGAAGGAGCCTCCACCACACTCTGGGGCAGAGAGTTCCACGGCTGAACAGCTTTTGCAGTCAGGAAGTTCTTCCTAATGTTCAGGTGGAATCTCCTTTCTTGTAGTTTGAAGCCATTGTTCTAAGTCCTAGTCTCCAGAGCAGCAGAAAACAAGCTTGCTCCCTCCTTCCTATGACTTCCTATCAAATATTTATAAATGGCCATCATGTCTCCTCTCAGCCTTCTCTTCTGAAGGCTAAACATGCCCAGCAATTTAAGCTACCCAAATGTAGTCAAGATTTGGTGTTCCTGACCACTTGACAAAAACCAATGGGAAGAAAAGCAATGCTTCTTTGTTCCCAGTACAGAAAACAGCACATCTTTATTAACACTGCACAACCTTAAAATCCCAGTTGGACAGATGCTCCAAGGCAAAGTTGCACACCTGTGTTGACTACAACAGCACAATGTGTATAAGTGTCTGAAATGTCAGAATGGTTCAAAATAAAAATGGACACCTCATAGACTCTAAGCCCTAGTGCTGTACACCTTAACTGTGAAAAATATGATACCAGGACTTGGAACATTTCCCATAAGGCAGTCAACTCCCCCAGCTGTATTCATACAAGGTGCAGACCTTTCTGTAAGAATCTTGTTCAGGAAGAAAGCCAGCTGCTCCCTGGAGATTTCCTGCAATTGTGTGCTCCCACGTGAATGATCAGCCTCCAGAAACCGGTAGTGAATAGGCTTTTAAAATATGTATTTCATTTTGTAAGTTTTCACTTCTCATCAAGGCAGGTAAGGAAGCAACAAGATTACAAAACATCCAAAAAGGACCACAGTTTTGAATAGTGATTATGTTATAATAACAAGAGCTTAGAAATGTTACTGTTTTGGAATTTGCACTGGCAGAGGGATTCAGAGAGTTCAAACACTAGTGCTTCCAAACTCTAGTGTTGCACATGTAGAACATTTAACATTTCTGACTAATATGAAAATCTGCTTTGTGCCCATTATTAGCCATCTAATAATTGAAAACAAATTGACAAATTGAAACTGAATCCAGACAAGACAGAGGTACTCCTGGTCAGTCGCAAGGCCGAACAGGGTATAGGGTTACAGCCTGTGCTGGATGGGGTCGCACTCCCCTTGAAGGCGCAGGTTCGCAGCTTGGGTGTAATCCTGGATTCATCGCTGAGCCTGGAGCCCCAGGTCTCGGCGGTGACCAGGGGAGCATTTGCACAGCTTAGGCTCGTGCGCCAGCTGCACCCGTACCTTGGGAAGTCTGACTTGGCCACGGTAGTCCACACTCTGGTTACATCCCGTTTAGACTACTGCAACGCTCTCTATGTGGGGTTGCCCTTGAAGACGGCCCGGAAGCTCCAATTGGTCCAACGTGCGGCAGCCATGATACTAACAGGAGCGGGGCACAGGGAGCATACAAGCCCCCTGCTGTACCAGCTCCACTGGCTGCCGATCTGCTACCGGGCTCAATTGAAGGTGCTGGCATTGGCCTATAAAGCCCTAAACGGTTCCGGCCCAAGATACCTAACTGACCGCCTCTCGGCCTATGAGCCCACGAGGACTTTGAGATCTTCCGGGGAGGCCCTGCTATCGATCCCGCCTGCGTCACAGGCACGGCTGGTGGGGACGAGAGATAGGGCCTTCTCGGTAGTGGCTCCTCGGCTGTGGAACACCCTTCCCGTAGACATCAGGCTAGCCCCCTCCCTGTTGATATTCTGCAGGAAGCTAAAGACCTGGCTGTTTCAGAAGGCATTTGAATAGAAGTGAAATGACTGGTAACTTGACCATGGAATGGAACAACGGAAATGGTATTGGATTGTGAACTTGATGATGAGACGACTCGGAATGGCTTTGTAATAATGTTGATGTTTTTGATGAGATGTTTGCTAATGATGTACTGCGTATTATTTGTCACTATGTTTGTATTTTGCACCTGTTTTTCGATGTTGTACACCGCAATGAGTCGCCATTAGGCTGAGAATTGCGGTATATAAGCGTAGTAAATAAATAAATAAATAATAAATCTAAAACCAGACAATCATGGTTGATTGAACAGTATTCAAATAAGAGGAATTGTTACAATTTTTCACTCTGGATTTGTAACCCTTTTGTATGATTTTTCCTTCTTTACAGATTGTCTTCCGCAAGATCAGTGATGTCAAAAGAGAAGAGGAAGAGAGAATGAAAAGGAAGAACGAGGCCCCGTTAGTCCTGCCGCCAGACCATCCTGTCCGCCGACTTTTTCAAAGATTTAGGCAGCAAAAGGAAGCTCGCTTAGCTGCCGAGAGAGGCAGAGAGGAGCTAGATGTTGAGAAAGGCAATGCTCTGGGAGACAACCCTTCACGCACTGTGGTCAAAGCCAGCATTGTAACAGTCAGGGAAAGCCCTGCCACACCAATTGCCTATCAGTCAGCTTCAACATCTGGAGCCTCTGACCAGGCCAAATTGCAAGCCCCTGCCTCAGACTATGTAGTGGGGAAAGTGGCAGGGGATTATCCAAAGCGTAAGGGTTGGGCCAAATTCAAAGATGCCTGTGCAAAGGGAGAGGACTGGAACAAAGTGTCCAAAGCAGAGTCCATGGAAACGTTGCCGGAGAGAACAAAAGTGGTAGGGGAAGCCACTTTGAAGAAGACTGACTCTTGTGACAGTGGCATCACTAAAAGTGACCTGCGTTTGGACAATGTTGGGGAGACGAGGAGTCCTCAGGACCGTAGTCCTATCCTGGCAGAGGTCAGACACTCATTCTATCCTATTCCTGAACAGACGCTTCAAGCAACAATGCTGGAAGTGAAACATGAGTTGAAGGAGGACATCAAAGCTTTAAACACAAAAATGACCAATATAGAAAAACAGCTTGCTGAGATACTAAGGATATTAGCCTCTAGAAGAAGCTCCCAGACACCACAGGAGTTGTTTGAAATATCAAGACCCCAGTCTCCAGAGTCAGAAAAAGACATTTTTGGAGCAAGCTGAGGTGCTTCTTTAAAACAGGAGATCTGAATATCCCCACAAACACAATCTAACACCCACTAAACATTTAAAAAAACATTTACTGTTTTCTTGGTGAACACCATATTTGAGAGGCCAGCCCATTAATCTGGTCCCTCTTCTCTAAATGGTACAGTTACAAGAGTGGTGACCTCATGTCAAGATGGCAGCTGAATCAAGTCTTTTTGACAGCAAGGGTACAGTTTATAATGTTTTTTCTACTTCTTCGTTAGTGCATCTGTTTCCCTTTTAGAAAGCATTCATAGGAACCCATAATCAAAATCTTAGGTCCAGTTTTATACATAACTGATTTGTAGTGCTTCTTTGCATGTCCACTGCCCTGCACTGAAGAATGGATCTGACAGAAGGGCTCTCCACAGAGCAGTATACGCAAAGAGAAGAGCCATTGTGATATACTGGTTGGAGGGGTGGACTAAGTGGATGTAGGTTCAAATCCCTGCTGAGGATTCAGCATCAGGAAAGCTGTTCAGAGATTAGTAGTCATGGTGGCTATATGTTACGCCCAGTATCAAAATCAGAATTCCTCTGAATATCATTTGCAGGGGAACACAAGTAAAAGAGTAGAGATACACACATTCTGCTTTCCATATCCACCAGTTAGCCACTCTGAGGGTAGAATGCTTGATTACATAGGCCTTTGGATTAATCCATAAAGGGTATGCATATGACCCAATTTGCATGATTATTTTCCCCTTTTTGAGGGGACAGTTGTATGGACTGGCTGCGCATGTGTGTGTCTCATGCCAGGTACATCAGCAAAATGGAAGTTCCTAAACACTACCAAGATTAATAGAGTCCACAATATGAACTGGGTTTTTTTTTTTGGGAAGCTTTGTATTTTGAACATGTCTTTATATCATCATAATTGCTGGTGAATTGATTATAGTTTTTTTAGCAGTTTCTCCCCATTTTTGTGTCTGATAAATCTTTATAGATCAAGTAAAATATGTGGTGGTTTTACATCTTGGTGATAATGAGCCAATTCAGAAAGGCAGCGGGGGGGGGGGGGGTATGAAATTATTATAGAACCAGCATTTAATTTCACATAGAATTCACAATAAGGGGCATTGCCTACTGGTGGGTAGGGAACTCAGATCCTGTTGTTATTGTCTACTTGCAAATAAATGCAAAGCTATTAGGCAAGTATCCTGGTTAGTACAAATCTTGGAGCTATGAAAGCAAAGACATTCCTCATGTATCTGCATTTGTGATAAGAAAAAAACAGCCACTTCACAACTAAACATTGATAGTGTTTTATGTTTTGCCATTTTAGACTATTTGCTTTGGCTTTGAATTTCCTTTAATCGGTATGAACACCAAAGGACGTTGAAATAATGTATGTATAAATCAATACCAATGGTGCATTATGGCATGCAGATCAGTCCAATGTATTTTCTCATTGGAATGGTCTCCAGTACCTCATGAAGATATCGTGTGGAATTTAGTCCTTATCTTGTATTCTTAGAAGTGACATTTTCTCCCTTGTCTTGTGAAACCTAACTAGGGCATGATAGCAAGTAAAAGACAAGTGTGTATGCATTATAAAAAGTTCAATTGCACTAAGGAATATTAAAGCAAGAAGAGGACAAATTCTCCATGACAAAGAAGGACTGTGTTGTTAGTGATGTATGATTCTGCAGGAAACCCCATAGCTATCTTGGAGCCTAGCACTACTTTTATCATTAGACTATGCATATATTGGTATAAATCAATTGACTGGTTGCACATAATCTCTCTTGAACTAAGTACCACAAAATGGCAGTGCATCACATCCATGATCTAAGATCACAGTTCTCCCACTTTGTCTTCCAGATGTTCTGGAGGTCAACTCTCAGAAATCCCAGTCAATATGGCCACTACTTAGGAATACTGGGAACTAAAGTCCCAAACATCTAGAAGATCAAGATGAAAACCACTGAATTAAGATGTGTGGAATGCTTTGAAATTTTTTACTGTGATTATTTTAAGAGCAGTACTACTGCTCAGTTGATATACAGCTACAGTATTGAGATTGTGTGTGCAAACGTGCATTTATCTTACATTGGTTGCATGAAGGACATCCTTAACAATATGGCTGTGGTCAACCTTTGAAAATATACACTGTATCCATCATTTGATAGCACACATGAAACATAAATCCTCTATTTGGGTTCCTATAAGGAATCCATTTGTCATTAATAATCTTAAACTGCTCTTGTCAGTTTGGACAGAAAGACATAACACTATACACATGAATGTCATTTTTTTTACAAGATAGTTGGTGTGCTCAATGGTTGTTGTTGTCTCCGAAACTTCCTGACCACCATACTTTACATTATCATTTAAAACTACCACAATTAAATAGCACTATTGTATGTTTGAACATTAGTTAAAGGGTCAGATTTTTAAAGCAAGTGCATCCACTCTATCTACTTATAATACTTTGATGCCACTTTAGTTGCCAGACTTTTACCATATGGCACCCTAGCTATTGGAGTTTAGTGAGATACTTCCCATTCTCCTTAGACATACATGAGAGCTTTCTAGTGAGAAATTCTTAAGTACCTCTCTGCATTAGAGGTTTCAGGATTTCGAAGGATCAAGTCATAACAACAAAAGTGGCATCATACTGCTATAATTAGGCGGTGTGGATAATCTACTAGATATACCTAGATCAACACAGACATAATGCTAACTTCCAGCAAGGCATGCATTGAAAACTAGAAGCCAACTTTGAAAATGTGTGCCTTTATAGTACTACCT
The DNA here is from genome assembly GCF_037176765.1 of Anolis sagrei. NCBI lineage: Eukaryota > Metazoa > Chordata > Lepidosauria > Squamata > Anolidae > Anolis > Anolis sagrei. Next base: position 31,608,549 of record NC_090021.1, on the reverse strand, counting down.
CCCTTACCCCATTCCTTTCATTGCCTATATTAGCATTCTACATTATTTCTGATAGAAAGTCAACATTGATTATGTTAGCCATCTCCCCTAGTAGTTTGCAAACCTGTTGCAAATCCTGTTTTTCATTCTGCATTGCAGTGGCAAGCCTAATAAGCATTTACTATACATAGTACTAGTGAGAACATGAACCACAAAAATTGAGAGATTTGCATCAGAATGGGAAGGATGTAACCAGAAAGCAGGGGTGTTTATTTTTTATATTTTTGGCAATGCAAATGTCCTTTACAAATTGTCTGATAGATTTAGAGGCCTGCGTGCTTAGCTCCCCACAAACATCATCCTCTCTTTTCTCAAAGTTGGTTCTCCTTTCACTAGTCACCCCTTAGAAATGCAGCAGTGTTACAAACGTCCTCAGATTCAGCTTCTGTAGAATAATGGGAAGAAGATGCCCTGCTGAGTGTAAACGATCCCTGTACCAGAGTCTTTGCAGCCATGGTCTTTGCAGAAGATTTTGATTGCTGTAAAAAAAACACAGAGATTCAGGGAGAGGTTTTGCTCTCATCTTTCTAATTATTAGGGACAAAAATAGAAAGTGATTCCAGTAATATACAGCACATAAAGCCCAGCAGTTAGTAATTCCACTGCAGTCGTGCGAGGAAGCTTTGGAGGATGTTAGTTCCTTAAGATTAATTTCTTCTATACAAAACAATCATGAACTCTTGCATAGAAACCAGGACCAGTTTGCTTAATTTATTTTTCATGACATTTATCACTGCAACTGAGTTGTTCGTTCTAGGGTTTCAGTGCTTGGTTGAATAATCAGGTTGGATTGATTTTTATAAAATAACACTTTAAAATAATTGGGAAGCAGAGTGACAGTATCTATGTCTGCATTTTGAGTAGCTTGGATCAAGGAGTGTAGATTTCTGCTCACATAATGGAGACTTGTCTTCTTCCAGTTTCATGCTCATATGTTTCTCTGGGAAGTCTCTTTGAAAATCAGGAGACTTTGAATGGAAAGCTATAGTTGAAATAAATAATCAAATGATACCCCTACGCCATTTGCATGGAAGTACCTTATGGTGGAAGCACTTTTGTTTCTGGCCATTGCCTTGCTTTTGATTGCAGCTATTTCCAAAACAAACATGGATGGGAAGTCCAAGCTTAGGAGAAGAACTGTCATTTTCTTTTTGTAGGAATTCTCCTTCCTACAATGGACTGATGGATATCAATTGAAAACAAAGAATATACGAGTAGTCTCTTTTCCCTTCAAAATTAATGTTTATCCACATGAAAAATGATGCTCATTTAATGTATTGATCAGTTAATCAGTGAAAAGCCATATATTTAATTCAGGACATTTTAAACTTGGTGACAGACCTTGTAAGTACTTGTGGTACTGTGTACAAAAGTTGGGAAGTGTAAGTTGAAAAGCTTTAGCTGCAGAACCTTTTTTCCAATTGCTTTTTTCTAGATATATATATATACATGTAGTCCCCAAGTTACAAACATCTGACTTTCAAAGACTCATAGTTAAGAATGAGGGTGAGACAACAGGAAGTAAGAGAAATCTACCCCTAGGAAGGGAGATTCACTCCTGAAAGAGTTATCATGGGGAAAAGGTATCTCAACTGAAGCTTTACCACCAATCCTTGTTTCCACAACAAGCTAATTTTTTCAAAATCTAATTATCACAGGGACAGAAAGTGAGGTGAAATCTTCTGAACAGAGACACAGACAGCAAAACAAACACCACAGGTGTGTTAAGCCTTCCTTGTGCTATCCAAAACTGTGTGTGTGTGTGTGTGTGTGTGTGAGAGTGTGTACACACACACACACACGGCTGGAGTTACACTTTAAAATGTACCTGTTCCAACTTACAGACAAATTCAACTTGAGAACAAACCTACAGAACCTGTTTTGTTTGTAACTTGGGAACTGTCTGTATGCATAGTGTGTGTGTGTATTTGTGCAGATATAGTAGGGCCTTCACTTTCACAGACTTAGGGCCTCTGGATCCCCATGAAAGTGGGAAAACTGAATTTTACAAACTTTTAATTTTACCTGAGAGAATATCTCTGAGGAATTTCCAAGTTCTTCAGCATGATTCTGTGGTCAACTTCAGGTGGGAGTTGACCATAATCATTTTGGTGGACATACAAATGCTTAGAGAAGTAATCTCTCTAGAAATCTTTAAGCTCTCCAGCATAATTTTGTGGTTAATTTCCAATAGAAGGAAGACTTAGAGAGATCTAGAGATTCGTAGAAATAATCAATCAAATCAAATCACCAAATAATAAAATCTGCAAATGTAGAGAGCCAGTTGCGCATATGATATAAGAATAAAGTAGCCAAGTAACTGCAGAAGATACACATACACACACCTTGTGATGCTTTTAGGAGTTACTGTGCTCACACTAGAATTGCATATGATTCTAAATTATAGTATTTTAGTGATATATAAACCCTGGTCTGCTGCAGTAGGAAAAACGCATTGCGAGTGTTAAAGGACCCTAATGCAGAAGCCAGCAGCCCTAACTTGGTCTGATTTGTGGATCTACGAAGAGGTCCACTTCCAAGCTTAAATCTGAAATACAGGAAGGTTTGAATAACTAGACCACACATGCTAATGTAGATTAATACAACCAAATGCAGTTCACCATCCAAATGTTTTGGCATAATCAGAGATATAATAGACCTAGTTTTGCCCCTGAGTTAATTTTTGAAGATACTCTAATCTTGTCAGGAACAGATTGGATTTACACAGCTGAACAGTTAAGGAATTTAATAAGGTAATAAAATGTCAACATTCGAACTCCTGCCAGGACTAACAAGTCAAATTTGTAGGAAAAGTTGGAGGCTTGACTCAACTGTAGTTCTTGCTTACTTTTTGCCTTCCTTCTGTATCCTTTCTTGCCTTGTCTTCCATATACCTGTGGCAGGTTTTCTTCAACTTCTAGCACCAACTTCTAAACATGCAATGTGTTCAGCCTCCAAGCTCCTCTAGCACCTTTTCCAAATGGCTAACTTCAAGGAAGCTACTGGATCTGGTAAATAAATAAAGTATGGTTCCCTCCCATAAGCTATACAATAAAGAACCCAACCCCTTCTAACTAAGGGAGGATTAATTAGATAAAATAATAAAATCTCAGAGGGGGGATGGCAAACTTCATAGGAGTGCAAGAGTGCAGGATAAAGCTCTTAGTAAGGCATAACTGGTGATTATATTCTGCTTTGCAGTAAGGTTACCAGCTCTACAGACTTGCATTAATATATATCAGGATTAAATAAACAGGAAGAAAAGGGCTTGGAATCTCACATGTCTTTCTAAATGTGATCAGGTGAAACTACTCCTAAAATTGATGCTCTGTATTAGACGCGTGCAACTGTGGGATGCTAGGGAGCCCCATTAGCACTCCAGGACACTTTGGATGGCTGCTAACAGCATCCTTCTAGAAATAAAATTACTCCTAAATGCTGGAAGCCACTTCCACTCTTTGGCCTAAAAAAGCCCAGGGGAAAACAAACATGGCAAAAATGTGCCCACATGCTAAAGAACATTTGGGGGCAACAAATGTTGACCTTGGGGGCCACAAAATGGCACAGGGGAGCTGCATGTAGCTCATGGGTACAGTGTACCAACCCCCACTGTATATAGAGATAATCAGGGAGAGCGAAATAGTTTTTTTTAAATCATGGTATTAAATAGTGCTAAAGAAACCAGACTCTGTTCTGCTGCTTCATCCCATCCCCATGTGTGGTCTCAGGTGCTAAGGGGAGTTGTGGCAGAGACCCAGCTTCAGACTGTGGTATCAGAGATTACTCAGGGGATGGGGTAAGAATGTCAGTCAACTGCTTCCCAATGGACAGGAAATAGCCCCTTGTTGTTTGGAAGCATTGCGACATACTAAGAGACACTGCTTAGTTACATAACTAAGCTGATTATATATCTAAATAGATAATAAAGAATTGTGGCCAACATGCATTAGGCATTATCTACCTCCCTGACCTTAGAAATGACATATTGTTAAAGTAACATTGCTTGTTACTTTAAGTGTACTGCATTTTTTATTCTCTCCCCAAAGACCAGAATTCTCTGTCACATTCTATGTTATATAACTTTACACATACTTAGCTGTGAAGGAAGCCCTGTTAGTCAATTCCAAAGGACACTGATAAAAGTGGACTCTACTAGTGTGTATTGGGACGTCCTACCTGGTGCTGTAATGCATAGCAAAACGAATGCACATCAAGACCAATATGCATCCATCCCAATGTACATCATGTCCAGTTGTGCAATGATTTTAATGTGTGTTGGCCTAATCTCCCCTATGTAGTCATTTAATTCTTTTGGGGAAACTGCAAGTCGCTTCTGATGTGAGAGAATTGGCCATCTGCAAAGATGTTGCCCAGGGGATGCTGTGATGTTTTGATGTTTTACCATCCTTGTGTGAGACTTCTGTCATGTCCCCGCATGGGGAGCTGGAGCTGACAGAGGGAGCTCATCCATTCTCTCCCCAGATTTAAATCTATGACCTGTTGGTCTTCAGTCCTGCCAGCACAAGGGTTTAACCCATTGTGCCACTGGGGGCTCCTAGAGTCATTTAATAATAGCCACTTACTTCATACAGGCATTACATAACGCCCCCATTTTAATTTCACTAGATGTACATACTAATAGGATCCCAGGCAATATAGACTTTATATTCTAATATAATGTAATAAATGACCCAAAATAGTCCCTCAAAGAGCTTCTTAGAAATAATAAATACAAATTACACTTAAAAGTATAACAAACAAAGTTTATGCCATCAGATCATTTCACAAAAGGAATCCCATTAATGACATTCTTATGCATTACATTAAACTCATGTATTATGCAAGGTATTCATTCCAGACCTTTCATAAATTGTAATCCATTATTTTTTTAACAAAAAGTAGGAATGTCTTCAGCTTCTGGTCAAAGCATACTATAGAACTGTGCAACAGGAACTAGCTATAAATATTCTCTGTAGGCTTCAGTGAGATTCTATAGTCAACTTCTGGAATCACATAGAAGAATTTGGCTTGAAGTTACAAGTTACACATCCCTGTCTAACTCTCATTGAACAACTTCTTACCTATTCTTTAGTTGGCCTTCTGAAACATTGTATGCTTCCACTGATTGGATCAATAAAATTAATTTGAATTAATTCAGTTCAGAGAATCAAAGATGAAGCTTGTTGCACAGGATGCCAAGAGTTTCACACAAATGAAGTTATTGTCAGAGAGACATTGTTGTGGATTAACGCAAATACACAGAAGAGCAGAAGCAAGAGAAAAACCTCAGGAAGACATATACCATTAGAAATGAAAAAAGGAGTCTGTTCTAGAATTAGTTGTATTTATGGTTCAGTGAGACTTAAGTTAGTAATTACTTTTAGGATTTTTATTCTAAATATAACTGGATCTGTATTTATACTAATTCATACAGTTGGGTTTTCCTGGCTATGTATCTCCTAGTCTTTAAAATTGTAAAAGAAGGTTAAGCTTAAGCGGCTGAGGGGGAAAGGAAAGGGCCTGAGGCTGTTAGGAATTGTGGGAGTTGAAGTCTAGAATACCTGGAGGGCCAAAGTTTGCCCATGCCCGCTCTAACTGTACTAAACTATGGTGTAGAAGAAAGCATGATTCTAATTTCAGGTAGAGGCAACTTGCATGAATGGAACCAGTGGCATCTAATGGCTTGAAGGTTAATGGGTTAATGAACTCAGTCTGGATTTTACTCTAATACTTATAGCAGGCATGGACAAACTTTTTTGCCTTGGGCCCACATTGTGGACCTGACTGAGAGGGTTGAGCCGAGAGGGAGGGTGGCCGGGCATGTGCTGGGTGAAACGAGCCTGAGAGGGAGAGGGCCTGTGAGAGGTTAGGACTGGGAGGGGGCAGGACAGTTCCTGGGTCATCCTCAGGTTGTTTTTCTGGCATAAGGATGGGGCTACTCACTCCATCTTTATGCCGGGAGGAAAATGAAACATGTAGCAACTGCCCCGATCCTCCTCCCCAGATCTTCAGGCTGTCCTCTTGGTATTATGCTGGGAGGAGGGCAAGACAGGCAACTGCCGAGAACACTCTGGAGGGTTCTCAACTGTTGCATTGTCCTTATGCCAGGAGGAGGGCGAAACATGTGGTGGATGAGAGTGCTCCAGAGGGCTCTCAGCTGCTGTGTGCCTTCCTCCCCCAACCTTTCTGAATAAGGATGTGGCGGGCCACCATGACCTTATGCTAGAGGACAGGAAGAATGAGGAGGGCCTTAGGTAAGCACCCAGAGGTCGACATCTGGGCCCCGGGCCTTAGTTTATCCATGCCTACCTTATATAGTGTTTGTCCAATGCACCAAATTTGGTGATAAGGTTCAGGACTTTGGATAGCTCCATTAAAGTTTTGAGTAAAATTGAGAACCTTGGTGGTATTGTAACCACCAGTCACTACTGAATGGATCCCTTTGATCCAATGTGATGTGTACCAAAGAAATGGTCATCAAAACAAGACAGTTGTAAATTCCAAGTAATACTGGACACAATGTGATGATATGTGATACAAATCTGTGATGCAGTCTTAGTAGTAGAATGCTCAGGAATGGATCTTCACTGTGATGAAAGGATTTTGAAATTAATGTGGAAGTTTTAAGATAAAAGAACTTTATTTGTTTTTAAAACGCAGGCCTTATTGAAAAGCGAGTCTCTAAAATGATGTAATTTTTGAAGTATTATTTTGAAAAGCCCTTTGTGTCTGTGGAATATGTGTATTTCTGTCTGAGATTACATGTACTATATTAAAAACACCCTTCTTGCTTTAAATTTCATTTACAGCGCTATCCCGATTTTCCAGAGAACATCCAGCTTCGAAGGTGATGTTCTACTTCTACAGTACTTCACTGTAATGAATTGAAAGAGCTATTTACTGTAAACATCTCTGTGATTTTTGTTTCCTTGTTTTGACTCAGTGTAGCGTTTAGTGTGGAACCACTGAAAAAATTATTTTAATCTTTTTTGTGTCTGTGGTTGTGCAGATACACAACACTCATGTGTGCACTGGTTTGAACTATAGTTAATGTTACTAAACTAGTAACAGCATATATCTCACTTTATGATCATGGTAATAAGAAGAAGTCTTCCCTGGTGGACTATCGGTCCAGTATAAAGGACATGTTTCCCAATGGGTTGTGATATTATTTCAGTTGTAAAGTTTCATAAGATTGAAGCTGTGCTGCCAAGGTATGACCAAAGAAATATCAGTAGAACCAGAATTCTTGTGCAGATGTGACAGATTAGAATATATTTTTGTTGCATTGGGGGTCACTGGTTGCTTCCATGTCAGCAATGTGGGCCTTGTATTCTACATTTTAGTCCTAATGTTACAATTGCAAGCTCAAATTTATCTTCAAAATAGCATCTTGAATATCTCCTTGAAGATTGAGCCTAATTCCTGGGGCAAATTTATCACCCACTGGTTTGGAAACCATCAACTTCTACTATTCAGTGTAAATAATGTAGTAGTCACATTTGACCATCAGTAAAGTTTATGTCTACAGAGATTGAATGTCAGTATATGATAGCAAATGAATGGTATGAATCCACACACCATCTTGATTAGTATGATCACATTACTCACCCAGTTGCTTGTAGATAAGTAGGTTTTGAAGGAAGAGCTGATGCGAACTATATCTTTGTTTACCTCATGATTGGAATCCCATATCAGAAGGATGAATTTATTATTTGGGGTTCTTCTACCCCGCCCTTCTCACCCCGAAGGGGACTCAGGGCGGCTTCTATTAACTCAAAGGGACAGTCTGGTCCATCCAAGACCAGTTGTTGATGTACATGCCTGCTTACATGTAACATTGGGCCACTGATTTTAAATATTGAAAAAGCTCACTTCACATGGTTGCTATAGCTAAAAGTTATGATCATCCAAGCCTGTTGCCACAAAACATTTTTTGCTAGGTTTGTAATAGGAACTGTAAGGATTAAGCTTTATAAAGACATAAAGCTGTGCCACAGTGCCAGAGATTTATGTGGGCAATGATATTGAGAACCAAAAGGCTGTGTTGGCAAATTGGACAATTCTTGTACAAACCTTCCCCATCACACCATTATCCTTACAGCAGGTTTTCTAACAGCTTCTTTACTTTCCAACTTGTTTCAGACTACTGAAATGTATTGCAACTGTATTTTTGCGCAGCGATATCACACTGGAGCAATCCTATATTACTGGCGACAAGAGTCAATGCACTGAATCAATGGGATGTACTTACCATTGAACAATTGATTCAGTGAGTATTCTCACATTGGGATTCCAGCCAGTGAATGAAAAGTTGTAAAGACCTGGACGAACTAGTAGACCCATGGCTCTTATTCCCCACAGGAGCACTTAAATGGAACCAAAACAACATTCAATTAAACAAGAGTCCATCTGTTTGGAAGCAAGTCCAATGGCTGTAAGATAGAATACTCCTTACTCCTGGAGTCTTTTCACAATACACAGTAGTAGCACTATGATTCCACAACTATAATTAAACAACCATGGTTCTACTGTATGAACTCTCCAGACTACACACCCATGGCAGTTAAAGTGAAATCATAGCACTATAACTGTGCAGTGTGAAAACGGTCCTGGTTGTGGCCAATCTCATAAAGTAACTGTACTGTAAGGTTTGAAACCTGATCAGCATTTACAAGTCTTTGTCACTGTTGAGGATTACTGTAGGAGATTTGATGTCTGAGTCTTTTTCCTGCTTTGTGTTTGAATATATGTCCATTATCTGTGTAGTGGAGAGGCATTTTTTCATGGAAATAATAGAGTTTCATGTGCATTATAGACCAATGGATGCAAGAACCACTTAAGTCCTTAGTAACTTCAAGAATGGTATGGCCTTTGTCTCGGAAGTCTTTGTGCTGCATAATGATGGGGCATTTTATTTATTTAATGGGATGTCTGATTCCCATGCTTCATGCCTATGTCCTGGTAGCCTAAACTGCCGGGGCAGTCTGTGGTTATGTGGGTAATGTCCACTGCATTTCTATAGTGCAGTGACTGGTCTAGAAATAAGTAGAATATTTATCCTCTGGGGCAGTGTTCTCTCTCACATTCATAGGTCACCTCAAGGTGCTTATTATGCCGGCCTTTCTGCAAAGCTGTTTGGGCACTGTTGTTTTTGGATACCCTTCAGTGGCATGTTTCCCCATCTTGGCATAAATGCACTGTGGCTGTTGGCTTCTTGGCAAATCCTCCATGGATGCCAAGTGAAGGAAGGCAGCCTTCAGGGGCCACAGAGGCAATAGCCAATCATTGGCACTTCAAAGTAGTAATAAGCATTTCAAAGCAACTGAGCCTCACTGGGACGCTTCCAAGAATTCCAGTTATATAAGAAACACTGTCATTAGTACAGTATCTTTGATCTGATTTGTCTCCCCCCCACAAGCCAAACTGTTGCGGCAAGGATTGATTCCTGCTCAGTCAAAACAAAGCTTCTTGCAATAAGATATTTTAACATTGAGCCTTAAGACCCCTCCTGTAAGTCATAAAAATAGAAACTGTGATGCTGTCATGGACTCCCTTTCTAATGTTCTGTATTGTTTTGTGCACACCACAGTTGTTGCCTCAAGATATAACGCACTTTGATTAGATTTCTTAACTAATAGAAATCACGCATTGGTATTTAAATTTATTCCTCCACGTATGGCCTTCTCACTAGTTTTGCTGTAGCCTTTCCCTCCTCACCAGCTGAGGACCCTCTATCATCATATAGACACTTTTGTATATTAGGGAGTTGAAACCTCCTGTTTTGTGTATCAAGCAAAACTCTCTTCCCGCACTCTATTTTTCTTAATCCATGACCAAGGTGGTGTCTCTTCCTGATGCTGTAACATGTTTCCCTGACACCTGAATGTTGTATAAACTTATTTGATGTAAGAAATCCCACAACGTTACCATAACTGGATCCAAAATACCCAGTGTTGGAGGGGTGGTTTTTTCATTTTAAGGAATGCATTTTCAAAGGGGGAATATTTTCCCCTTGTTGGTCTCAGAGTACTAATTTTTGAAAGGAATCTTCATTTGAACAAGAGAAAGTTTCAATAATCTTGTATCAGGATGAACTGCTATATGAAGTAATATGACTTTTCATAATGAATGTGTTATATTATTGTACCTTCATACACGCTATATTTTTCCATCGGCTGGAAACACATTGAAACCTTCAGCCGCCACTGCATGGACACTTTATGGATAAATGGTAATGCAGTTGTTTGGGCACTTTACTCCACCTGTTTTCATCCTTTCCAGAATTCACAGAATATTATCTCCTTTGATTATTTCTTTGCATTTGTCACTTTGTCTTATCAAGCATGAATAAAACAAAATGAATTAAGTAGATACTATTTTTGTGGTCAGCTAAGAAGCTGCCAGTAGAGAGAGCGAGAGCGTATTATCTCCTGTTTTGGAATGTTCCAATAAAGTTACACTCACTGACATTAATAAATATTCCCTTACTGACATTTTTAAACAAGCACAAATAATATTTGTAAAGACAAAATTTAATTTTATTTATTATAGTAATAAACTATTTTATACATTATGCCTCTGCAGTGTGTGTTTTCCTGTTTGGGCAAATGTCTGTGATTTCATGTTTCTTTTCAAATGGTTGCCTGAGTTATATCTGAAAATAACAGGGTTACTCACCATCTTTAGTTTTTCCTTTCTACTTTAAAGGGGTATTTCTAATTGGCATCTATAATTTCTAAGTAGCAAAGGCTCTGGATTTCAATATTATGGAATACAGCCCTTTATCCACAGACTTGATACCCATACTTTCACTTACTCACTCTCTGAAAATATTCCCTCCCAGAAGTGTTTGTCTTCCAGGTCTTCCAGAGTGATTCTAAATCATGCTCAAAATATAGCATGTCATTCACAGTTTCACATATCCATGAGAAATCGTGAAATATATCCCCTGCAGATGGGAGCAAAAAGCATACTGTACAGAAAATAGCTACCCTAACAAAACATTTATTGATTTATCGTATTGTTGAAGGCTTTCATGGTTGGAATCACTCAGTTGTGAGTTTTCCAGGCTGTATGGTCATGTTCCAGAAGCATTCTCTCCTGACGTTTCACCTGCATCCATGGCAGACAACCTGCCATAGAACACAGAAATGCTGGACCACTCTAACAACTACCATGTCAGACTACACAGAGAAGCCATTGAAATACACAAGCATGTGGACAATTCCAACAGAAAGGAAGAAACCATGAAAATGAACAAAATCTGGTACCAGTAATACAAAAAACCCCTCTAAAATCATAACAATAAATAAAAAAACAACAATCAAAACCAGAGGAATTCCAGACAAGGGCCAGCTAATCACCTCCCAACAAAGGATTCCCCCAGGCAGCAAGAAGCTATGCCTTGAAACTGCTAGGCCATTAAATGCTAATCAAGGTGGCCAATTTAAACATTCACACCTACCTCAAACAGACAAGTTCTTTTTCTCACCCTGAACATTCCACAGATATATGGATAAACCCCATTTTCCTAGTGTCCAGCAGACCTCACAACCTCTGAGGAGGCCTGCCATAGATGCAGGCGAAGCGTCAGGAGAGAATGCTTCTGGAAATGGCCATACAGCTCAGAAAACTCACAACAACCTATTGATTTATTGATTTATAACACCATTTCCATCAAAGGGTAGAACTTCAAACATATACAATCAAAGACAAAAAGAATAAAGCAAAACTTTCTCTCTCTGTGTAATGGATAATGGGAGGTTGGAGGTAAATTCCCCAATAACCCATCATGACAACCTCAGGTGCAACTCAGCATCTTAATCTCGTGAATCAAACAGGAAGATCTTCAGCCTCTTACAGAAACAGGTGAGATTCTCCTCCAGCTGGAGGTCCAAAGGAAGACTGTTCCACAGCTGCGGAGACTAGTCCTGACAGGCTCACAACCTTGACAGAACTATGCACAGCGGTGGAAGCAACAATAATCCTTTGCCTGTGAATCTTACATTGTTAGATGGTACATATTTGTTATTTACTTGCTTATTTATTTTTATTCTACCTTTCTCTCAACACAGGGAGTCAAGGCAGCTAACAATTACTATAAAGTAAGGCTAAAAACAATTCACACACACACGCATATATATGGGCTCCTTTAGTTACAACTGCCTTGGTCATGTGGGGAAAGGAAAGCATAGTAGATAGTGTTTGGATTCTAGTGTATTCATTCTCCATGATGACTCCAAAAACACAGTGATATAAAGCAATTGTAGTGTGAGGAATAAAAGCAAAATCTATTTCAATTGCCAGGGAAAAGTGCCCTGCTAATTCCAAAGCAGCTCATGACCCAAGAGGGCAGCTTTCTCTCAAAATCAATGTGTTTGCTGCTGCTCCTTCTCCATGAACCCATACTGAACCCAATTGACCCCTGTTGCTTTGATGCTACCTACCCTGGTGTAGTTAGCTGGCCATCAGGATTGCATGAATCTTCTACCCACATGGTTGCAAGTGGTATCACAGTACACAGGAGCATATGAAGAAGGAGGACAAACCTGGTATAAAAATAAGTTGGGGACAGCTAACATCAGGGGTCAGCATTTTGGATCCCAAAGTGCTGAACTTTATTTCTCAAGATGGGTAAATGGCAGCTATACATTTAGACAGGAGAAGCCTAATGCCTACAATAGCAATTACCATTCACCAAGGCAGCCCCAGCTAGGTCACTCTATAATGTATTTCTGGAGCCCTACAAGGTCAGTTGATGCTCTCTCTCCAGAATGAAGAAGATACATAGACTTTGCCTCAATACATGTGTTTACTCTTATTCAGTTCTTTAACAGTAGGGCTTAATTGTTGGAAAGAAGTCATTGCATATTACTCTAACTGGTTAAAAATCTCAATCATTTGTTGGTCAAGTAGAATCCAAAGGAGCAGAGCACAACACCCACAAAGTAGGGAGGAGTATTATGTTCATTCGAACCAGAAAGCATAAGTTACATATAGAAAACATAGGATTATGATAAAACAAATGATTGATCGGACCCAGACATAAATTAATTCTTTTATTAATTCATTAAAATACTTATATGCCATCTTGTACTATAGGAACACAAGGTGAAAAAGAAGAAAAGTAGGCATATATAGGGAAAAGTGAGTATTTAGGTCCAAGGTTTTTTAAGGCTTTAATATCTTCAGCATCTTGAATTCCAATGAATGTATACTGCTGCCAGCATAAATTATTTTGAGTTGGTGCCATACAGCGTTTGGAAGCCCCTTATTGGAAGCTTAATAGTTACCAGGACAACAGAGAACACATAACTCTAAGGTAGATGTAGGAACACAAAGAGTCAATTTGGATTATGGGTTCAGGTGAATTCCTAAATTACACCTCTGTTCCTTCAGGCATTACTTAAGTTTGGACTTTAGACATGACTAAATCTTTATCCAACTCTAAATATTAGCAGAAATGTAGTCAAACAACTTGGAGAAGATTCCCTACTTGTAGGGTATCCTGGAAGAAATTACCAAGTTGCCATGGTTTTCAGTGGATTTACTTTAGGTATGAATAAGTCTATAACCAACCAAAACTTCTGCAAGAAATGTAAGTAGGCAGTCTGAAGGAAATGACCTATTTCTGAGGAGAAAAAAAAATCTTAATCTCCTGGTCCAGTAATAACCTTTGATCTTTGAATTATGTTCCAACAAGTAATTTGTTTGATTTGTTCACATTTCACGACCAAAGCATATACATTGGGCTTATCAAATACCTTTCTGGGCCATAAACGTTTGTATTATTAAATTTTCCTAAAGCAGACAAACCTCTGAAGAAATTATCAATATAATTTGAACTTCACGGGTCACAAGCCAAGTAATAATAGTATGGATGTTGTTCTATGGACTTTAATTTCTTGGCAGGCTGCCATTACAATGATTCACTGAAGTTACAGAAACATCATTACAAATCTTGTATTGGTCACACCACTGAATAAAGGCTTTTTAAAGAAAGAAGCTCTTAATGCTGAATGTCATTCAGGACAAAGACACACTGCAAGATTCGAATGTGGGAGTCCTGAGTTAACAATATTCAGAGTGATCCAACTAAATTCAGTAGAATGCTAGTTATGACCAACTTAAATATAGCAGTCCCTGCTAGAATTTGTCCCTTCCTCATGGATACCAAGATCTATGGATACTCAAGTCCCATTACATACAACAGCATAGTAACATGGCATCCCTCATATCAAATGACAAACAACTCAGATGCTAGCAGGAATCTGAGTAACTGTGAAATGGAAAGAGGCATGGTGCTTGGCAAAATCAAAGTGTATTTTCTGGGATTTTTTTCTTGAATAGTTATTAGCCATGGTTGGTTGAATCCATGAATACAGAGGGAAGACTATCCTAGCATACACACACACACACAGACACTGTACATTTAAATTTGACTACATTGAAATTACATTAAGAAATTTTTCAGTCAAGCTACATGGGCAGTTCTTCTTTCCAAATATAATCTCTGCACCTATGTTAAGTGCAGTGGCCATTTTGGTCATTCTAGAGGCTGTTCTTGGTCACGGGGAGGTGAAGCTGTGCTTGTAAACTGACCTCAGCCATTATGTCAACAGGTCAACCTTCATGTATAGCTGACCACTGTGCTGTAAACAAAAAGTAAATGCTTGTGTACCTTGTGGAGGTTGCTTGTCTACTTATGGCAAATTTCACCAGACTTTCATAGGCAAGGAATACTCAGAGGTGCTTTTGCCATTTCCTTCCTATGAAACAAAGTCTACAGCACTTGATAGTCAAAGAATGTCTCCCATCTTAGTACTAACCAGGGTTGACCTTGCTTAGCTTCCAAGGTTAGACAAGATCTGGTGCCTTTAGGGCATTGGCATTTGTCTAAAATGCTAACCCAACCCAGACTTTCCCTGGTGCAATACCTGAAGAGGATTTGAACCAAATATCATTATACTTTGTGTGCGTTTATGAAGACATCTGCAAGTTTAGTAAGGTTCTTATCAATGAAACAAGCCAAATAGGATTCTTGTCCTAACAAACTGTTAAAAGCATAAACATATTAGCTAATCATCAAAGTGCAAGTGGAGGATTACAATATACAAACACATAAACATGAACCACCTTGAATATATTGGGAGCCGGAAGTATATGAATCAGAGTGTCTGGGCGGTGCTGTATCTTTTCTTGTTTCTTTTCTCTCGCTGCCTCGAAGTGACATCCTTGTGAAAAGATACCATGCTTGGAGCTGTCATGTCCTGCTGCAAGGGAGGGAGCACAACCGTTATGACAATCCAATAGTAATACGCTCTAGTTGTAAGTGACTCATCACTGTGTTCAGTTGAGGACTTGTCTTGTCAAACACCTTGATTCAATCCTGATCTTGACGCAATTCCACAGAGGAATGGTTGCAGGAGGCAAACGTGAAAGGCTACCTTTCTTCTCTCTATGTGTTTTTAAAATGTTTGTTTTTAAAGGAAATATAGCATCACTATATGAAGACTAGATGCCATAATATTTTACAAAATTATACACTTCTAGGTGTAGTCAATGCTTACTTCAAGATTCTGTAGTATCTGATCATTAAATAAAGGACATGCACAGTCAGCCCTCCATATCTACAAACTCTGCATCCAGGGATTCAACCATCCATGGATTGAATTTTTTAAAAATCCCAGAAAACAAATCTTAATTTTTGAATATAGTTTATTACACCATTGTATATAATGGGCTGAGCATCCACAGTTTGAGGTTTTTACAGGGGATCCTGGAACCAAACCAGGTGTTTTGCTATTTATTTAACAGTTGTATTCTATTTTTTTTTTAAAAAAACCCACAAGGTTTGCAAACTTGGCATTCTATTAAATGTCCTTTGACCAGTAGCTGGCCACTTGGAGTGCCTCTGGTGTTGCTATAAGGTCCTCCATTGTGCATGTGGCAGGGCTCAGACTGCATTGTAATACGCGGTCTGTGGTTTGCTCTTCTCCACACTCGCATGTCGTGGATTCCACTTTGTAGCGCAATTTCTTAAGGTTGGCTCTGCATCTCATGGTGCCAGAGCGCAGTCTGTTCAGAGCCTTCCAAATCACCCTGTGTTCTGTCTGCCCAGGAGGGAGTCTCTCAGCCATTGATTGAGGTTCTAGGTTTTAGCCTGCCACTTTTGGACTCTTGCTTGCTGAGGTGTTCCAGCAAGTGTCTCTTGATTTAAGTTATTAAGAAGTGCCTGGCTCACTCGATAGGATAGAATTACAGCAATGAATTGTGCAAGATTCACAATGGTAACAGCAAAGAAGGTCTGCTTTCATGCTATTTTTTGGTTTTGTGTCCTGTTTGATACCAGATCCAAATCTCATCTAAAAATGAAAATGAAAAGGGTGGGTCATTTACCTGGGCTGATTGAAGCATGAACCTTGTCAGATACAAATATAAAGTCAAAAGGAAATTTCTCGATGCTCATTAAAAGACATGTAATTTTAATTTGATTTAATAATTTATAATCCAACTTTCCTCCCAGCACTCCATAAATATTCCATATTTTGCAAGTCGGTATGCTGGGAATTCCAGAATTTCTTGGTACATGGGACAACTAAATAATGGGTATAATTAGGCAAAAGCAAAATAAATGAAATGAATTAAATTGCTGAGCTTGCTGACTGAAAGGTTGTCAGTTCGAATCCAGAGAGCAGATTGAGCTTCTGCTGTCAGGCCCAGCTTCTGCCAACCTAGCAGTTTGAAAACATGCAAATATGAGTAGAATAATAGGTATCACCTTGGCAGGAAGGTAATGACGCTCCATACAATCATGCTGGCCATGTGATCTTGGAGGTGTCTACACATAACACCGGCTCTTCGGCTTAGAAATAGAGATGAGCACCACCCCGCAGAGTCAGACACGACTAGACTTAATGTCAGGGGAAACCTTTAACTTTACCTAAAATAAAATAAACCTGTGACTGGAACTGTAGGAGTTGTAGCCAAAAAGAAAAAAAAGAAAAAAAAAAGAAAAAAAAAAGGGGGGGGGGAGAGTTGCAATCCTGTTGGGGATTTTTGTTTTACCTCTTGTTAGGTCATCTGGGAAGATTGGGTGCATTAGAGTCTAAAAGGAATTGTCCAGCAATATTACTTAACATTTTTTAAAAAGAACGTCTCTTTAGAATACTAGTCAGATCTCTTTCTAAAGAAAACGAGGTACTGGGAAGAGAAATACAACTCTATTACACAGAATTAATCAATATGTGTCTTGAAGGATATCTTCCTTTGCAACAGAAATTTCCAGACAGAAGGAAATATGATGTTTAGAATTCATCTCAGTTAATCCTGGTCCAAGTTCTTAGTTTTGAGAGTCTAAATTTATTCTGATATATATTCCCCAAATGTTCCAAGATCAAATATAAAATGCTGTCTTATGTTTTTAAAGTATTTTATTTCTCTCTCTTTTTGATCTGGTCTGTGGATGAACTCAATAAAACTTTAACAAACTCTGTTTAACTCCTTTCTCAGTCTTCTTCCAAATTCATCGTAAATTAGCGCTGGGCTAATGCCATTTCACTTTGAAGTGTTGACGGAATTTGTGAGGAACATTTTGGGTGAAATCTTAAAGCAAAATAAAATGACAGAGTGCAAATGTATAGACCCAAGATTAATAAAAAAAGAAGAGCTATACAATGTCCATCTGGAGCAGGTGGCGGTAGTGTTGAGAGGGGGGTTCCTTGGTTTTACTGTTTTTCTGCTCCATTCTTCACACATATGCACAGTATATTTAGTTATTTAATTAATTTTTGAAAACCATCAGAAAAAGAGGCAACCAATTTGGGATTTACAATCCAACTTGTAAATCTACACTCAGGTAATTATATGGTGTTTTGACTGCTTTGCTAAGTACTAATGTTCTGCACTATATGTCTTCAAGTGTGAATGCTTCTCTTAGCTGCTTCTGCAAGTAATAACAGTTGTGCACTAGCCAATAATACAAATGCATGGCGGAAATCCTGTTGGCGAGTCCCAACTAAAGCAGACCCATTGATTCTATTGCGGAATACAGATTCAACACTTAGGTAAGTCCACTTGATGCAATGGTTATATACACATCAAGAGTAACAACAGGATTTAGATCCATGTAAACTTGTGGGAGTCTGCTTATGCAACCATTAATTAGTAAATATATCCATTGCAAAACAGTCAAATGGCACAACTGCATGTTTAGGGGTGTTTCCGGATATATATGACATCACGAGAATTCTAGCTATTGATGCCCTGCATTAATATGAAAAACCTGTGAAGAGTTTCTTACTGTTGTCTTTATCGATCCTTCTTTTCTACCTATTTGGATGTTAACTTTGGAATCCAAGACTCTCAGGTGATCAAACTAAATAAGATGCATGTCTCTATTTATTTATTTATTTCAAACATTTGTACCCCATCCTTCTCAACCCTTGCGGGAGGGGGACGGGACGGGACTGGGACTCAGAATGGCTTACACTGGTAACAATTCGATACCAACACATACAAAACATAGTATAACACAAAATCACACATTAAGCAAAAACATTAGGTTAAAAGTCCATTTAAAAACATTGTTGTCAGCTGCATAGCCATATTCAATTCAGAGTCTAAAAACCTAATCCAGAGCCTGTCCATTGTCAGTTCACGTAAAAATTGCAATTACTATTGACCCTGCTGCCCGAATGCCTGGTCCCAGAACCATGACTTGAGCTTCTTCCTAAATGAAAGGAGGGATGCAGCTGACCTAACTTCACTGGGGAGCGTGTTCCACAAGTGGGGGCCACCACCACCGAGAAGGCTCCATCTCTCGTCCTCGCCAAACGTGTTTGCAACGAAGGTGGGACTGAGAGCAGGGCCTCACAGATGATCTTAAACTCCGAGGTGGGACGTAGAGGGAGATACGTTCGGACAAGTAAGCTGGGCCAGAACCATATAGGGCTTTATAGGCCAAGACCAGCACTTTGTCTCTAAGACAGTGATAGCACTGTGCCTTCCCATCCATCCATCATCTATCATGAATTAACAGTGTTGACATGGCAGCTTAAAAAGCCAATGGAACTCTGGGCTGCATAAATAGGATTATAGTGTCTAGATCGATGGAAGTTATAAACCCACTCTATTTTGCTTTGGTCAGACCTCACCTGGAATACTGTATTATTACACAAATCATAATGCTCTCTGGGCCATTCTCTTGAAAATCAGATGCTTTGATAAATTTGTGAACTTCCTGCGACTCCTCTATATTGACATGACGGCAACAACAAAAGAAGAGAAGCCTGCCCAAAATGATAGCTAAGCCCTATGAGAAGTGGTTTAGTGAGCTAGGTATGTTTAGCATGGAGAAGGGAAGTTTAAGAGGTGATAATATAGTTGTGTTTAAACATTTGAAAGGATACCATATTGAGGAGGGAGAAAGCTTGTTTTTCTGCTGCCTTAAGGACTAGGACATGGAGCAATTGTTTAAAATTGCAGGAAAAGAGCTTCCACCTAACATTAGGAAGAACTTCCTGACAGTAAGAAGGGACATAGTTGCTTTGGGATCTGGTGGAATCTCCTTCCTTTGAGGTTTTTAAACAGAGGCTGGATGGTGAGTTGTTAGAAGTGCTTTGATGATGTTTCTGTATGGGAGGGGTTGGATTTGAGGTCTTTCCCAACTCTATGATTCTACATTCTATCATCTATCTATTTTTTATTTATTTTTTGTTCATGTTGACTGCAGGTGAAGATGAAACTAGAATAAAGAAGATCAATTCATAAGCCTCATGGATGAGTGGGAATTTGGAGTCTAATCTTCCAGTACTAGCCCATCCCTGGTTCATTTAAATACAAAAATTAAGCTTATTCAAACCATTTCAATTTATTGCCAGAAAGTTTGTGTAAAGCATTTCCAGAAATTCTAGGGAAAATGCACAATAAAAAGTTGACATACAGGACATATTTCAAGGGATATATTATACCGGGTAAGGAATGTTATAATGCTTTTGTTATGACTGTCTGGATTTTTTTAATGAAAAGGCTAGCTCTTTTTCCTTTTGACCTATTTTAAGCAGATTAGTCAAACTAAGCAGCTTTGAATTCTCTGATCTTAAACTGATAGGGGAGCAAAGTTTGGTGCACCATCTGTAATCAAGGCAGAATTAAAGAAGACACCAATTAGACTAATTATATCAATACAATGTTTAGAAATTGGTCTTTGTCTCATACTAGCATATGGAGACAATTCAGTTCCTCTTCAGGAATACTTTAAGCTACTGCAGGATAGAATGTTTTGTTGGGACCTTGACACCTAGTCCTACATACAGATATTTTGTGTGTGTCAGGAGTGACTTGAGAAACTAAGTCACTTCTGGCATGAGAGAATTGGCCATCTGCAAGGGTGCTGCCCAGGGGGTGCCCGGATATTTTGATGTTTTACCATCCTTGTGGGAGCCTTCTCTCATTTCCCTGAATGGGGAGCTGGAGCTGACAAAAGGAGCTCATCAATGCTCTCCCCAGATTTGAACCTCCAACCTGTCAGTCTTCAGTCCTGCCGGGACAAGGATTTAACCCACTGCACCACTGGGGGCTCCTACATACAGAATGAAGCCAATGTATTTAGGAAAAACCTCACTCAGAAACTCTGTGGTATAATGATTTGGATATTTTTTTTGGGGGGGGGGATAATTCTAATGGAAAATGATACCCTTATTTTTTCAGTTACCTCTTATTTAAGCATGGAAGCTAGGTGAACAGATTCTTCTAATTCACTCACAAATGTAAGTATTTGTGGGTCTCTTCCATATCTCTATTCTAGTTCTAGCACTACCAACTGCTGTATTTTTTCATACCTCCCTTCTTTGGACTTCTTTGGGCAGTGCTGTTAGTAAACATTAAAAAAATCTGTGCAAAGAATAAAGTTACAGAATTGCTAGACATGTTCACATTTGCACCAAAAATAGTGGGATGTAGAGATGCATGCAACATTTTCTCAACCATATTTTTAATGGATTTACCCATTCTACATGCCTACATTTCACATGGAAACAAATATAATTTGCGACAGATAGCCATACATATTGGGGCTCTCAAAGCATTGTGAAAAATGTTCACTGAAATTCTGTATGGTCAGATGTAACTAGAATTATAGAGCAGATATTGCTATGTCTAACAATGTCACTCTCCTTAACCCTACCGAAGGTTTCCATGGTGCTGCAAATCAGGGGACTCAGAAATGACATCTGTAATTATCTTTTTGTTACAGTGTGCATTGAAAACAGGCAGGAGTCCTGCTTCAACTGCTTCTCTTGATTCAATTCTTCCTCTTTATTCACAGGTGATGCATCCATGGGTTCAACCATTCACAGCTTAAAAAGATTTAAAAGTAAAGAAAAAAGCAAACCTTGACTTTGTCATTTTATATAAGATCACAATTTTACTACATCATAACACATAAAAATACTTGATTTTTGAAGGGTTCTGGAACCAAACCAAGTCTGGTGATGTAACATTTCTGCATGTTAGGGTACACAGAGAAGCCACTGAATTCCACAAGTATGTGGGCAATTTCAACAGAAAGGAAGAAACCATGAAAACAAATAAAATTTGGCTACCAGTATTTTAAAAAACACTAAGACTATATCAGCAAATAAAGAACAACACTCAAACACATGGGAACTCCAGAAAAGAAACAGTCCGGGACTGCTAATCACCCCTCAACAAAGGATTCCCTCAGGCATTAACAAGCCACACCTAAAAACTGTCAGGCCATCAAATGCTAATCAAGTTGGCCAATTAAACATTCACACCTAGCTCCAACGTACAAGAGTTCTTTCTCCCACCCTGGACATCCCACAGATACTTAAACCCAATTGTCCTAGTTTCGAGCAGACCTCACAACCTCTGAGGATACCTGCCATAGATGCAGGTGAACCATCAGGAGAGAATGCTTCTGGAACATGGCCATATAGCCCGAAAAACATACAACAACCCAGTGATTCCAGCCATGAAAGCCTTCGACAATACATTTCTGCCATCCATAGATAAATGATCCTTTGTGTATTGTCGAAGGCTTTCATGGCTGGAATCACTAGGTTCTTGTGGGTTTTTTCGGGCTATAGGGCCATATTCTAGAGGCATTTCTCCTGACGTTTCGCCTGCATCTATGGCAAGCATACTCAGAGGTAGTGAGATCCTTTGTGTATTCAACCTGCTATGATGATAATCTCTTCTTTATGTGATGCAGGTTTGATGAATCAACTCTATGAATTTCCAAAGTATTTTTGCTGTTTGTGGAAAGAGACTGCCACTCAAATATCTGGATGTATATACTATACCCAGATGGAGAGATGACACAGGCCAGAGGTTCAGTCCAGTTCTCAACAACAAAAAAGCCTTTTCCAAATCCGCAACTTGGTGGATTTCCAGGATTGTTACAAAAGAAGCAGTAGACTAGTTGTGAAACCCATCCGTCTACTTTTTGGGCCAAGATCCTGTCATTTTGCTCCATGGCAGAACATCAGACGGACAGATGGCACACCTGCTACAAGGGATAAATGGGCTTGCTTTCAAACTGGTGTTTATAGCAGATGATCAAAATGAATGGCTTGAATCCTCCATCACAAAGTATGTTGAGTAATTTTGCTTTGTAGCAGAGGCACTAAGAAACCATGCTAGTGAATTGTAGAGATGAGTAACAGGACACAGCCATGTGAATTTTCGTACAATGACACTTTTGTATCACAATTAAGAAAATATTGGGCACTGCCAATATGCACTGTCACTTTCTCATCAGTATTCCAGTGCATGATGAGACCAACACACTGCAGAACCAATGTGCATCACAACCCTTTATTGAAGATGGATGTTATAGGACTGCCCACTTCTAATCCCTGCAGAGATAAATCTCTAATAGCATCCCATCCAGTATTCCCTTCATGATGATACAAAGGTGTGAGTATACAAAAAGTCACTTTAAATGATTTATTGGACATGTCTCTTGCTAATCTGTGATTCATTTGTTCCTTTGCCAGGCACAAACCTTTCTCTCAACCTTTCCTTTACAGTGTCCTTATTGATTTCATCCTCTCCTGGATATATTATTCCAAATTAATGACCCCAGAGGGGTGGAAACCTATAGATAGTCAGCCACTTAATGGTTTCTCTACTACATGCAACAAAAGTGTGACCATCAGAAATATTTTTGAAACGGAATCCAAAAACTCCTTTCCCTTCTAAAATCATATGTGAAATCAGGGATAGAAAAATTAAGTTTTAAAAAAACCGTTTACTCTTTTCTTTTTTTCTTTTTAAAAAAATATTCTTTATTAGTTTTCAATAATGCATAATAGTTTAAAAGAGTAGAAAATGAAAGAAAAAAGAGTAGTAGTAGAAGGAGAAATAAAAAAGAAAAGTGGAAGAAGAAGGGAGGGGAGGGTAAAAATAGGTAAAGGGAAAGAGGGATATGAGGAAGTGGAGGGGAAAAAAGACAAGAAAAGAAAAAGGGGGTAGCAAAAAAAACGTTTACTCTTCAATAACAATGATGCTGGGGAAAATGGAAGGAAAAAGAAATAGGGGCTGACCAAGGGCAAGATGGATGGATGTTATCCTTGAAGTGACTGGTTTGACTCTGAAGGAGCTGGGGGTGATGACGGCCGACAGGGAGCTCTGGCGTGGGCTGGTCCATGAGGTCACGAAGAGTCAGAAGCGACTGAACGAATAAACAACAGCATTCTCTTCAAAGTATCTAACATCTTCCCCTCTCTCCAAATATTCCTATTTCAGGATAATTAGCCCTAGGATCAAAACTGGCCCTACCATGGTCAGAATGAGCCAGCTGGCACAAGAAGTCTTCCCCCACTTCTTTTAAATCTTTCCTTTATAGACAATCAACCTGCCTTCTGGACCTTGGACCTGCCTTCTGCTTCCCAAGCTAGACTGCTGTTCTTAGGTTGTTGTTGTTGTTCATTCGTTCAGTCGTCTCCGACTCTTCGTGACCTCATGGACCAGCCCACGCCAGAGCTCCCTGTCGGCCATCACCACCCCCAGCTCCTTCAAGGTCAGTCCAGTCACTTCAAGGATGCCATCCATCCATCTTGCCCTTGGTCGGCCCCTCTTCCTTTTGCCTTCCACTTTCCCAGCATAATTGTCTTCTCTAGACTTTGCTGTCTCCTCATGATGTGGCCAAAGTACTTCAACTTTGTCTCTAGTATCCTTCCCTCCAATGAGCAGTTGGGCTTTATTTCCCGGAGGATGGACTGGTTGGATCTTCTCGCAGTCCAAGGCACTCTCAGAACTTTCCTCCAACACCACAGTTCAAAAGCATCGATCTTCCTTCGCTCAGCCTTCCCTAAGGTCCAGCTCTCACATCCGTAGGTGACTACAGGGAATACCATGGCTTTGACTAGGCAGATCTTTGTTGCCAATGTGATGTCTCTACTCTTTACTATTTTATCGAGATTGGACATTGCTCTCCCCCAAGAAGTAAGTGTCTTCTGATTTCCTGGCCACAGTCTGCATCTGCAGTAATCTTTGCACCTAGAAATACAAAGTCTGTCACGGCCTCCACATTTTCTCCCTCTATTTTCCAGTTGTCAATCATTCTTGTTGCCATAATCTTGGTTTTCTTAGGCACGGTGGAGAATAGTTCCATCACCAACATGGAAGTTTGATGAAACTGCCAGTTGTTATTCTCAGGCAACAAAATATTTCAGGATGATATGAGAATGGACCCCCCACCCGAATACAGAGCATTATAAAATCAGTGCTGAAATTTTCAATAGCTTTAAGAAGCTTCCTTTAAAATGTGCATTGTCTTCTCTTGCATATAGATAGACATACAAATTAAAATAACTATTATAATTTAAATAGTATCCCAAGAGAAATGTTTTAAAAAGTATTTCTATTTCATAAAACAAGATCAAAATTCATTGTAGATGACAATGGTGTAAATAAAAAAATGCAATCCCAATTTCAGCAGACCAACTGAGTCAATGGGATCTTGAGAAGTCAACATTTATGCAATTCGGTTTAGGTTAAATGTCCTCTAGAGTTTCAAAGGTCTGTCTCATTCTGATGAGTGCATGTTGATATGGAATCCATACACCACCAGGCACTACAGGCTATATTGGTATGTTGGCACAGTATTGTATTGAAGAGAAAAATTCATATCTCTACAATATTTGGTCTCCTTTGGTAAAAGTTCAGATGGTCTTCACTCAGATACTTGTTAAGCCTGGGAGGATCTGTGTTGCCATTCAATCCCAACATGAGAGTAGCAATAGAGGAATCCAAAAACAGAAAGTGTTGCCCAGGGCCAACCTAGGAAAGAGAGAATAGGGAGAGATTAGCTAGGCTCAGATTCATCCAAAAAGAGTTAATGCATACATGCTGCCCCATGGCACCCAAACTGAAATGCTTAGAGCAAGGGTGTACATCCTCAAACTCTTCATTCACATATACAGAGGTAAATATTTACAGAAATTTTCTCCCTGCTATTGGAAAAAAACAGCATTTCTTCACAATATTTTCCCTGTATTTGAATGGCCTGTAAACTTGCAGAGGAATTATTCTGTGCAGAAAAACACATGGGCAAACACTATTTTCTGCATAGAAAACAAAAGAAGACATAGTTTTCATAATTTTTACTGTTGATTGCTTTTATGTTTTTTAAATGTATTGTGATGTTTTTGCTTTTTACCAATGTGTGTATTTTTATATATGGCATTTAATTGTGCCGACTTGTACGCCGCCCTGTGTCACCTTCAGGCTGATATGGATGGGATAAAAAGGGCATAAATAAATAAATGAACTCACGGGAAACATTTTAGGCAAAAAAACAACACTGTGGTTGCCTACAGTTACACACTAGTAACTGCTACATATTCATGATCTCTATGTAGCCTATAGTTTAGGCAATACATAGGAATCAGTAATGTCCCCTAAATTCCATACACTATTAAGCAGCCACAGGGATCACTGCGCATGTGAAGAAGCTGCCTGACATTCTGACACCCCTCTGCATGAGCAATATTCAGCACAGGGGTTTTTGCTTGCTCTCTCTCTCTCTTGGGAATATCAGGTAGTTATTTCTTGATTGACCAAAAATGGACCGACAAATGGGGTCTGGGGGTCTGGCTAGAATCCACTATGTTGTAGTAGTACTAATAATAATAATAACAACTTTATTTTTATACCCCGTCAACCATCTCCCCGAAGGGACTCGGGCGGCTTACAAGGGACAAGCCCAAAATTTACAGATAAAACACAACCAATTAAAAACATCAGATAAAATATAAAACAATCAGAATTGTAAACAAACATCAAAACAATATGGCTGAGAGAAAAAACGTAGTTGAGGTACAGATTCAGTGAGTGCAATATATTCTGAAGGAGCGCAAGGAAAGTGCAACAAACAAGTAGGCAGGGCTGGAGATAATGTCATCAAAAGTGCTAAGGTGGACAATAAGAGGGGCAGGAAAATTACTAGTGGACTGCTTAATCAAAAGGAACATCCAGGTTTTTAGTTGTTTCCAGAAAGAGGACAAAGTAGGAGCCTTTCTGATCCCCTTAGCGAGGGAGTTCCAGAGCCGGAGGGCCACCACTGAGAAGGCACTCTCCCTCGTCCCCACCAACTGTGTTTGAGACGGCAGAGGGAGAGAGAGCAGTGCCTCCCCGGATGTAGCACTAAAGTTACACAATGCTCATGCAGGTGTCCACTGCATGTCTTTTTCTACACAGAGTAATTTCTGGGAGATAATTGTGCAGGGTCTTGTTGATCTGTCCTCCCAAATGAGATTTCTCTCATCCTTTGACCTGGGAATGAATAAGAATGAATATTCCTTCCATGCTGAGCTTGGAGCACATCCAATGGTTTATGTCAGCATCCTATCAGATGACAGGGTGGGTTCTTAGGTCCACTTCTGTAATTGAACTGATCTAAGCTCAATCTGCCAGGCACCTGCTGCCCTAAAGCCTCAATCCATTCCAATCTTTTTTTATCTTTCTCTGAATGAAGAACTTTTACAACACCCAAAAAGGTTAAGCACAGAGTGACATTCTTATCTGATAAAACTTTCTCTTTGGTCTTGGCAAAATAAATTTAAGCAAAACAGGGTGCTATTTCCTTTACAACATCTTCAGAGTTGTTATCTAGATGAGAGGATTCAGAAAGAACAACGATCCCAAACTACAGTGAAACAAATTTCATTCCACTAAGGTTTTCTAACATATAACATCACTCCAGGGTTGTCTGGATTCCCAAGGACTAAGTGCTTTAAAGTAAGGCTGGAATATCCCTGAAATGACTGCTGCAAACGAATGGCTCGTGCATTCTTATGATTTGATTATAGAGAAGAGGACATCCTGACACACAGGTTGCCACCAAGACATATGTCCTTTGATGACATCATTCAGGTCTGACTGTGACATTCCCTCTCCACCCCACCCCGCCCCACTCTTTCTTCTGGCCTTTCTGTCAAGTTTAAGAACCACATAACACTTTAATTAGCAAAAGTAAAAGAATTATGGATGATATTGGGTGAAAAAAGGGGTAAAGGTTTCATTTATTATAAAAAGATGATAGACAGACAGACCTCTGTATTTTACCTCTGTATTTTACCATCACTGAAAGAAAAGCAAGTTAATGCAACTACTAATAAAAAGCAAACTTGGAATCTATTTCCGCTTCGCAGCCCAAGTCAGCTGCTGAAAAAGCAAAGCAAAATCTCAAACATTTAACTCCTCTACAAATCAATTCCTTACCCATCCCCATGAAATTCAAGTAATCACCGACAAGGCTTTTTATATACTCTTATTCTGTTAACACAGCACCCTGATGTCTCTTTGTAAGAAGACACCACTAGTTATTGTGCAGTTAATTCTGGAAATGCAGGGATCAGAGGAAGAAGCATGGCCCTCATTAGAATGCAGTGGGCAACGAATGAACAATGGCCGAATGGCATTCTAATGAGAGCTCCGGCTTTTCCTGCACTGCAGCAACTTTGGAGCAAATATATATAAGCACTTGCTCTGATTGTCTTAAGCAAGACTTGCCTTGCATTAAAGTGTTCTATGGCTGTTCAGTAAAAGACAGATTATATTCCTATAATAAAGAGTTGTCGCATCAGACATACTGAGCTTAAGGGGTTTCTTTGCTTCACCATTTGCCAGGCTCAGTGCTGAAATGGTTTATTTGAGTGGTTCCCAATCCTTTTTTGGTGATGTCCCACCTAAGCATCTCTACCCCCCTTTCCCTGGTGACATATAATTCTTATTATAAAGTGAACTACTAAAAAGCCATTAACTTAATCTAAACAAGTTTAATCATCATCATCATCATCATCATCATCATCATCATCATCATCATCATTGAACTGCAAAGACACTGGCACAAGCCAGTCAAGGAGGTCCCAGTGGTTTTTGGCACATTGGGTGCAGTGCCTAAAGACCTTGGCCTGCACTTAAACACAATCGGCACTGACAAAATTATCATCTGCCAGCTGCAGAAGGCCACCTTACTGGGATCTGCAGGCATTATTCACCAATACATCACACAGTCCTAGACACTTGGGAAGTGACCGATGTGTGATCCAATTCAACATCCAGCAGAGTGTCTGCTGTGGACTCATCTTGTCGTGTTTCAAATAAATAAATAAATAAAATAATAAACTTTATTTTTATACCCCGCCTCCTTTTCCCCAAAAGGACTCGGGGTGGCTTACAATGGGACAAGCCCAGAGAGCACAGAGTTAAAGCGCAATGCAATAAAACAAAAACAAAAACAAACCAAATAGAAACATATCACAATAAAACATAACATCATGAAAACAGTACCATGGGAGCAATAAAAGTGCTGAGTTCAGAGGGCTCTGAGTTTGTGCAAAATTCTTAGATAGAGCTAAAGGAAAGTGCAAAATTCAGTGGCAGGGATGGGAGAATAATGTCCTTGGGCTTTATAATGTCAGGATTATAGAGCGGAGGGCCATGCTAAAGTGCTGGAACTTAGGTATTAAAGGCCAATTCTTTGGAACAGCCTAATCAAAGGCACAACATGGCATCCCTGAAAGAGAAAAATAAAAGAACAAAAGTACAGTTGAAGTACTGAGGAAGACATCACTAAGAAATCATTTAAAAAACTTATTCTTGTGTTGCCCCCCTTAAAAATCTAATTGTTTCCTTGTAAGGCATATACCTCATGCTAGGAACAAGGAGCATAACTGATTCAAGGTTACCTGGAGCTCTATCTGGACTGGACCCTCTATGTCTGAGATCAATGCTACAACACTACAATGGCTCTGTCATTAGACCAAAACTGTATATTTTGACTTCTAACCTTCTAAGAATTAAACAAAAGGACTTCATCCTGTACTATTTAAATCTTCTAACTACCAGTTGTATGAACTGAGCTCTCTTATAATTTATAAATGACTAGCTAGTGAGAAGCATTTTGTATGTACATACAGAGCTCTGTTGTGGTAGCTTTTGGAAAGACTCCCAACTGTCAGTTGTTGTTGGTATTAACTGACTTATGGCAACCCCATGAATGAGAAAGTTCCAAGTCATGTATCATCAACAACCCTGTGCAGTTCAACTAGAGTCAGAGCTGTGGCTTCTTTGATTGAGTCTGTCCATTTGGAATGTTGTCTTCCTCTTCTCTGCTTGCTTTCTCAGATCTATATATTTTTATTTTCAACTTTTCAATTTTACCCTGGGTACATTAGCAACTAGTCTATGCCACTCATTCTGCCTGAAATTATTACGGCTTCGAGGACACACATGCCTATGTTTTTAAAGTAATTTTGATTCTGGTAAGTGGACTGTGGACTGTAGTAGTTAAAATATTTTGAAAAGAATATTGGCCTTGGATCTAAACCCATCTATTTTTTGAACAAAATCTATAAGATTTAATTTAGTTGTGAAGGATGTGCCATCAAATCCTTTCATTATCACAAAAATGCCTGACTGTCATTCTGACTGACAATATCTCATTAGTGTGGTAGGTATTATTATATGTATCCAACATGCCTTACAAAGAGGACAATGAGGCATAGATGGGTAAATCAAAAGACCAAAAGGTTTGAGGCATAAAACATATTCCACAGCTGGCAAAAGAACTCGAAGTGTCTGTGAAATCCAAAACACAGAAATAAAGGAATGTTAGTTATAGGATCTTGCAAGAACACGTTGTTGTGCCTTCTTATAGTTTCTGGCTTATGGTGACCTTAAAGTAATCATAGCATTAATGTTTTTTGACAAGATGTATTCATAGTTTGCCTTTGCTTTTATTTGAGATGGAGAGAGCGTGACTTCCCTATGGTCACACTCTCTCCATGATCAAACCAGAATTCAGACCCTGGTCTCCAGAGTCATAGTTCACCATTCAAACCACTAGATTATTTATTTATTTATTTATTTACTATTCTTGTATACCGCTGTATCTCAAGCCCGAGGGCGACTCACAGCGGTTTCCAGACAGTAAACAACAAAGACAGTAAAAACAGCAGCAATCATAATAGATTATGTTGACTTTCTGCAACAGAGTGCACATACACTGTAGCATTCCATGCAGTATAGCACACTTTAACTGCCATGGTTCAATATTATAGAATTCTGGATTTGTAGTTTGATGAAGCACCATCACTCTTTGACTGTGAAGGCTAATGATATTGTAAAACTACAGTTCCCATGGTAGCACAGCATTGAGCCAGAATGCTGAGTCTCAACACTGGCAGTTAAAGTAGTATCAAACTGCATGCATTCTACAATGCAGATGCACCCCCGCGGTGTATTAAAAGAGAATAACATGACTTGTGATTCCTCTTATCTTGTTTTAGATTTATTTTATTTTTAGGTTAATGATGAAAAATGTACAGTCCACTAAATCTTATTGGAATGAGACTACAGTTAGCTGTTCTCATTGGCTGTGCTGCATAGTGTTGGCAGGAGTTAAGATCCAACAATATCTGAAGAACACGTATTTCATCTTTCTGTCTTAAGTGCATTATTGTTGATTTTCATCCTTCTATGACATGTAAAATGGTACTAAAATCAATGAGTTCTACAGATTCCATGGATCATCACAAAGTCAATGAATGGGTTCCGCATTTTTATGAGAAGCTAGAGTTTATCTTGCATCGTCAACAATTATACCAGAGAGGGAATCAGATGGAGCTTGCACATGAGCCCTGCCCTGTTACTCACTTGGCAACTTTATTTATTTATTTATTTGTTTATTTATTTAGGACATTTGTATCCTGTCCTTTCTCAACCTTCGCAGAGGGACTCAAGGCGTCTACCAGCCGGCACAGCACAGAAATCAGAATGACTGAACAGAGGTTACTGTACTTTGAGCATATTAGAAAAACACTTAAAATGTACCTGTTCTGATATACATGCAAATTCAACTTAAGAACAAACCTACAGAAACTACAGGACCTTGTTTGTAACTTGGGGACTGCATGTATGTTCTTCCTCAACTTATTCATTGCTGGGAAAGTTGAGGAAGAACATACAGGCAGTCCTCAAGTTACAAACAAGATAGGTTCTGTAGAGTTGTTCTTAAGTTGAATTTGCATGTAAATTGGAAAGGTACATTTTAAAAGTGTAACTCCAGCCACATATACATATAACATTTTACTACCATAGGAAAGGGTTAACCCCCCCCCCCTGTGCTGTTTGTTTTGCTACATGCGCTCCTGTTTAGAAGATTTCACTTCACTTTCTGTCCCTGGATTTTGAAAAAATCGGCTTTTTGAGGAAACAAGGATTGGTGAGAATCCTTCATTAGAGACATCTTTCCCCCTTGATTACTCTTTTGGGACTGAATTTCCCTTCCTTTGGGTAGATTTCTCTCAGTTCCTGTTGGCTCAACCCTATTCCTAACTATCCACCTCATCCACCGGCCAATTTGCCCATTGTATGCTGCTTCACCTCCCTTTTCAGCACGGAGTCCTTCACGTGACATAAAGGGACTTCCAGCCAGGCTCTGTACTAAAAAGGGGAGGTGAAGCAGTGCACAACAATGCAGCAACATGAGAGCCTTCCTGTGTTGCCTTCCCTTCAATGGGGGGAAGCTGGGTGGCAATGCTTCCCACCATGGTATGAGGAGGAATGTAAAATGGATAATGCCGGATACGGAGCGGTGGCTTTTCCATGCTACCCTGCCGCTGGGAGCCCATGGATTTGCCCTGATACAGGACGAATCTATGAATCTTTCTGATAAGGTCCTATGAGTCTTATGTAAATCAGATGTTTGAAACTCTGGGACTGCCTGTATAACAAATAGGCCATGTCCCCATCTACACTGCCAGTTCACTGCCATTAAGTCGTCTCTGGTCGACATGGGCAGGAGCAGCCAGAAGGCATGGAGGTTGCTAAGACGGCTGAGCAATGACCCCTCACAAACTAATACCCATGCCAACATAAAGGCAGATCAGATAGCACACCAACTCTTGAAGAACGGGAAACCCAACCTTGCCACTAAAGTAGGAAAGAAACCGATAGCCAGACAACAAGAGATTGAGAACAACAACCTTCATGAACCCTTTACATCTACTGAATTGGACATGGCTCTCAACAAATGTAAGAATGGCAAAGCAGCTGGCTTGGATGATCTACGGATGGAACAAATCAAGAACTTTGGTCCAAAAGCAAGGCACTGGCTGCTGGAGCTGATGAACAACTGCACTGCATCCTGTCAGATCCCCAAAATCTGGAGGAAAGCAAGAGTCATCGCCATCTTGAAGCCAGGCAAAGACCGTAATGACCCAAAAAGCTACAGACTAATCTCCCTGTTGTGCCACCTCTACAAAGTTCTGGAGAGACTTATTTTGCATAGAATTATGGAAAATATAGACCCCTGTCTGATCCCACAGCAGGCTGGCTTCAGAAAAGGCAAAAGCTGCACATCGCAAGTGCTGAACCTGACTCAGCACATAGAAGATGGCTTTGAAAGGCAGCAGATCACAGGAGCCGTCTTCATAGACTTGTCAGCAGCCTATGATACTGTGAACCACCGCCTCCTCCTGAGAAAAATGTATAATATCACAAAGGACTACCACCTCACCCGCCTCATAGGAAACCTGCTACAAAACAGGAGCTTTTTTGTTGAGTTCCAGGGCCAGAGAAGCAGATGGCGGAAACAGAAGAACAGCCTGCCTCAGGGGAGCGTGCTTGCTCCATCCATGTTCAACATCTACACAAATGACCAGCCACCACCAGAAGGGACAGAGAGTTTCATCTATGCTGATGATCGTGCCATTACCACTCAAGCAGGGAGCTTTGAGATGGTAGAACAGAAGCTCTCTGAAGCTCTAGGTGCTCTTACTGCCTATTACAGGGAAAACCAACTGATCCCTAATCCATCTAAAACACAGACATGCGTCTTTCACCTTAAGAACAGACAAGCATCCCGAGCTCTGAGGATTACCTGAGAAGGAATCCCACTGGAGCATTGCAACACACCCAAATACCTGGGAGTCACTTTGGACCGTGCTCTGACTGACAAGAAGCACTGCCTGAACATCAAGCAAAAAGTGGGCGCTAGAAACAACATCATACGAAAGCTGACTGGCACAACCTAGGGATCACAACCAGACACAGTGAAGACATCTGCCCTTGCGCTATGCTACTCTGCTGCTGAGTACGCATGCCCAGTGTGGAACACATCTCACCACACTAAAACAGTAGATGTGGCTCTTAATGAGACATGCCGCATTATCACAGGGTGTCTGCGCCCCACACCACTGGAGAAATTACACTGTTTAGCCGGTATTGCACCACCTGACATCTGCCGGGAAGTAGCAGCCAATAGTGAAAGGACCAAGGTAGAGACATCTCCAGCTCATCCCGTTTGGGTATCAGCCAGCATGTCAATGACTTAAATCAAGACATAGTTTTCTTAGATCTACAGAGACACTCACTGGAACACCCCAGCAAGCGAGAGTCCAAAAGTGGCAGGTCCAAACCCAGCACCTCAATCCATGGGTGATACCAGATGAGAGACTCCCCCCTGGGCACTCAGAAGACTGGGCGACTTGGAAGGTGCTGAACAGACTGCGCTCTGGCACCACGGGATGCAGAGCCAATCTTAAGAAATGGGGCTACAGGGTGGAATCCTCGGCATGTGAGTGCGGAGAAGAACAAACCACTGACCACCTGCTGCAATGCACCCTGAGCCCTGCCACATGCACAATGGAGGACCTTCTTGCGGCAACACCAGAGGCACTCCAAGTGGCCAGATACTGGTCAAAGGACATTTAACCAACTACCAAGTTTGCAAAATTTGTGTTTTTTTCTTTTTCTTTTTAATCTGTGTGTTTGTTTTGCTCTGTTAGAATTGTAATACAATGGTATGGTTGCTGATGACACGATAAATAAAACTGCCATTAAACTGCATTCTGAACCTGCAGTGCAGATGGGGCCTAAATCAATAAAAGAAGTCACAGGCCTACAGTTGCAAGACCTGAGTACTTAATAACAGCCTCACATTCATAGGATATCCAAAGGACAAAGTCCTCTTAATATGAATCAACCAGAAGGCTGGGTGTCCTCCCTATTTATGAACATCAGTGGCCTTTGACTAGGCAAATGTAGTGCTATATGACCTTATCTGGTTGGTTTTTTTTTTGTGGGCAGTGGGGTGGGGCGGGGGGGACGGGACGACAAATGCATTCAGAAAAATGTTGCTCTTGAGTTATGTAAAACTACCTCATCATCCCCAACTCTCCTGAAAAACAAAACAAAACAAAACACTGATGCTGTATTTTGTGCCTAAGGCATCACTTGTTCCCTTTCCAAATGATCTATGGAAGGAGATAAACTTCCAGTGTCTATTTATGCTGTCACGAGTGACTAAAGATAGCATTTGAGTCCCAAGTTTATTTTCTAATTTCAATGCTCAGCACAATACAGAAAGCAACTGTGCATCAAGCCGAACATGTGATCAAAAGCGCGGCTGCCACTGCCAAGTCTAGAAAAAGCCCAGTAATTGAAAACAACTATTTCCTACAGTGAATCGATGTTGCAAAACTCAGGAGCAGAATTTTCCCCTTTCTTTGTGGCAGGCCATAGATCTTCAGGAGAGAAGAAGCCAGCGAGCACTTCAAGAACTGGCTGCATGAAATCCAGCACTCAGCTTGCCCCCAAATCAGTTTTGTGCTTCATCAAACAGCTGCGCTGCCAGAAGAAGATACTTGAAAGAACAATGTCTTGCTGTCATTATTTTTCTTTCCCAAGCTTCAGAGCTATGTGCAAATTAATGGAAGATGGACTACGGAGCAAGAGAAAAGCAGAGTGCAAAAGCAAAAAATGTTTCCATTAAATTTTCCACCGCTTTTTGGTAAAGCACAATTTTGGTAATGAGTTCTCCAAAAAGAAGACCCCTGATCTGAGGCAATGTATGATCAATAATGGTTTTCTTCCCCTACAGACTGAAAAGGAATCCATGGCAAGGAGAAATTACTAGGAAGATGTCTGTGCAAAACATTTTCACATGCTGTTTTCCATTTTATATTTGCCTACAATTCTCTGTCCAAAATATAGATCTAAATCTGACCCTGGCTGCCAGCAATGCTGATTAGCAGCCAGGAGCTTGTTTGTTTTCCAGTGGCCTAAAAGAAATCACCAGCTTTCATCTGCTCCATTTGCTTTTGACATTTTAAATCTTAATTTGAGTTTAAATATTATCAAAGCTCGGGCCAGGGCAGATGAGATTTGCAACACTGCACAGGCAAGAAGAGCCTCCTCAGTTTTGTACATCATTAGCAAGACAAGCAAATAGAACTGGAATGGTGCAGATATAATAAAATGAGGGGGCTTGTTGGTGTTTGTTTCTGTACTGACAACAAAAATAAAACACTGTAGATATGAAATTAAAACGCAAAAAGAAAGTGAAAGCCAAATCAGCTTTTAACCAGCACACCTTGAGAATAATGACACCACAAAGCCAAAGCAGACTCGTACGTTAATAGGGAATATATCTTTATTTCTGAGAAAATGTGACTTTCCTGATTTGATGTATTGTCAAAGGCTTTCATTTCAGGAATCACTGAAATCACAGGTTTCTTTGGGCTATATGGCCATGTTCTAGAAGCATTCTCTCCTGACGTTTCACCTCTATCTATGACAGACATCCTCAGAAATTGTGGGGTCTGTTGGAAACTTGGATAATTGGGTTTATATGTCTGTGGAATGTCCAGGGCGGGAGAAAGAACTCTTGTCTGTTGGAGGTGTGAATGTTTCAATTGGCCACCTTGATGGCCAGACAGATTTTAGGTATGGCTTATTAGTGCCTGGGGGAATCCTTTGTTGAGAGGTGATTAGCTGGCCCTGATTGTTTCTTGTCTGGAGTTCTCCTGTGTTTGAGTGTTATTCTTTATTTTTGGAGTTTTTTAAATACTGGTGGCTAGATTTTGTTCATTTTCATGGTTTCTTCCTGTCTGTTGAAATTGTTCACATGCTTGTGGATCTTGATGGCTTCTCTGTGTAGCCTGACATAGTAGTTGTTAGAGTGATCCAGCATTTTTGTGTTCTCAAATAATATGCTGTGTCCAGGTTGGCTCATCAGGTGCTCTGCTATGGCTGACTTCTCTGGTTGAAGTAGTCTGCAGTGCTTTTCATGTTCCTCAGTTCGTTTTTGGGTGCTGTGTTTGGTGGCCCCTATGTAGACTTGTCCACAGTTGCATGGTATACAGTAGACTTGTGCAGAGATGAGAGGATCCCTCTTGTCCTTTGCTAAATGTAGCATTGGTTGGATTTTCTTAGTGGGTCTGTAGATCATTTGTATGTTGTGATTCCTCATCAGCTTCCCTATGCGGTCAGTAGTTCCTTTGATGTATGGTGAGAACACTTTTCCTCTGGGTGGATCTTTGTCTCGTGGCTAGTTCTCGGTCTTGCAGCTCTTCTGATGTGTGAGGTGGAGTATCCATTGGCCAAAGCTCAGTTTAAGTGGTTCAGTTCATCTTGGAGGAAGTGGGGTTCGCAGATTCTTTTTGCACAGTCTGCCAGGGCTTTAATGGTGCTTCTTTTTTGACTTGGGTGATGATTTGTTTTTTATCCCATTTCTGTTCTGCAGCAACTGAATCCACATGTATGGTGGTGGTGATAATTTTCACATGACAGTGAATAAAACTAGTAATTAGGAGTTCACTCATACAGTCAGATGTTTGTCCAAACACAGTTGTTTCTTTTAGTTTTCATTTCTTGCTTGGGTTTAAAGCTGGTATGTCAATCACGCACCACACAGCACTAGCTATTGAATTTCACCTTAACACTGCATTTTGCTGTTGTGATAGCAAATTGGCAAATGCATAGGAACTCCTGGCAAAATATCACCATGGAATTTTTGAGTTGAAAGGGTTAGGTTCTTACCTTCTCTAAAAAGAAGCAGAATTTTAAAAAAAGTTGTGTTAATATTGAATATAAGTACGCAAAGGGATCTTGTAGCACTATAGATATGGGGAAAACAAAGTAGCTAGTATAATACTGGTCTACCCAAATTTATGCTCATAACTTTGCTCTCTCTGTTTCTAAGATGCTACAAGATTTATTTAACTTTCTTTTGGAAAAAAAAGCAGCAGCAGTCATAGTTTGGCACTAGCACCATAACATACTCAAAAGTTTGAGTCTGGAATGCAAAATCTGTCAGTGGTTCATCCTCCTCCTGCTGATATACAATATTTTCAAAATTGGGGTAATTATTACTGGGAGACACCTGGGAGACAAATGTTACTGGGAGACACCTGTTCAACCCCACAACCATTGTCTTGTGGGGTTCCTCAGGGTTCAATACTGTCTCCCATGTTGTTTAACATCTATATGAAGCCACTGGGGGAGATCATCCAGAGTTTCAGGGTGCGGTGTCAACTGTACGCAGATGATATCCAACTCTGTCACTCCTTCCCACCTGCTACTAAGGAGGCTGTTCAGGTCCTCAACCGGTGCTTAGCTGCTGTGACAGTCTGGATGAGGGCAAACAAATTGAAATTGAATCCAGACAAGACAGAGGTACTCCTGGTCAGTTTTAAGGGCAAACAGTGCATAAGGTTACAGCCTGTGTTGGATGGGGTTACACTCCTCCTGAAGACACAGGTTTGCAGCTTGGATGTGATCCTAGATTTATTGCTGAGCCTGGAACCCCAGGCCTTCTCAGTGGTGGCCCCCCAGTTATGGAACTCCCTCCCCAGTGACATCAGATGGACTCATCCCTCCTGGTGTTCAGGAAAATGATAAAAACTTGGCTTTGCTCACAGAAGTTTGGGGAGTAGTATCATATGAAATTCAACTTGAATGTAACATGTTTGATCAACAACTATGGGACTAGGCGATATTTTAAATCTGTTTTATTGTATTTATATGTTTTAACTGTTTTATAATTTGAAATGCCATATTTGTTTATTTGTATGCATAATACAGCATTCAATTTTGCCATTATCTGTAAACTGCTCTGAGTCCCCTTTGGGGTGAGAAGAGTGGGGTATAAATATAGTAAATAAATAAATAAATAAATAAATAAAATTATTCTCTTTGATTTGACCTGCAATCCTATACACATTTGCCTGGGAGCAATCCTCCTCCTCAAAAGAGAGAGGGACTGGTGTATTTCCTACTAAACATGTATAGGGTTGTGCTTTCGATTTTTGTAATTGTAATAGTTTGATTTCATGGTACATTGGAAGCTCGGTTTGTAATAAAGCCTATTTCATGGCTATTTGAACCATAGATTCGGAACACTGCTACCTTAGTTATCAGGTGATACCTGAATCCCAACGCAAAGCAACACTCTCTTTTTTTTGTCAATATTGAAATTCTCATTTAATGCTTTTAACACCTGCTTTAATATTTTGGTGACTCAAAGTGACTCATTTAGGTAGGGCTCCTGCACTAAAAATTCAATACAACCCTCACATGCATTTTAAAAGCTCCTAAGAGCGTTTTTTAATCGATTTCGGATGGGAGTAACATTACATCTCATTTTTTTTCTTGGTGTGTTCACACTCCTGGGCAGGCGGTGTAACCCAAGGTGTTGCATTAATCATCTCTCATAAAATCTAATAGTCTTAAGTGTAAAATGCTTTGTACCATGATCAGTGTAAATACATAATCAATGTAATTTTCCCCGATAATGACAGGATCTCTCTCTTTTTGCAGTCTGGTCTGATCATTTGACTGAAGTCCTTATAATTTAATGTACTATCATGCATGAAACTGGATTGTCACAACAGATTTAGAGAGAATGCCAAGTTTTTGCATTTCATTATAGAATGTCTGAGCTCTCCGAGTATCCTTTGTGTCTGAAAACAAGCCTTTTTGATTATAATATACTCTGGCAACCAGTAAACATTCAATAAAAACTGCAACTTGCCAATTTGATGACTGGAATGTCAAATTTCAGGGAATGAGTAGTGAAACCACTGCACCGAGGAGAATATATGCTGGGATAAAAGAACAGGAACTGGCTGGAACAATGTAAAAATAGTCTTGTATCAAAAGTTGAGCTAGGAGGTACTTCCTTTCTGTGTCCAGGTTATTGAGATGCTTCATTGCTTCCTTGTATGTAAATGCATGTCTGATCTTCACTGAATGCATTTAACAGACAGCAATAAAAGCTGTCAAGGTACTAGTCACTCAGTCAGTCAGTCAGTAGCCTTTATTTCGGTCAACAAACCATCGGCTAAGTCAAGTGAAAGTAGAATAATGAAATACAACATTTAAGTAATTAATAACATCACATTTGACGTATAATTAATGAAAAGAAGTATCTCCATTCGCTATCGGTTGAATGACTGTCTTTATAATCTAAAACAGAAACTGATTGCTAATTAATAATAAGTGTCCCGAGTACTCTTTGTTACACTCTTAGCATTTGCAGGTTATTCACGAAGCACTTACGGCTTTTTGCCGCTGCAAAGAGAAATTTGGCCACCTGTTCCATTACCCTTTTGTCAAGATCAGGCAGTAAATAAGTGCAGTACCAACTTAGGGTTCTTCCTGACCATTTGGTGAGTAGAGGGGATATTAATCTTAGTCTATCATCCTTGTAAACTGTGCAAATAAAATGTACATGTATTACAGTTTCGATTTTACCCTCCCCACAAGGGCAAACTCTATGTTCATAATCAGTCCCTTTGTATCTACCCTCTAGT
Source organism: Anolis sagrei (assembly GCF_037176765.1). Lineage (NCBI taxonomy): Eukaryota > Metazoa > Chordata > Lepidosauria > Squamata > Anolidae > Anolis > Anolis sagrei. The sequence goes on along the minus strand of NC_090021.1, from coordinate 31,568,377 downwards.
ATGGCTGATTTGAGGGCATTAAACTCAACTGAAAGCAAGATGAAATTTTGGGATGTTTAAATTTTTTAAGTATTTGGCACCTCCCAAAAAATTAAATGTTAGACCTAAACCCAATGGAGAGCATGTGGAGCACACCAGAGTCATTGAGTCCTGTTTGTCTATGATCAAGGTACTAGTGTTTTATTTGATTTTTAAGTTTCACATAACTGGTGCACTTACTTGGAGAAGATACTAGAGATTTACATAATATTGTAAATCTTCTAAGCAGTCCATCTGCTCTATTGTTTTTGCTGCATTTCTTTGTTCTGGTGATATGCTTAAGCATTTTCTTATTATTTACATTATATACCACTATATTTACACACTGTCACAGTATCTAGAAGAATGGATGAAGGTTTTAAAAATAAAGCAAGCAAGCAAGAAAAGAGATAAACCAAGTAGGCTGACAGGAGAAATGCTCAAAAGCTATTGTTAGTTTTGCTGACTTTTCAAATGACATTATGTCCATCTCCTCCAATTATGCTCCTCTGCCCAAGTTCAAACTGTACTTTCTAATTCCTTTTGTGCGCAAAAATGAAGATGATTCAGGATGCTTCCTAGATAAATAGGAACACAGTGCCACTAGTGGTGTTGAACAAAACAGGAGTTGATATGGATGGAAGGACATAGGGGCATTTGTCACTTCTCCTGACTGGGGCAGAGTACTCTGCCACCATTGTCCCAAACTGAAAGGAAGATTATGGTCACTTTTTGTATTTTGAGCTGTTGTGGGTAGACTTGAAACAGTGACCATAATCTTCCTTTGGAGCCCGAAAACCCTACAACAACCCAATATTGTTAGTGTTCCTAAATTCTGGATTGATCTCTGGATAACTCTACAATCCCATTACTCATCCCATGATGCTAAACAACATGAAGTACCATCCACATGCTCTTTCCTTCAAATGTCTCTCAGCTTCTCCATTTGCAATAGATTGCCAAACTGCTGAGAGCCCTGTGTTTGCCTTGTAAAGCCAAGTGTTGACCTGAGAAACATTCAATGCATTTGATGTCCTAATAGGAACTTAAACTTTAGCATCACTCTTGATCTTCACAAGAAAACTTCCTACTTAAGAGCTTTCACTTATACTGACAAATCATGCCAGAAGGATAACTTGAAAATCCTTTTCCTCTTTAACTGAGCTGGATGTGCACAATTTATGGCTATCTGGGAGTGAAGTCGTGCATGCTGCTAGAGTTGATATGTTCCACTGGGAAGAAGCAGAAAAGTATCTCAGAATGACTGGGGTTTAAAATATAGTAGCTGCTCTAAAGAAATGTGGCTATAACACATTTAATGTATTTAATGAGATAGAATGTGTAATTAATCTGGAAGAGGATCAGAACTCAGGAAAGTTACTTTTTTGGACTATAAATTCCAGAAGCCTCAGCTAGCATGTTCTCCCGTAGGATTCCCAGACTATGGAATTCCTTTTAGATAAAGAAACACTGAATGACTGATTGTGGGAGAGTCATTTTTGTGGTGCAGCTGTATTTATTTTTACTATGTTTTTGAAATGATTTTATACTTCTACACTTTTTTAAAAAATTTATTTTAAAATGATAGTTTCTTTAATTGTGCCTTAATTTTTTCCAGATTTTGTCATCCAGTTTTAACTCTATTTTGTTTTAAACTTTTAAGACATTGTGGACATTGTGGAATATAAGATTTCAAAGTTTTGCATATGATGCCCCAGCAGCTACACTGATGCTGAACTCTGATTGTACTGTTGCAGTGTTATGTATTTGCTGAAACGCTGAGCAGAAAAAACTTTGCATAACACTTGGTGATCACACAAACATTTTTAAATATGTAGGCTTGGATCTTGTATCAACTACTTAGTTAAGTATACTGAATTATTGTGAATGAAATCCTGTATTAACTATTTAGTTAAGTACAGTAGATCCTTGATATCTACAGGGGTTTTGTTCCACAACCCCGTGGATACCAAAATCCATGGATACCTACACACCATTATAGACAAAGGTATAATAAAATGGCATCCTTTATATAACGTAGTAAAATCAGTTTGCTTTTTGGATTTTTTTAGGGTGGGGTGGGTGGTTGATTGAATCCATGAGTGCAGAATCTGTGTACACAATGGACTGATTATACACAAGCTTATTTGATACTTAAGACCATAGGTCTTTCACACATAAGGCAAAAAGATAAATACATGAAAACCAGATTATTAAATACAATATAAAATACACAATTAAAATCCTAGAAATCATTAAAATGCTGCATATATTGATGACAAAGTTATATAATTAATTATACTATGATTAAATATTTGTAACAACATAACTTCAACTGGTGTAACTCAACTCCCT